>NC_045745.1:20178828-20258229 GCF_008692095.1 Etheostoma spectabile | reverse complement strand
AAAAAAAAAAATGCATTATTCCTTTAAAAACATGCTTTTATTGAAAAAATACCAAACAATTTCAACTTATATGCCATATGGCAACAAATTAATTTGAGCCTTTTACAGGAAAATATGGCCATTTAACTGGTTTAAATGATTAAAATTAAAAGTTTACTTACCCCAGATAACAGTTGAATTTTTTTTTCCCAAAGAAATGCTTCTAAAATTAAGAAAAACAACTACATTTCGGCTGAGACTGGAACGTGATCTTCAGTGTGGTGCATGTCTGGAAAAGGAGGGGGGGGGAAACAAGATTTCCTGGTTATGTGAAGTCATCAAATTAATAACACTTCAAAATTTAACTTCTACTCTTCAAAAGACCTATTTACACAATTAAACAGAAAACGTTGCATTTTATATGGTTTATTGTGAAAAAAAAAACTAAGAAAAGGAATTTGTTGCAATATGGCAACACCATGCAATAGAGGGTTACATATCATATCCAGCCGGCTCACAGCCTTTTCTCCCTGCTGCGGTTGGATAGAAGTTACCGGATACACCAGGCCAGCACCGGGAGGCTCAGGAGGAGCTTCTAGCCTCAGCCTAGGGGCCACTAGGATTTTAAATGACGACACTCATTTCCTTTAGCAACGGAGCAATCCCAGAAGTGGAACGTTGTGGATATAGACAACCCCACATAGGATTCAGGTGTATCAAAACAGAAATATTTAATGGCCAGAACAGATATTTTGTGTTTGTGTGCAACAGGTGGGGCTGCGTCAGCTCGACATGTCTCTGCTTTGCCAGCTGTGGTCTCTCCATGAGTCCATCCAGGAGTACAAGGGCTCCTCGCTGCTGTCCGAGGCCTCGCTCAGTGCTGATAATGGATCCTCTGAGGAGGAGGAGGAGGATCAGGGGGAGACAGGAGTTCTCTCACTGCCTCTGTCCTCTTCGTCCTTGTCTCTGCCTCCACCCAACAGCAACTCCAGGGACCAGTGGATCAAAGACTCTTTTCATATCCCCTGATGACGATACACACAAGCTCCATGCACTATGCACTGTGGAGACACCTTAACTGTTTTCTTGAATTTCATGTCTATTTCTAAACCTTTAGGCCCTATTTACACTACTTTTTTGCCATACATGTCTTATCCAGCTTGTTTTTCTGGCTGTGGGTCGATTTCTTTATTTTTATTGTTTTATTTTTTATATACAGCAAATCAATATCTCAGGGTATGAGTAATACATAGTGTTGAATAACTGTTTATTAGCTTCTAATCTCGCACTACCTGTGTCCTTAATTTTCCATTGGTTGTATATCTCATCAGAAATAACGCCAACTCGAAGAGGGGAAAAAAATCAAGACCGATAAGTAAGAACAGATGTTAACAGCTTTTTACTCTCTTTTTTTTTAATCATCTTTGTGCTACTACAAGCTGCTTTCTTGTTATCAATAGATTTATGTTGAATATTTTGATAATTAGTGTATAATCAGGTATTTCCTCTTTTGATACATCTAATCCCTGTTTGTAGGTTCTTGATAATTCCAAACATTTCAGACTCCTCGCTCTGTAAATCGAGCAGGATAAACTTTCTGACATATTCAGCATGACATATTCTGCCATTTAGTGTCTTGACTGAAGAACAGAAATCAGCTGTCAATCAATAATCTGTGTTCTCTTTCGCTGTATGAGCATTTGACACAGTATACACACTTCTTACCCAAATATAAAGAGCAATTATTTTGCAAATGGAAATTTTTGAAGATCTTTATGTTGTCATCTTGTAAAATCAGACATTTGTAAATCTTCCCAACCTTACTTTTCCTGTTGAATTACAGGCAACAAAACATGTAGTAGTATCATGGCTTCCTATTCTATAGTTTAGAATACATAGCAGTGTTTTGTAACTTCTGTGTTTTACGTTCTATGTGCTAATGTTGTTTTGGCCAGGCCATAAGATTTTTTTTTTTTTTTTTTTTTTTAAATCTCACAGAGGAACCTCTCTTGGTTAAATACAATATGTACTGTATGTTGAAATACATTCTGCTTCACCAGTACAAACATGACAAAAAAAATAGGGCAAATTATTCCTTTCTGTGAGGACAACAAACACAAGGTGAATTCTGGTGAGAATCCGCTTGGAGGCAGGCATATTAGGATTTCATTAAATAATCATAAATCATGAGCTTCCGTCAGTATTATCTGTAGGTAGTGTTCAAATGAAAGCAACTCCTTAATTCAATATAAATCTTTTTTTGTCACAGTGTATTTTCCAAAACAAAACATTTAGAACTGTAGAAATATCAGTATGTGTGTTTTAAGAAGTAAAGTGCCACAGTCTGCCTTGTGGATATTGTTAAAAAGTCTTGGATTAAATCACCAACCAAACAAAATGCAATTTTTCTAGACATGCAAATGCTTTGGGAAAAGCCAATGAAGGACTCTTTTTTTTGTATCTTCATCTTAAAATAAAACTAAAGTTTACACCACAGACATGTACATTCTTTCTGTATTTGAAATAAATATAATCAGAGGATGATATTGCAAAACATGACCAACAGGGGACACACTGTCTCCAGTCAAGAGAGCTTCTGTTCTCCTGCAGAGTGGGGGAAACCATTTGATGTGGAAATAGCAAGGATGAAGGGGAGTGACGATTTGAGTGGACAGCCTCATGCTGTTTTCTATTTATAATCAACATATGTTGTGGTTATTGTTAGAAAATATGTGCCGTGTGTCTCTGACAGTCTTCGTGCTTGTTTCGCTGTGTGCATCCATCTTTTTTTTTTTATCACAACGCATGTCTTCTCACTTGTTTGTCTCTCTCTTCAAGTTTGTTCCTTTCTTTCTCTGCTTCTTTGTTTTCCATCTATTGGCTTTTGCTGTTATCACACAATATAGATACTGTTAGTGCACTACAGTGAGTGAAATTATTAGACATCGGACTGAAGGGCAATGCAGTGGGTGTCACCAGGGAGAGCTCGGTGGTGTTGACACTTTAACGTCACAATAAAAAGGTCTGTGTTTGATTAAAAGCCTAATCAATTTAGCAGTACAGTGGTCAGGTCTGTTCTATTGAAGACAGGAAGCTGTATGGACTGGGAGCAATAATGCACCTCTGAATATTGGACCCACAGTGTAATATTAGACCAAGTCTGAGTCATGAGGGAGTTGTTCCCCCTGCTGCTGCCCCGCACTCCTCCACCCCAGCTGCCTCTGTCCATCCATCCATCCCTGTTCCCCCATCTAAAAATACACTCCTGCTCTCACTGAGGAAAATCCCTATGCCTTGACCTAGCGTAAACACACACACACACACACACACACACACACACACACACACACACACACAAATTAGCCCTTTCCATGGAAACTATTCTTCTGGAGTTAACGGGATGAAACTCAATTTTCTGGAAAGCACTAAATGACGCAACTGAAACTCAGGAAGTTACCTAAGTTTTAACCATGAGCTCATTAGATCACTAGAAATCAAAAACAATGTCTCTTATGTATTTCATGCTTAAGCACTGGGGCTTGCATGAACACTTACATACGCCTCCTGCAGGAGATGAGTTTGCAGAGCTGATTAGGTGAAATAGTTAGATAAGCCTGTTCCAGCAGTGAGGATCAAAGTCTACAGGTAGCCTACGCCTGTCACCTCAGTGCCGTCACCTATAGTCTAAGCAGCAAAGATAAAGACCTTTGCATGCTGCTGCATCACCAGTGGACGCTCTTTGCATATCCTGCCTCTCTCTGCCTGTCTCTCTGTTACAGGCTCGTTGTAACTGAAGGAAGGAGGGAGGGAGGGAGGGTGAACTCAAGGCAGTTATTACAACAAGACTTATAAGCGGTGCTGACTCAATGTGGATATCTGCCAGAAAGAGAGGAAAGTTGTCAATGAGCTGCTGCAGTTGTTTGGTTGACCCTTTAGATTTATGTCAGGAGTTTCCAGTTTGAGTGACAGCGAGCAGGGCGGGATCGGTTCCTCTTTGCTTCTGGCTTAATTGCCAGTTCTGTAGAGGCCACAGCTCTTTCTGTTCGGTACATGGCGACATTTCTGAGCGTGATTCAACACTGCCAATGAGCGCAAGTCGCAGCTTGTGTGAAGTTCATCCTCATCAGAAGCAGCAACAGAAGCATAGGACCTTTTAAGGAACTGACGGACAAGCG
Source organism: Etheostoma spectabile (assembly GCF_008692095.1). Lineage (NCBI taxonomy): Eukaryota > Metazoa > Chordata > Actinopteri > Perciformes > Percidae > Etheostoma > Etheostoma spectabile. Next base: position 20,254,075 of record NC_045745.1, on the reverse strand, counting down.
GACGCAGTTGGATTCTTCTAGCGCGGAGGAGTTCGCGTTTTTGTTTCTTTTTTTTTCCTGTTTGCTAAGTTTTCTTTTCACCAGAGGAAGTTATGACTTCGGTATGGAAAAGACTGCAAAGGGTTGGTAAAAAGGCGTCAAAGTTTCAGTTTGTGGCCTCTTACCAGGAACTGGTGTTGGAGTGTACGAAGAAATGGTGAGTTTGGAGACAAACGTAGCCTACTTTTACAGGTTTCACATATGAACGGTTTTTTTGTTGTTGCAGTTTGACATGTAGCCTACATGACCTCTACCTGTTATCATGTTATTAGCTATAATAAGACTCCGTTGCGACCATGTTCATGTTGTGGGTCTTTGGTCTTTCCGAGGAGGATGAGGGTATGAGGGCGTCCATGCATGTTCACGTGCTTAGTTAGTGGGTTCCACACAACCCCACTTATCGACAAGGTTTATGTGTCTCAGGGGGCCGTTATCAGTCCATTTGGTTCCTTGATCTTGTTTTACCACGGAAGCATGTTCAAATCTAAAAATATTTGTGTGCAGGGACATTATCTCTGCCAACCACATTATTGGCAAACATGTGAACAAATTTACACTGAATTGCCCTTTATTATTATGATTATGATTATGATTTTTATGACTATTTTTAAATGCCATAAGCTACACATCCTGCATCCATTATCACTGTCATCATTGTCATTTTCACCCTATTTATTTTGAAAATGTATACAAATGCAGGTAATCTGAGCAAGTGCCTGTGGTACATTTTGAGCAAGATTTTGCTTTACATTTAACAGCAACATTTAAATATATATTATAAGAATAAACACAACAGTAGACTCACTTGTCTTTACGTGTATCAATTTCAGCTCAAGCTCTGGGGCTCAGCCCTCGTGTGCAATTTCCTGTTGTAGCCTACAAAACATGTGGGGGGTGGCCAGGTGATGCAGCATGGAGCATTATGTAGCTCTGGCATACACTGACACAACAGAAAATATATATATCCAATCCGTCTGTTTTAGGGCTCCAGGGTCACGCTTAAAATTGAAAACTGGGAATAATATCAGCATCATTAAGGCTTTTTTCACCATGATTTACTTTGTTCTGGAGAATTTTTGTGCTAACTTTTTTTTTTGTTATTTTGAAAATCTTGGAAACATAAATTACAGTATTCTCAAGTATCCTAAACTATTGCCCACATGTCAGTTTGGCCCACATCGCTCTTTCTTATCCGTCCAATACATTGAAGCATGGAATAATTGTGTAAGCTTCTTGTCAGCAGCACGATAAGAAACTGACTGAGGGTTCTCCAACAACGTTTCAGAGTTTGATCAGCAGCAGGGAGCTACACAGAGAAGGGAAGGAACATACATTATAGAGCGATTTAGAAAGAGTGACAACTCCCCACATCTGATGAAATTAGAGTTTTTAAGCCTTTTGCTGTTAGGGAAGCCTGCCAGGAACAACAGAGAGAAGGGGGGGAATTAAGTAAGGAAAAGATTGGAGATTGATATCTTTAGACATGTTTTGTTTTTGTAATGGAAATCAACCCATTTTTCTAGTGTGATAAAACTCAGGTCACATGAAGGTCCCTTGACCACATGTTTGTGTACAACTTGTGTGTTTGTGTGTGTGTGTGTGTGTGTGTGTGTGTGTGTGTGTGCGCGTGTGTGTTGACTTGCAACTGCATTTCAACAGTTAAATGTTCCACTATAGTATTGCTTCAATATTTAAAGCAGCTTAATTAATAATTTTGTAAAGTCTCAGATGGAAAATGTAAAAATTAAAGGGGTCACCCTTAACCTACAGGGAACTTCACCTCTTGAATCTGCCCAACCCCCCATTGATTGAAAGTTTCAGCTGTTTAGCTGTCTGGCCCACAACGCTACTGTTTTGGTTCACTCTCATTGCACTAATAGTGTTGGTGTTACCATTTGTATTTTTACCTGATCAGCACTAGAAGGCAGATAAAGTTAGGGACTAGCCGGGGAACAATATTGGAGCATTTAGACCCAGATAATATCCTTAATGAGTTGGTAGCGACCAAATGATAATCTTGAAGGGTTATCTTTACACATTTTTCCACTGCTCCTAATCCGCAAAACATTTGTTTCACATGATTAATGACTGGAAGAACAACATATCTTCCCACACTCCATTGGATATAGGAAACAAAAATACATATGGCCAAAGATAAGAGGGCCTGGCAGTTTGTAAATGACAACAGCCAGAAAATGATAAAGTGATGTAGACAGTGGCACAGACATAATTAAAGACTTAGCAACAGGCTGTTTTACAGTTATACAAGAGTGCTTTATGTGTCAAAACATGAGATAGATTTAATGAGTAAGTTTTGCCTGTAAATGTTTGTATTCTGTTTACAGTAATAACACAAACACTAAATGCTGTTTAAAACGAACTTGGATGGGAGGTATTGTTTAACACTCATCCAGACAGCTGTGGAATGTAACCATTGTCTGCTGAATGACAAAACTCCAACCACGATTACAGCAATTACATGTTGCTCAACTGCGTTACGCCAGTAATGTTCGCCCATGTAAAACCCATTGTCACTGAGCTCACTGTTTGTGTCTTGTGTTTAGGATCCCATTTCCCTCCGTTACTTCTTACGCTCTGGGCCTGTCAGACTATTTCTGATGCCACTCCTGACCCGCTAACACACATAGAACATAAACACAGCATGTACTAATATTCTAAAGAACATCCTATAGTTCTACAGATGAAGTTGGCTGTGTGGTTTGAAGAATACTATGAATTTGACTATGTGTGTGTTGTGTTGTAAAGGGGGGGTTCCATCTTCCTGTGCGTGCTGCCTCACATTCGCATAGACTCACATGACTCCAGTTTCACTTCCTGTGCTGCAGAGGAGAGGACTGAGAAAATACACACGTACACGTTACCAACACACACATATACAAAACGACAGGCCCACACACAGTACTCACACACACACATACTATTGTGTAGCCCAATTACAGATAAACAGCTCCGTGAATACACACACAAGAAAACAGCTTTACCATGGCGATTACATCCATCTACATAAACACACACACACACACACACACACACACATCAGTGCCTAATCCATGACTCCAAGGTATTATTCAGCAGTGACTCACCAGACCTTCTATTAGGATCTTTTGTTGTCTCATCTGTATAAAATCCAATTCTTTTGAAGACCTAAACATTTGAACATGGTTATATGTATTATCCATGTGTCTTTCTAAAGTTACCAATGTTGATAAAATGGCCGTGAATCTCGAGTAACAGCACTCAGCAAGACGTTATTTCTGTGTTTTGATCTATGGTTTGTACGTTTCTGTAGGCAACCAGACAAGCTGAGGGTGGTGTGGACCAGGAGGAACAGACGCATGTGCTCCAAGGTGAAACCACTGACCCACCACACACACACACACACACACACACACACACAGTCTCCAGTGGTAGAAAGTAACTAAATACTTGTATTTTGTATTTCTATTTTCACAATACTTTATACTTCTACTCCACTTCAGAGGGAAATATTGTACTTTTAACTGCACTACATTTATTGATTCTGATCATTAAAACAAAATATAATGAACAACATTTCCAAAGAATTTTTATAGATTAAAATACCCAGCAGTATGTAAAGTTTTAAAATGAGCTCCACCTTTAATAGCTGCAAAAATAATCAATAATTATCATACAACTATAAAATGTATATTGTTTTTAAATTATTTGTTTTGCATAATGTCCTTTTACTTCTGGTATAAGTATATTTTGATGCTAATAGTTTTACTTACTGTAAGTAACATTTTGAATGCAATTTACAGAGTATTTCTACACTGTGGTATTGCTACTTTTACTAAAAGAAGAAGTAAAGATCTGAATACTTCATCCACCACTGATAGTCTCACCAGTGTTGTTTGTTGCGCAGCTCCACAGTTGGCAGCCTGGAATCAAGAACCCCTACAGGGGCATGGTGGTGTGGCCTGTCCCAGAAAACATCGACATCTCTGTTACACTCTTCAAGGTACCAAAACTAGAATACACCGTATACACTGTACACAAACAAAAAGGGAAATTAGAGAAAAATATAACCAATGCAGATGCTTCCTGCCTGGCGTGAGTGTGGCGTTTCTGTTGCGTGTCAGATGTGTGCCATTTCCATGTCTTTGAACACCAGAAACGTAGCCCTGCTGTTGCTAGCCTTGTCTGTACACAAGTATGACTCCCAGTAGTATATGTCATGTTAAACATAAGTATGTACTGATTTGATAACAACCTAGGCATATTTTGCCTGGAACCGCTTCCAACAACCTTGCGTGTCGCGTGATAAATAGGCGTCGGCCCTATTTCTAGTATGCACGCATTTTCATGTGCATGTCACGCAACAGTGTGCAAGCTCTTACCTGGCAACATAGGAGCCAAAATAAAAATGGACACAGCTGACACGCTCACGCCACGCAGGCAGTGTGCAGGAGCCCTGACATAGAGTCTGTGTTGTAATACCCAGTGAAAAAAAAAGTACTTATTGTTTCAAGTATATTCATATTTCCAATAATACACTGAAAATGGACTTACACAAATTGTACTTATTGTAAATATATGAAAAGTATACTAACATCACCTTTCACACTAACACTTTTAACACACTTTAAAATAATTACACTAATTACACTTTATAGAAATAATATTAAAAAGTATACTTTAATGTAAAGTTATGTGTATGTTGTAAAGTGACTTCTTGAAATTGTTTTTAAAACATTTTTTTGATATATTTTAAAATGTATGCTCAAAATTGTCATTGTAACTTAAACTGAAAGCATTTTAAAAGTACACATTTTTATATACCTGTAATATGAAGTTTTGACTGCATTTAAGTTACATTTGAATCTGTTTATGGTGATGTTATTTATGCTTGTACTTCAGGAAATTCTTTGGAAGTGTTCAATAGATAACTATGAAAATGCATAACCCATTTATGCAATTTTGTGCTGTATGTAAATACACAGATAGCAATTATGCAGTTGTTATGTAAGTTTAATAGTAGGGCCAAAAAATATGAAAATTGATGATACAACACATTACAATGTCACAAGTGTTCAAAAAAGAATATTTCATTAGAATTGTTCAATGGATCAAAGCAGGCTACTGCACAAGCCTAACTGTAGAGTTCACAGATCAAAAATCCACTGACACGCCTTCATGCGTATATACTTTGTGGAGGTTGTTTGGCATTGATTCTGTAAAGTAGTAGCTCCCCAAGAATTTTAGTCTCTTTCAACATTGTTTGGAAGTGGAATTACATACATTTTGTCCTTGGACTTAACCATTACACATTTACGTTTGAGTGATTGGGGATGCACAGCAAATACATTATGGGTGTGAGACACCTCATTTATAAATGTTGAGGATATGTTTAACTGAGCATCTCTACAAACCTTTCCTCCGCTCTTGGCAAGCTCTTTTACTAAAATACAGAAGTTTGTGGATGTGGATGAGGCCCCATCATCAGCTGTAAAGGCCACCAGGGTCATAACTTCGCACAATGTTCCATCATCTAACTGTACAACTGAATTATTTCTCTTTTTAAGAGTTGTGTTGTTATATGAATGATAGACCACACTGCAACAAATGAAACGGTCATAAAATAAACCTGAATGAACTGTCACTCCTATGAAACTTTCAATAGCCATCCTCTGCAACACAGATGTGCTACCTTTCTTCGGGCAGCCAAACCCTCTGACATTATGTTGAAACTCCTTTGATTTCTTTCTTAAGCTATAAGTACTCTGAAGTTTGTCAAATAATGCCTTTATGGTGTCATTAGCATTTGCCATTGTAGTCCCTGCTTTTGTTGAGAGATCCCTCCACCGAAGAAATCTATTCACTATTTGTGTTGGCACATGTGTTGTTCCACTGAAAAACCTAAGCAAAGTACCATTAAATGACTCAAATGGAAACGTGGATGTTGCCCACAGTGGTCCCCAGTTGTGCACGCTTGCTGCCAAGTGCATTAATAAATGCACATTAAAAGAAGCATTCGCAGCACCATAAAGTTTCTCAAAGTTAAGCACAAACTTTCGCAGAGCTTGTTCTGCCATATCCACATGTCTCACTTTGATGGCATCCTGAAGAAGAGTGTGCATTGCAAAAACTAATAAAAAAAGATGATTCCAATACTTCTTTTTCAGAATGCCATTCAAAACAGGCAATGCATAAAACAACAAAAATGACCTCCACTCAGATGCTTTCCAGAATTTTCTTTCCTTCACTGATCTTGGTGCCCTTGTGACCTCCACAGGTGGGTTAATGGCCAGCAATTCCTGGTCTATGTCACTGACCTTGCCCCCCAAGTACCGATTCTTCATTATGGTGCTTCCTGTCTAGCCACGAGAGTGCAATCTGTTTTATGACACCCAGGCAGACACTGTGTTGGTACTCAGGAATGAATCCAGTGATCATCTTAAGTTCTCAAGTTCCATCAAAGGGATGGGCCTTTCACACCCATTACTGGATGCAGGTGTTGCCAGCATAGCATGCCGAAAATGATCCATCTCTGTCCTTAAAGGTGGTTCTGGGGTTTCCCAGACATAGGGCCACCACCATTGTGAAAGGCAGAATCCCACCCATATTTGCCATTGAACTGTTTTGTGTTTCTCAGGAGTGGACGGCAACTGATCGGAGGAGCCAGGAGTAAATGAACTTTGCTTGTATGCTCTACTTTTTCAGATGTCTATCCATTTAATTCCAGTCTGTTCCAGTTCCTTGAGCTCTGCCACAAAAGCAGTTAAAAATGTGATCATATTCGGTTTGCTTTTACCAAACCATAAGCATGGTATACATATGTTGGCTTGGCGATCTTTTGGTGACAGCTCTATGACTTGACACTGAATTGGCCATATCTGAAAATTGTTACTGTTGAAAACTGGAATTCCATCACAATTCCACAGAACTGATATGTCATCAGCCCCTATTTGTCCACTCTGCTTGAGTTTTTCGTATTCAGCCCCACACTGAATATCTGAAACAATGCCTGGAATTGATTCTCTTTCATTCAACTGTATCCCAGATTTTTCCACAATGTCCACAATTTGGGCTGATAGACTACATGCAAGAAAGTAAGACCCAACCCTTAAATTTCTCTCAAAGTCAAATTCAGCATTACAAGAAGAACATTTTTTTGGAGCTGTCTCTCTGGGTCCCATATAGCTTTCACAGTTGATACAATAAAAATGGGGCACATACTGGCCAAACTGTCCATGACGCTTTATAAAAAAGATATGAGGTTGCTGGACCAACCAGGGAAATGTTCATTAAACATTGTAAGAAGATCCTGAGAGCTACCCCTGTCAAATTGTGCCTCAGTACTATGACATGAGTAAAGCAGACTCTGCTTTTGTGATGGGAGCACCAGGGTATACAGATCATCATCATGGGATCCGTATAACAAGACAAGATTGCTCACATTCATACCTAAAACACATAGGACACATAAGCAAATATAATGACAGGATTGTCCTAATAGAGAGATGTCTCATACATGTTATGTAAAGACAATATACAGATAATCGTAATTAAATAGTAGTACCTTCAATTGGTTTGAATCTTGATTCCGGCTTGGCTCCTCTCTTCTGCTTGTGTTCTTCTCCACTTCCATCATCTTCCTCTCGGTCGTCATGTCCACTTCCGCTATCTTCTTCTCTGTCCTCTTGTCCACTTCCATCATCCCCGTCTCTGTCATCATGTCCATTTCCGCCATCTTCCTCTCTGTCGTCTTGTCCACTTCCATCATCCTCCTCTCTGTCATCATGTCCACTTCCATCATCCTCCTCTCTGTCGTCATGTCCACTTCCATCATCCTCCTCTCTGTCGTCATGTCCACTTCCATCATCTCCTCTCTGTCGTCATGTCCACTTCCATCATCCTCCTCTCTGTCGTCATGTCCACTTCCATCATCCTCCTCTCTGTCGTCATGTCCACTTCCATCATCCTCCTCTCTGTCGTCATGTCCACTTCCATCATCCTCCTCTCTGTCGTCATGTCCACTTCCACCATCTTCCTCTCTGTCCTCTGGTCCACTTCCATCATCCTCCTCTCTGTCATCATGTCCACTTCCATTATCTTCCTCTCTGTCTTCCTGTCTCTCTCTATCCACTTCTTGGTAATCTGCATTACTATGGTCTGCAAGACAAATCTGAGACAGATGTAGAGCAATTAAAAAGCCTTTGTTGGTCTAAAACGTATGTTGAACATTGGGATATAAATAGCTACATTTACTAGATACGATTTCTTTCTCCTGAACTTACCTTTTCAGTAACTTGTCTTCTGTAAGGGATGTTCTTGGAAACTGAATGCACAGAGAAATCTCTTGTAGAACAATTTTCTCTGTTTCTGTGATGACAGTAAAACAAAGATAATAAAACCTGACACAGTAGAGTTGTATTATCCACTACTAGCACTAGTGTTGATGTTAGTAGCCTTGATGACTTACGAGTGGACTTGGGCAAAGATTTTAAGGATGAAGATATAAACTGGAAGTAATATTGTCTTTTAGAAAACCATCAGATAGGTTTATCTTATAGGCTGGGATATTATAATATACCTACCTACCTATTTTTCTTGCAGATGTCACAGTAAAAGTCAGAAGCTATAACTTGTTTCACGTAAAAACAAGGTAGGCCTATTTCACATTTTCACATCATATAGCTATTAACACTTTAACAAACATGTCATGATAGGGTACTACTTATCTTGAAACGTTTCACTTTGTAATGTTATACAGAATACAACGTTTGTCAGGCGGGAGAGTAAAATTGAAATTTTCGTTGTAGCCCACAGCATTTCACTAATTGTATTTTTCTTTACCTGGTTCGGTTGAAGTCTTCTATATTTTGTCGTTCTTGGCGTCTCTGGTTGACTCTCGTCAGAATTCAAATGTCTCTTCAGTTTTCGTTTTGCTGGCATGATGATTTGGTATAGTAACTGTATTATAACAGACTGTATAAAACGTCTCTAAAATTCGTATTTTTTTAAAAATAGATTGGCGCCGAGTCTGACCAATGAAGTGCATCAGATTCGTTTTTCACTTTCAGCCAACCAGAGTTGCGGACGTTCTCATCCGTTGCATCCATCTGAGCGGGGTCACTCGCGTGAAAGCAGGTTGGCAGGTTAGGATAGACTGTACGTTGAAACACATGGCGTTCCAATTCGCCGTCTACTACTTATTTGATAAAACCTTAATGAGAACGGTCGCTCATTCTGGTAGCTACCAGTTCACCAAGTGTATCACAGCCGGACCTTATGACGACACAAACTGGATTAATAAGTGGCCTACGAGAAAAGAACCAAAGAGGACGGTGGCGCTGCTAAGGTCCTGTTATTTTGGAGGCAAGTATGGAGAATACCTATTTTCCCAACTATTTCAGCTAGCTTGCAGTTCTAACTGTTTAATTTGTCGTTGTAAGGAAGAATGTCTGGCTAAACTTATTTTTCTTACTATTGTCGTTATATCAGACTCCTACAAGACTTGTGTCGAAGAAGAATTTGTTCCTTCTCGGTAATAATATATATGGCCAGGGGAAAGCAGGGTGTGCGCATGAAAAAGAAATGTGTGAGACCGACGTATGAACCTAAAACGCCGTGCAGGTGATTAGGCACTTCCTAAATGCCAGCGCAAAAGCTGCTCCTGTAGTATGGCTAGCTACACATCCAGTGCTTCCTTTATGGTAGAGGTCTTGACAAAATTCAAAACCATTTACCTAAGTAAAAAAACATTTAAAAAATGCTAAAATACTCCATTCACCACCTTGGATGACATATCCCAATCAATTGAAGTGCATAATTATTTGCAATAAAATGTAAGCTAAACTATCAAGTAATGTACTGATTTACTCCTCTGAGTGATATATTGTTTATATGAAAACATTAAATGAATAATCTGAAACATCACGATGGAGCAGCATTATGTTGTTGTAGCTGCCAGAGGGCCTATAGATTCAACTACTGTTAATGCATTTTTACATACAGAGACACCAAATAAGCTATATATGTGGGTGTGAGATAATATAATGGAAGATTAAATCAAAAAACATCTAAAATGTCAACCTGATTACACAAAGCTTTCTGTAGGACTTAAAAAACTTGGAAACCACTAGTTTAATCATTAACAATGTGCCTATTTTTAAAATGTTTTTTTTTCCCAATCTTTGAGATAGCTTTACACCTGCCACTAGGATGCACTGAAGCAACACCAAGAAGAAATTAACAATCTAATACTATTAAAAAAGAAAAGGCATCACTAATCCTTGAATTTTAAACCAGTTGAGTTTATTTATCAATGATGAATATTTAAGTCAGAAGCCAGAATTCGGCAGAAACCATTTGAGAACGTTTTCCCTTGCATTCAGTAAATGTGCTCTATATATCAATGGTCTATATAATCATGATCAGTGATTATGGAGGCTCTGTCATTTGCCCCTACTGCCGTACCTCTACATCCATTCTGTCAGGGTGCTGATGAAAATATTTCTGTGTTTTCTATAGTATAAATTTATCCTGGATTTAATTAGGCTTAGTATGCTAGGGAGAATTTTACATTGTGATGACAGTCTTATCTTTGTTTTTACACTATAAACGTTTTTGACAGGCAAAACAAACCAGGATCAAAGAGGCAGCCAGCAACCAGGTGTTACAAAACCTAAAGACTTCCTTGTCTCAGAAGAGGGCCCTAGACACACAAGATCACCACTGCAGTTCTGAGGATGAATCTCCACAATGTGTTCATGGGGTAAGGCATACTTTTTTCTTGAGCAGGTGGCTATGATGTTTACAACATCAAAAACTGTGGTGTCCTTCAGACATTTCATTAACAGGTCTTGACATGAGAAAAATTTGATAAAATGCTTTCGTCCTGTGAATCTAACATCTATTATGCATGTTTCTTTGTGTTAATTAATATGGTAATTTGTCCATTTTAGTTTTTAAAAACTCGACTATAGTTAATGCCAACGTACACTTCAGTGATATATCTTTTTTTTATAATTAAATATTGTAGTCTCTACAACTCAAATTTCAGGATATGATTAATAATTTTCCTACTTTTATGTAAATGTTTTTCTTCAGGGAAAGCAAGCAAAGATTTACAAGGCAGCAAGACGTGTGCTTTTACCCCTGGCATCCAGTCCCAGTTCTGATGACGCCACATACATAGGGAGTCCACGTCATGAAATTGTAAGTCAACTTCTTCCTAGCTGAGAAATTCTTCTCTGTTGATTTGCTTCTCCCAGCTCTTTTCTCTTTTCACTTTTTCAGGACCTGCCTCAGATGAAGACTTATCCTCAGCCCAAGAACGGCAAGTACTTTATATTTATTTATATTATGATGATACAATTATATCATATTTATTGAATAGTCAGGCAAAGGTCAGAGATCTTACACCCCAGCTGCATGTAAACTTATCTCACAATTGTTACATATCGTATTTCTCCATAAACCCTTTTGGCTGTCATGTGCATACCAACTAAGCATAATATATTTCATTTACTGTTATTTAATATATTTGACAATATAATCATTTTAAAAAACCTTTCATTAATGTTTTGTCCCACACGGATTAGAAGAGTGTCCTTTAAATACAGTATTTCATTCAAGAAATAAAGTGTATATATAGAAGTAAAAAGCATGCACATGCCCATGTGTGTCTAAAAATATTATCATTAATAACAAATAAAGGCTAATAATAATAACAAATGTATTTATATAGAACCTTTAGAACAGCATTTATTATAATTACAAGTGTGCACAGGATGGGATCACAGCTGTCAGATTGTCATTCACAGATCAATCAGTCACCATGACAGCTGGACAAACTGCAGTGTTTGTCTGTTGCGTTTATTGGGATTCAGAAAAACAAGCATAAAATAATCACAATCTATAACATACAAAATGAACACAACATTATATTTGCCACTGTTTCCTCCCACGATTCCTCACATCAGGTTCTGTGTTTAGTTCTGTGTCTGTGGTACCTGAATGAGGTTTAATGTGATTCTAATCTCTTTTTTTCTCTTTTCTGCCAGGTACTTCATTCTCCCTTGAAGAAGCTGACGGGTGATAAGACTGATCATGGCATGGCACCTAAAATGAATGAAATCATGTCAGCCCTTCATGGTTGGTGTTCAGATTGGAATTAGAGGGGCTGACATGTCAAACACAGTAATTTATTAAACAGTGATTCAGGTGTTTCCATATTTGTCAGGTACTGACTTAGTAACATTACGTTACTACTAACAACACCAAATGTTTTCCCCTTATTGTTACCTTTACCTAGACCTGCCAGAAATGATTAATTAAGAGGAGTGTGTGGAGTGTGTCCGGGCATTGATGTCCTCGTTCGGGGGGATCCCTTCATCTGCAATGTCATCTTCTTCTGTGGACAGTGCAATTGAAATGGTATGTTATAATTGAGGGATGAACATATGTATTCATTACTTGATAGTTCATTCACAAAGTATTCTATATTTGCATTATGGACCTTTTGTCTTTGGCAGCATCATCCTGTGTTGGTAATTAGGTCAGCAATATAATGATATAGTGATATAGTCACAAATCGGCCATATGAATTATCTTGCTGTCAGTGGGAACCTCAACAACACTGATCATAGCACTCCCTAGTGGTTTACAGGGCTCCAGACTAACTTTTTTTTACTAAGAGCACAGTGGCCGCTAACTGAAAATTTTAGGGGTGCAAGCAGAAATTTTAGGGGCGCACACTTTATATCGACTTGCAAAGTAAATATTCACATTTCCTCTCAATAGCACTGTATTAATGATAAATACTTAGACAATAAATGCAGAAACTACAATGTTTAAAATTCACATATACATTATGTTTCAGACTGGAGCAGAAATTGTCAGCAATAAAAAAGTACTAGTAGTGTTTCCAAGTGAGGATGGAATTGAGCACATTGTTGGTCATTCCATATAAGTAGGTGGAGATAATCGGTCTAATATTTCCTCTCTTTCTCTCCCATATGCAGCACCCCTTGGCAGGCAGCACAGTGACAGTTTCAAAGAGGGCCTTCCTGCGGCTGAATAGATCTCGCATGACCATTTTGCCCAGGAGCTGGCTGTCCTGGTATTCACAAAGGAGGCCTTGCACAGTCCACCCTAACTGGAAAGTCTGGGAGGGGGGGGCACCAAAACACAGCTTGATGTCGCCAAAGTGCAGGCTATTACAGGTATGTAATTGTCTGGAGTTACATGCGCCTATTTTAAAGCTTCTGTGATTTCTATTGCGGCTATATCACGCGGAAACAAACAACCAATTATAATAATAAATACGTGTATTAGTACTGGTAGCAATATTGGTATATCATCTGATACAATTTCTCAGACTTTCCCTGATGTACTGTTTAAAAATGCTTGAATATGCTGCGTGACTTACTGTATCTTGTTGTCTGTTCGGTTAACAACGCTGTTCTTCTGGAGTTCCCGCAGACAAGTGTCTCTGATGTGCGCACGGCCATCAGACAAAGTGTAACAATGAGCAGTTCAGCCAAAAAAAAGGAACATAATGTTGGTGTGGCGTGTTCTGTATGGTGCAAGGGGTTAAGGGTGCATAATAAGGAATGTTGTTTTTCATTGTTCAATATTCCTGTGTTCTTTAAAGTTTATGTGTATGTTATATGGAAATGGTTAAAATCCTATGTAAATGTTTACACATTAAGAGATGTACAAGTTGTTGTATTGTAATGTCTATAATTTGACATGTGTTCAATACATTAAGTAATTTTTTCCACCTGCATGGAAGTAGTCCCACAAGTCTTTCGTCTTGTATCTGGTAATATATTTTGCAAGAATGTGCAAGGTAGAATTAATATAGCAAAGTAATGATAAAGTATATTGTCTATTAACTAAGAGTATGCTTTTTTATTAATTGGAATAAGCCACAGTATAAATGTATATTATTACCACAGTAAGAATATATTAAAGTATAAAGCTTTAATATTTTAAGACACTAACAACATTTTTTAAATGTAGTTATATACAACCACAGTACACTTTAAGTAGACTAATTAAGCATATATTAGTACATATAAACTCATATACTTAAAGTATACAAAATATACTTTAAGTTGTTCCACTTTAGCACATCAAAGTACACTAAATACACTTCAAGTTGAGCTTTTCCACAATTTAATTACAATTAAAATACAATTAGTACAAAATTAGTTGTTCCAAAATAGCATGCTTCAAGTTAACTAATCATAAACACACTTGAAGTATAGTAGTGATTAGTGTGCCTTCAAGTACACAAAAGTATGCTAAATTTAAGTACACTTAGCACATTTATTTTTCAGCTGGGTATTTATAGTAGTAAATTCATGCATTTCTTAGATTGAAGAATTTACAAGGAAATGGATAAAACAGCAGATACACAGGTAGATGTATGTACGTATTATAAGTGGAGAGGATGTTTGACTCCAAATGTTATTGTTTGTTCTCTTCTTTTCAGGAGGTCAATGTTGATGAGTTTGAGGACAAAGAGTGGACTTTTGTCATTGAGGGTGTACGTATCTGTTGACTACTGCACGTCTGCTTTTGATTCTTTAGATTGATGTGATTCAAAATACTTATACGTATCATGGTTGTTTTTGTTGGTCATAAAAAGGAGAGCAAGGGGCATCGTAAGGTGCTGGCATCAGCAGACATCAACCTGAAGCGGTTTGCCAGTCAGACGCCAACCCAGACTGACCTGACGCTGAAGCTGAAGCCCCTGTCAGTCAAAGTGGTGGAGGCCACGCTCAAGCTGTCGCTGTCCTGTGTCTTCGTCCGAGAGGGGAAAGCCACGTGAGTACTCCTTTTATCCCAGACAGTAGTGCTTCAACAATCCAGACTTGAAAAAGTGTTTTTTATGTATTTGTGTATATTTACTTTTTTATATACTTGTTGTGAGTAATACAATTTCCCTTTGGAGGTTAGTAAATTAAGCCTCAACCACATTTGACATGCTGACCTTATTTTTAATCAAAAGTAATGTTTTCTCTGACCATGTGATAAATGTTTGCTCTCATGTTCTTGTTCCTCAGTGACGAAGACATGCAGAGTCTGGCCAGCCTGATGAGCGTCAAACCAACAGACATCGGCAACCTGGACGACTTTAATGAGAGCGATGAAGATGAGGACAAGAAGTCTGTGACTGCAGGTAGGCAGGCTTACACAAACACCTTGCTTGTTCTCCCTGAGCTTCATTATGAAGTTTTTCTTCTGACATTTCTTACTTATCTTCCTTCTTTTACCTCCTGGCACTTCTTCTGCTCTCCTCTTTTCTGGCTGCTGCAGTCGTTCCACACACTCTAACTCGCCCAAATCGCCCCGCTCCCCCTCCACCTGACAAGCGAGACTTCCCTGGATCTACTTTTCCAGTCTCAGGTAGCTTCCTTTTGCCCTTTCTTTCTCCCACTCCTGCTGTGTGTTTCTCTTGCCAGAGATGAGGAGGAGGTTTGAACAGGAAATCTCTCTCCCCCTGTCTGTTTTTGGGATGCTCAGCTTATGTAACAATATTTCACACACTCATGCCATTTGTTCGGCATACCACATCTGTCTCATCTCGACATTGATGAGAAGCATGTGATGATAGACTAATGCCACCAATGTATTTGAAGTTTGTTTGGAGGCATGCATAGCTACAGCTGTAACATGCCACATGGCCGTTATTGTGAGAGACATAACTGTAAAAGCATTAAAACTAAGTGTAACACAGCTCAAGTCATAACTCTCACTTCAGACTACTTGTCCTGAATGTTTATTTTTTTGTTTTTAGAATATATTAAATTAAATGTTCATGGTCCTCTTTTAATTTGATTTCTACCTTTACTGTACATATTGTGTGGTATATCCAATAGCTGGTACAGCTGTAGTACTGCACTACAATATTAATATTTAGAAAAATGCAAAAGAAAAGTTGCTAATTAAAAAGAAATGAGGTTGTACATTCTTATCAAAATACACCTGGGATGGAAGACGTATGCAGATAACTTAAGCAGGAGTAGTAACACAAAAATGTAAAAAATGTAATTCTAATTTACAAGAACAAGTCAGTTTTGTTGCATTTGTGTTGATGTTGGTTATTATAAATACTTGAAACAAAATTTTGGGCTGTTTAATCTACAAATAAATCTCCACTTTTATAAAGTTTTTAATATAACTGTAAATGTAATAATAAGAATAAGAAATACATTTAAAAAAGGCAGGTTGTTACACTAGAATTAATAAAAGTTATGAAGTTACAATACATTTACATTACAAGTTACATTATGAAATAAATTAATTTGCGTTAAGACAGGTTTTACAGTACTTACAAGAAAGTAAAATCAAATCAAATAAAGTCAAATAATCTGCAAATATACAAAGTAACGCGAAACCATAGGTGTCAGATAAATGTAGCGCATGATTTCCCTTTGAAATAAGGTGGAGTAGGAGTATAAAGTAGTAGAAAATGAAAATACTACCTCGTAAAGTACCTCAAAACTGTACTAAAGTACAATACTTAAGTAAATGTATATGCTTTTCACCGCTGATGTGTACACATTTACAGCTAAAAATATGTGTCAAATCATCAACTGTCGTTGACTTCCATTTGAAATCACAGTTCATCACAGTTCATTTCATTTTCATTTTCAATTCATGACTTTTTCCTTCTGTCTTTTTTATTATTTCGCAAAAATCAACTTTCACTGATCCTCCATCCATCCATCTACTTATTCAGCCTGTGGGCGAGATGGCGGTCCTCCCAGTCCTGCAGTCCACTCCCTCCCTCCTCTACCAATCGCTCCTCGCCCCTCGCCCCGTCGCAGCCGACACCCCTTTGCAACTAAACCTGTCCAGTCAGAGCTCCAACCTTCCCCTGGCCCCTCCCCTCAGCCTTCACCTAGATCCAAGCATAAAAAAACATCCAATCCTCGTCTTCCTGAGGCTGTTGCTTCTTCTGACCCACTACTTAATACTCCAAGCTCCCAGCTCCCAGCAGCTACTGCTTCAATCCAGAGTGCCTCCTCTGTACTGCCTCTCTCTGATGTGTCTCCTGTAAATCCTTCATCCCCCAAATCCTCCGAAGCACCCATTATCACGCCTTCTTTCCAAAACATTTCCTCTTCCCTTCATTCTCCATCTCCCAAATGCTCTGAATCTGGGACTACTTTACCTGCTGCTTCAGTGGAGCCTTCTTTAGCAGTGTCCTCTGTTACCCTGAATTATACTTCAAATACCCTCTCTAAACTGCCCTTTAAGCCACCCAGTGCCTCTAAAACAGGCAGTACCTCATTAACTCCCAAACTTCCCTCCCCCGGGTTGTCATTGCCCAAGAATATTATATCCTCGTCCACGGCTCCCCGAAAGTCTTCTCTCACTGAATCCACCACTCACACCCATAAGACCACATCTACTGACTCCCAGCCTCTCCCACCTAAATCCTCCTCTCCCTCAAAGCCCTCCCTGTCCTCTGACCCTCCATCTGCTCACCCTCCGCTCACCCGGACCATCTCTCAGCCTCCCTCTCTGCCCAGAATCTTCCAGTCAGGCTCAGGAAAAGGTATCAACATGGCTGGTGGCAGATACGCATGCTGCATGCTTTCCCATTCCTTACGTGTGATGGATTGATAGTTGTGTTCCACATGATTTCATTCCCATGTCACTTTACACAGTCACAACAGTGTAGTATACTACTTATGTACAGTGTGGTGTGTTGTGAGGAAGATCAGGTTGTCTAATATGAGAATTTAGATCAGAGTTAAACGTTTTGTCAGTGCTGCAGTACCTCAGGCAACGAGAACAAAGGAACATTTTGTAGCTGCCTGAATTGTTCTAATATGTATCTGCTTGCTTTTCTGTTCGTTTTTTTTCTCCATGTTTTGCCTTTTAACTTTTGAATTCAGTCCGTGTAATGCTGGAGTCAAGTTTTCAGTGGTTTCACTGTAACTGTAAAGAATGTTTTACTAAGTTCGAAGGCTAGCTGGGATTGCCTGAGTTTTGATTATTACCAGTGTAGCCTACTTACAAGTCCAGAATATAGGTTTATTATAATATTTATCTCACACCATTGGGGAGGTGAAGCTTATCTAAAAGTTTGTCAGGTGTGGTTTGATCCATGCTCCCAGACTTCTCTACATCTAACTAGCTCCATGCTATAAACTTCTTTATAAATGTGCAATAAACTGCCCTAAGAATACTAGCAGCTGTTAATAATAAGAGTATATCTAATTGGATAATAACTAATAAATGCAATACCAAATAGAAACATAACCCTAGCACAGTCTACCCATGATGCACTATTCAATATATACATAAAATGATTGTTTGTATTTAAATGATATTTAAACATCCATAATACAACAAAGACAATTTAATGAATACAAATAAATGCTTAACTGGCTCTTACAAAACTCTTCTTGTTGTTCTACATAATTTTGAAACCTTTTGGAGATGAAAGGGAATTACAAAACAGACTTTTTGGAATTATTGAACATAAAAAAATTAAATATTGAATTTAGCCTTATCAATGATATTGCTGTACAATAATATCATTTTGATTACTTTGACACTGTTAAACACTGTTGAGACTGCAGCAAACAGTTTCTCCCTGACAGATATGGATCACTTCTGAGGTGTAATATATTAGTAAAATGCAGTAAAATGTAAATTTGCAATGCTGTTCCCCTTTTCACTCTTTACCTCCTGTTGACTATACATTTTTTTCTCTTTATTCCTTTTTTGTTCATCACTGCTCTTTCTACCCTCCTGTCCTCTCCTCAGTTTCTGTGTCACATCAACGGCGCCCCCTGGAGGTTCAGTCTGCAGATGATCCTACTTTAGCCTCTGGTTTGTCTCTAGACTTGACTAAAGAAATGCTAGTCTATTACAAATATTACTTTCAAATCTTTAAAAGTTCTTTTTCTTTTCACATTCTCTGTTTTGCTCATAATGTCTTTCATCGTCTGTCCTCTCTACTAGGCCGTGCTCACATGTTCAGACCCCAGGTTCTCAAGTCATATGCCCGTCCCTCCTCTCCCTCTCCTTTTTCCACTGATGCCCCTCCCCTTGCTAAATCTCACCCCTCTATTTTAGAGTCAGGTAACTAATGTCAAAAATATGGCAACTCCTTTTATTCTCCTCTCCTCATCTTCTCCCACCGTCTTCCTGCTTCATCTAATCTCTCCTATATCCCGCTCCACCTCATCTTCCCTGTCCTTCCTCTCTGCTTCCCTCAGGTGCTCAGGGGGCGTGGTTAACATCTGGTAGTGACATCACCCCTATCCCTCTGCTGAGTAGCCCCGATCTTGATGCCCTCTGTGACCCAGCGGCTCCAGCCCCTCCTGCCTCCCTTCCACGATCCTCACCCACTCGTTCCTCTTCTCTTTCCACCTCTATTTTGTTCTCCTCTCCTGACCCTCAGCTCACTGTCTCTCCTTCTGCTCCTCCCGCTCCGATCAGCTGCTGTCAGTCAGGTACAGCAGTCAACTAATCAAACAATTTCCTTTCTGTGTTTGTTTCAGCCAAGACAGTTACCTTGGGCTTTTTGCCATGTGAAAATTTCTCATTTGAAAGGAGATTTTTACCAAAATAGCCTTGCTTTTGCTCTTTATAGGTTCAACGTTCCCCCAAGCGGACCAGGAACCTACTTTGAGCACTTTGGGCAGAGGCGAGGGTTCTCCTCAAAATAACCGGGCAGTGGCTAGTATCAGAGTATCCAACCAGCCAATCAGACCAGCCCAGGATTCCAAGGCGGCCATCTCCGAAAACAAACCTGAACCAGCAAGGATCAGGTGAGGTCATGAGTGTTTACATTTAGATTGCATGCTTTTGATGCTTTTGATGCTTTTTTTGAGCCCCCAGCAGAGCTTGGGAGAAACATCAAAACAGAAAAGATAACAAGCTTTTAAAAAGCCAGTAAGCTCAGTTTGTCCTTCTTGTGTTCTCAAGTTGTCTTAAGAAGACCAGACTCATGACAGCAAACATAGAGAGTGGTACAGTTTGAGATGGACTGTCTGCTGAAATTACATGATTGTGTAAAGGAATACTTTGGAAATACAATTTGGGAAATACAATTATTTGCTTTCAACCAGGAGAGGGTTAATTTAGCTTAGAACAAAGACTGGAAACAGGAGAAAAGCCACTGGTTCTAGCCACAGAGAATGCAGTGATTTAAAGTTAAGCCACCTACACATGATATGCAATTTGCTCTCTGCACACCGCTAGGTAGGGTGCAGAGCAAAGCGCAGCGCAGGGTGGCCAGGAAGCGTTTTCCCATTGCTAGGTAACGACAGCTGTTAACTTATTGGTTGCGCTTTGGAAAGGTCAGCCGCAACTAGGTCAAAGTTGAAATAATTTTAACTTTGAGAACAGCACAAAGCGGCAAATCTGAACTGTGCGCGGCGTCTAGGTTAGCGCAGCGCATAGTTGGATGGCACCGCTCTCCTCATAGGAAATCAATGGAATTGCCAGCGCAAAGCGGTTTTGACGCCTATCATGTGTTAGGCAAACCCACTTTAGCTTGCTGAGAATGCGTTGGTGTGGTTAACTGTTTTTTGCTCAAAATACTGTTTAAGGCCTCATCATTGATTTGTGCTTGGTGTTTGAGCTTCCTTGATGCTAACATCTGCTAACAGTTGCAGAGTGTTTTGTACCCTGCCCTCTGTTGCACTGACCTTCCAGTACACAGCACTGGAATAATTATCAGGTCTGTAGTCTGCTCTGTGGCTTCCTGTTTCCCCCCCTAGTCACCTCCTGCACGCTCAGCCTTGTGAAACCTCACCCAATTATCTCTGGAGCCTGACTTCCAAATTTTTTGTCCCCAGTCCTGCCCAGTCACAGCTGATAATAGCCCCGCCCCCTCCATGGCCCTTCTCCTGCTGTGAGAGCTCAAGCTCCACCCCTCAGCAGCCCTCCACCAATGTTGTAGCGGCGTTTATCACTCCTAAACAGCCAAATGCTCAGGGGGAAATTGATTTGAAAAAACCAACCAATGGGAAGAGTGTTAGTCCTTTTAAGGCCGAAAAGCCACCACTGGCACAGCCTGAGCTCGAGCCTGACTTTGATGACATCATCTTTGAGTCATTTAACCAGAGACAAGAATCAGGTGGCTTGTTTCTGGAAGAGGATGACTCTAAACTGGATACTATCAAAAGGTGTCCTATGGGGTGAGTATTTACATTCGCAGATTAAGTCAAGAAACAGAATATGAAAAAAAATAAGGTTGCAAAATGTGAACTGATAATAAACACACACACAGATTTAGGATTAAGGAATATTGTTTATCTGTTCTGCAGTCTTGAACAGAAAACCAATGAAAAGGCCGGTGGAGAAAAGGCGTTACTGACGGAGCAGTTAGAGGCAGCAGCATTGGAGAGGGAGGTGATGATGAAGGTAGAGCAGGAGAAGCAGAAGGAGAAAAAACAAGAGGAGGAAAGGAGGAGGAACGAGGAAGAGCAAAAAGTAATTCTCCAGAAGCAGGAAGACAGGAGAAAACATGAAGAAGAGAAGAAGAGACTGTTAGAGGAGGAGAAAAAGAGGCTCTTACAGGAGGAGGAGCAGGTCAAGAAGGAGAAGGAAAGGAAGAAATGCGAGGAGGAGAGACTCCTGAGGGAGAGGAGAGACAAACAGGAGAAGCTGAGGGAGGAGGAGGAGGAGAAGAGGAAGCGGGGTGAAGAGGAGAGGAGGAAAAGAGAGCAGCAGAAGAGACTCCTGGAGGTGGAGGAGGAAAAGGAAAAACTGAGGAGGGAGGAGGACAGGAGACTTGAGAAAGAAAGATTTATGAGGATAATGAAAGATGAGGAGGAGAAAAGGATAGAGGAAAGGAGAGTGTTTGTGGAGCAAAGAAGGATGATAGAGGGAGAGAAAAAGAGGCTCCTGGAAGAGGAAGAGAGGAGGAAGGTGGAGGCGAAATGCTTGGAGGAGAAAGAGAAGGAGCAACATAAAATGAAAGAGGAGGAAGAGAAAAGAAAGAGGGAACAAGAGCAGAAAAAGTGTTTACAGGAGGAGGAGGAGAGAAAGAAAAATGAGGAAGAGGAGGAGAGGAAAAAACAGGAGGAGGCCCAGGAGAGGAGGAAAGAGGAAGAGAGAAAGAAAAAAGAGGTAGAAGAAGAGAGGAAGAGGAGGGGGGAGGAGGAGAAGAGAGCCAAAGAAGCAGAGGAAAGAAGAAAGAGAGAAGAGGAAGAAAAGGAGACAGTACTCAAAGAGGAGAGGGAGAGGAGGAGGGAGGAGGAGAAGAGAGCCAAAGAAGCGGAGGAAAGAAGAAAGAGAGAAGAGGAAAAAAAGGAGAGAGTATTGAAAGAGGAGAGGGAGAGGGAGGATAAAGAGAATGCGAGAATCTTAAAGAAGGAGAAGGAAAGGATAGAGAGGAGAATTAAAGCAGAGGAGAAAAGACGTGAAGAAGAGGAGAGGAGGAAAGAAAGACTCCTGAAGGAGCAGAAAGAAAAGGAGAGGATGAAACACGAGGAGGAGGAAAAGGAAAGACGACTGAAAGAGGAGCAGAGACGCCAAGAGGCAGAGGAGAAGAAAAAGGAGGAGGAAAGGAAAAAGATGGAGGAGGCGGAGGAGAAGAGTCATAGAGAGGAGAAAGAGAAAGCGGAAAGCAGAATAAAGGAGGAAGAAGCCAGGAAAAAGAAAGAGGAGGAACAGAAGAAGTTTTTGCAAGAGAGGGAAGAGATGGAAAGGAGAAAGAAGAAAGAGGAGGAGGAAGACAAGAGGAGGAAGAAGGATCGAGCAGCTCATGTCTGCAGTCTGGAGGCCAACAAGTCAGATGAGGACAAGCAGAAGATGAAAACTCTGGTTTCTTCTTCTTCTTCTTCTTCTTTGCCAGCTCTTCCCAGTTTCACACACTCGCCAACAGCTCTTAAAGATGTAAGACAAACTCCACTTCCTGATTTTCACCTCCCTCCTCCGGACAGAACCAGCGTTACATCTGAGCAGCTGCCCTCCCGAGTTTCCAGCCAATCACAAGCCAGAGAGACAAGCCTTCAATCAGTTAATAAACCAAGCTCTGCCTCCAATGAGCGGTGAGTTGCACCACTGGTATACAAAGTAATTATTTCACTGTGGGTTTTGATTTCTTTTTTGTTTTGTTTTTTTTAAATCTCAAATGACTGTCATCTGCTTTGCTAATCAGCTGATTGAATCACTCAATTTAAAATTCTACTGATTTAAAGATCAGTCTTTGTTTTGTTACTCTGCATTTCCGCACTAAAGAGGTATGAAGTTGAGCTGGATCATTCAACATTTCTATTTTGATTATTTCTCTGTTCTTCTGTGGTGATTATGTTGTGATTCTCTGCTCACGTACAACTGTGTTGGTTATCTGTGTCGTACGGGGGGGCAGACCGATCCACAGAGTATTGATGCTACTAACGATGACGATGATAATACTGAAGTGATACAAAATAAATCCATTTTTGTTGTGTCTGAATGTGTGAGTTCAGAGAATTCACACAATAAAAATACATTATTCACCATTACAAGCTGTCTTGCAGTTTAACATGTATGTGATTTACAGACAATAGTCAAAAGAAAATGCTCATAGAAAATTATGCTGTGGCATTACTTGGAACCAAATTGTTTGGTTTGGCCCACGCCTATTATCATTTTCTTCTGCTATTGTTGTTGTTGTACGGCGTTCCTCCTCCCCTTTCCTTATTCTGCTGAACTCTTTTTCTTCTACCCCCCTCCTCCTTCTTCCTCTTTTATGTTTTTCTCTTTCTCCCCTCTTATTCCAGTCTGGGGCGACCCTCGCTCTTAAAGGAATGTTCTTTGTCAAACATTGTCCTAGAAAAGAAAATATCTGCCACATGTACTCCACCTGGCATCCGTTCAGGCCCTACTGTTCAGGATAAAGCATTCACATTAGAGGTCTTGACCCGGGTGCCATCTCCACAGAGGCTTTCTGATGCAGAGGTTCCTCTATGGAAAGCGCTAGAAGGGAGAAGTGGGAAAGATACACCTGAAAATATCTCTGCCAAGGAGGGTACAAAACCTTTGTGCAGAGGGTAAGAATGGATGAGGGGAGGTCCGTCTGTCTGCCTGTCTGCTCTATCTGTCTTTCTGACCATGTGTGTGTCTGTCTTCTTCAGTGATAGTCTGGCTTGTTAGTGATGTCATAGGTAGCAAATATAAAACTTTAATGGCTGTATCTTCATGGTTGTTTTTTTCCTTTCTTCTAGCTCACACAGAGAAGATGCTGTTGAAATGGACACCCCTGTCAGGCAGGAGCACCAGTCAATAGGAACAAAAGACTCAGAAACACATCACATAGTCCCACCTCCTGCTGAACCCCCCGCACCACCAGTTAAAGAGGAGCCCAAAGAGCCAGAGAGACCCAGTGTGGAACCAGAAACCTCACCCGTGGTTTCCCCCAAACCAGCCGTTGAGTGCATGGCTGTGGCGCTGGAGCCGCTGCTTCCCTCAAAACCAGAACCAGGACTGCGGCCGGAAAATGTTCTTCAGCCATTGGGAAAACCACAACAGGAGGTTGCAGATGAGGAGAAACCAGCCACGATTGTGGCTAGTGGTCAAGAAACTTTCATCAACAACAAAGAGCCAGTGTGCGAGGCAGAAAAGCAGCTGTGGACGACGGTGGAGGAGACCACAGTGGAGACAGGAAAGGAAAGAGGGATGGAATGTAGTGAGAGCACTGAAGAGAAGGATGAGAAGCAAGAGGAGGGTGGTGTAGGGGGGTGAGTCAGTGACGGTTCCTTTTTAGCATGGCATTACATGTCTGCTTTTGCTCAAATACAAACTCACATTCACAACACACACACACACTCGCACTCATGCAGCCACATGCATATGTAATGACTGTTCTTTTGTGGTGCTACAGCTTAACCAGTGCTTAGTTGCAATGAACCTCATCTGATGCTATTCTCTTTATCTCAACTTCTGTCTATGCTGTTAGACTGGTTGTTTCAATGGACATTATGTGATAAGAGCTTTTCACAAGAGTGTGTTTTGTGCGTGATTGTCTCTGTGTGTGGTAGGGCCCAGAAATGTGCACAGACAGAGGCAGATGTGTGTGTTGCAGAGCAGCAGATGGAGGCGCCTGCTGGCTTCATGTCAGCAGTAGTTGGTGTGTTGTATAGAGGGTGAGTCTATCTGTCTGCCTGTCTATCAAATGGTTTGTTAGTGTGAGACATTATGCAAAAAAACTTAGTTTTTTTTTAACACAGTCAAAACATATTCCCAATAACTAATAATAATTAGATAACTTTTGGATAATTCAATGACTTTCAGACTGGTACAATAAAAACAATTTTAGTACAATTACAATTATTAGTTCATTAAATACAACCTCAAAAAAAGGATAACATTTTATACAATTAACTGAAATGGTATAATATTAAAAGGTTTGGACTTACAATTATGTCCAAACATACTGTGCGTACATATGATTATTATGTCAGTTTAGTGTATCAGAGGTTATTAAAAACTTTTCAAAATAGAAACTTTACATCCCTTATTTAATAATGGCCAGGAAATGTAACCGTATGCTTCATTTATCTATTTAAAGAGACATTTAACAAGTTATTACTTGATCCCCATGGCAGTTATTATAGTATGAGTGCTTAATGTTGTGAAAAACCAGAAACAGGTTGGTGTTATAATACCTGCGCTGTAGATAAACACTGTACATGAAACAGTATTTATAAGCTACCTAGAATACACCAGTTAATCGACCATTGTTTGGGTTATTTAGTTATTATCCACTCAGTGAGCTGTTGTACACAATGTGCTGTAATTTCAGTGTGTCATAGAGAATTTGTCTGGTGCATATTTATTGGCTGGCTGTGTTACCTTTTTCTGAGCTGCATGGCACCAGTTTGTAATCAAACCAGAGGTGATGGAAATGCCAGTGGGCTTTATTATGTTGTGCACTAGATTGAAAAAGCGTAGGGTAGTTCTCAGTGCAACCAACAATAAATGTTTCCTCTGTGTGCTTTGGACAAGCACCAAAACAAAGTCTGAGAAAAAGGAGTTACTTAATAAAGCATGCTGTCTGGCTTTCTGTCACACTGTTCGGAGCCTGCTGAGGTCATTTTAGGGTGAGCCCTGTCTCAGAGTTTTCCTGTCCCTCATGTCTGCCCCTTTAGCTATGAGACAGTGGCCTCCATCTTGCAGACAACTGGACCCACTGCTGCAGGTCATCCACAACAATCTGCAGACCAACCACACCTCCTTATAAGTGATGAAGATCAGCCATCTTCACATGAAGTACATGCAGAGATTTTCCCTTCCTCTGAGCCACTGAGTCCCATTGGTGTGGACGTTTCTCCCCCCACAGCCTTCTCTGACACTACAGAAAACCAGACGATTAGTGTACAGACTGGATTAGCTCTGAAACCATCACATGGGCTAGGTCTGGTGGCAAGTCTGAGACTGGCAGCTAGTGAGCAGGAGAAGGAGAGAGAGCAGGAGAGAGAGAAGGGGGAGAAGGAAAGGATAGAAAGAGCAAAGGAGGAGGAGGAGAAAAAGAGGTTGGAAAAGGAGAGAGAAGAGATGGAGAGCGAAAGGATGGAGAAAGCAAAGGAGGAGAAGAGAAAGAGGTTGGAACAGGAGAGAGAAGAGATGGAGAGAGAAAGGATGGAGAGAAAGAGGTTGGAACAGGAGAGAGAAGAGATGGAGAGAGAAAGGATGAAGAGAGAAAATGAGGAGAAGAGAAAGAGGTTGGAACAGGAGAGAGAAGAGATGGAGAGAGAAAAGGAGGAGGAGAGAAAGAGGTTGGAACAGGAGAGAGAAGAGATGGAGAGAGAAAGGATTAAGATAGAAAAGGAGGAGAAGAGAAAGAGGTTGGAACGGGAGAGAGAAGAGATGGAGAGAGAAAAGGAGGAGGTGAGAAAGAGATTGGAAACGGAGAGGAAACAGCTAAAGAACAATCAAAGGGAGGAGAGGGAAAAGGCAGAGAAAGAAAGGATGCAGAACTTTGAGAGAGAAAAGAAAGAAAATGAAGAGGGGAAGAGAAAGATGGAAAGGGAGAAGAAGAAAAAGGAAGAGGAGAACTGTGTGAGACAAAGGGAAGAGGACAGCAAAGGAGAGAAACCACAACAGAAACAAGAGATTATTTCTGGCTCTATGTCACTACAGGAAGTCATGAACATCCAATCAAATGACTGGTCTCCTCTGAAGGAAGCAGAGTTGGATGATATTGCATATGTTGAGAGGCTACAGGGGGATGAAGAGCAGTCAAAAAACATGTCTGATCCCAAAGTAGTTAGATCTAATACTGAAGGCGCACTGGTCCCAACCAGACATGCTGACTCTGTCCCTGCAACCACACCAACAAGCAAACTCGACTCCAGATCAGTCAAACCCAAAGACTCTGTAATTGCTCTTAATAAAGGCCTGGATAATCATGGTCTGAGATGGTCAGTTAAAGAAGGAACATCCAACCTGAAATCTGGCGCTATCCCAGTGTGGTTGAGAGAGGAGGAGGACGAGGAGGTGGAGTATGAGAGAGGACAGGAAGATCTTGGCTCCATCTGGATGGCTGAGCTGTACATGGAAGGGGAAGCAGGGTGAGTAAGTGTGGGTGAGAGGGATATAAAAAGCAGCAGGGAGAGAGAGGTGAGTACTGTAACTGGACCAGCTAATTGAGAGATGTCTGCTTGTTGCCTCTTGTGGATCAAAGGACTATGCCTGTGTATTTGTGGAGTATGCTTCCTCCAATAACCAAGGCTTTGACTCAGTATACCTGCCGGGAAATAATAATTACTTACTAAGTATTACTATCCTTCAGATGAGGGTTTGGCCTTTCTGCAGATCTTTCTCAAGAAAGAGTTGTGTGTTAGCATGTGAGTCATTTACTGTGTGTGTCAGCTTAAACAACATAATTACATGTTTTATGAAGGAAACTGGAATTCCCACTTCATAACGTGCGTTGGTTAGGACTTATAACGGAGGCTTTCAAACTGAGGTGAGCAGGATAGTTGGGGTGGAGGGCAAAGATACTGTGTCAGTTGAAAGAGACGGGATGTTGCTGGTGTTCTAGAAACAACGGGAAGTGAGTGGTTTTAGTTTGGCTGCAGAGTTAGCACACCATTTGCTTCAAATATCTCACTTCTTCTCAGAGTCAAATACATCTGAAGACACAGACATGACACACATATTTTTAGATTTAGTGTGACTTATACTTTCTGAAGATCTCCAAAACATCCATAAATCTCCTTTAGAAATCATAGAAAAAAAGAGACCGTTGGAACGTGTCGGAACTTGAATTTTTAATAAACCCTGACCACTTATAGCATTGTGCTCAGTTTCTCAAAAGCACTTTGATGATTGGATGTGAAGCTAAGTTGCTAAGGTAACCTGAGGCTGTCCTATATTGCTGTTGTAGTCATTTGTACTGGCTTTGGTCAAACATTCAGCAGTAGTGCAACAAGCCTGAAAAAGGGAAAAAATGTGCAACCAATGTATCTGCATCTACTGTATATTCCTGTCCAAGATTGTCACTGTATAAACAGGTGCTGGCATTAAGTAATATTGCCGGACTCCTTGTGTTTGTTGAGTACTCATTACAGCTAAATAGCATGTCAATTGTTACGGATACGTGGATTGGTTTGGTCATATTACAGTTCAATCGAGGCTGGAGCATGTTTTAAATTGTTTTTTTGCTTTGGTTGAGTCACATGTTTTTATGCCTATAGCATGTCCAGTTTGGTATAATATTGCATAGCCAGACCTCTGTCTGGTCAAACTGGTTGAAGTCTGGGTATATCTTGTCTCAACAATGGGGATGTAAAGACCTCTGGAAACCTTATGATTAGTTAGTGTGTCCTTCTTTAACAAACACCATGCTTTACCCTAAATTACTGTGAATTGGTTTAAAGTATGGCAACAACCAACTGTGTCTTTTCTAAACAGCTTTCATGCTTGAATTTCTTCCGACCTTTGTTTGATTAACACGGTGGAGCTCTGGCTGCATGAGATGAATGGTGGTATGTTGCCAGAGGGGAATGGAGCATAACAAGGATCTGTAGCTGGTCAGTTTTTTCCAAAGCACTTCAACCTTCAGGTTCATCTCTGAAATCTCCTTTTCTGTCTTCAGCCCAGGCCACCTGTCCCTTGCTGGTACCCAGATGCCCTCCTCATTCCCTTCCCGTGGACAAACCTTTAACCAGAGCTCTGCTGCAAGTCAGCCAAATGAACAGGAACACTCTCTAACCATTCTGGCAAACCGTCCTCATCCTAAGCCTCCTTCAGGGTCTAAGCAGGTGGAAGGAATCAGACAGGCACCTGGAGCAAAACCTGCTCCCCAAAATAGTGGAGCACAAAATCAGTCAATGAAAGGACATAGAGATGATGTTATCACCGAAGCTAGTCGCAGGATGGAGGTAGCAGCCAATGAGGAGGGAGAACTTGTTCAATCGTCTGTGGTGCCTTGGCCCCTTCCTCTGAGCTCAAACACTGCCAGCATGCAAATATATACCGAGATACACACAGACACGGACATCAGTAAGATAAACAATGACACGAGCATGGGAAAAATAGCTACAGAGTTGCACAAGAGTCTTGAAATGAGGGATGATAAAGACATAGGTCACTCCAGTTTAAACAACGCCACACACGCCACAAAGAGCGACAGTCCACAAAGTGACAGCCCTCACAAACAAACACACACCACTGATATCAACCAACTCACCAAAGACCAACAGCTCCAAGAGGAGGAGAGGTTGTTATTGGCTAAAATCCATCTGATGACCGGTGACACATCCCCTGTTTCTGGCCCTCGCAGTATGAAGCTCCTCATCCCCGACCCCTGTGATATTGAATGTGACACCGCAGAGTTTGTTGATCACAGTCAGCACTTGATACCCTGCTGTGATAGCCTGCAGGAAATATCACTGATCGAGGCAGAAGAGCCACCGGCCATTGAGTCTGGGCAAAATAAAGAAGGAGAGGAGGATGTGTAAGTCAGCATGGGGTGTCACCTATGCTGCTCTAGAAAATGACATGCCACTAAAGCCTAAACCCTTTTTTATTTTCGTCATGTCAGTCTGGACTGTGGTAGTGGGCTGACAGGCTAAAACAGACAAACAGTGTTTGGTGAATCTGCTTTGTTCTGAGATGATGAAAAATTGTCCAAACAGCATAGGCCTGTGTTGAGGAAACCGTGCTGAAATCTTTTGAATGTTCCCTATCATGCTCTCTAACACCAAGTCTGTGCTGCTATCCGTCATGTCAGCATCGTGCATGTCTCTCGCTCACGTCTACAAATCGCTGCTTGATGATCTCCATAAACAAAGTCTGTCTTCCTGTTTATCACATCCCTTTATTATTGTTTATGTCATGTCTCCCCTTAGGCTAAAAGGCCATGCAGCCGACCTCCCTGATGGTGGAGAGAAGAAACCGGCATCACAGTTTGGAGACACCGACAGCACACACACCAGTGAAAAAAGCACTGATACACACATCTCTCCTCCCCATCACTGTGAGATAACCACATCTCGACTTCCTACTTTACCTGAAGAAGAAACCACTGACCTTAAGCCCCCTCATACGGCTCCAATGGTCAGAGAGGAGGCTGACGGGAAAGACAATGCAGCTGAGGTAAATATACACAGTACGGATGTGAACGTTAACTCTGGCATGCTTTTTAAATCACACAGAAACGAGCACACACATGCACACACACAACAACAAAAACTGAATTTTTCTCTTCATCCCTTCCTCCTCTGCCTTGTCCAGGGCCTGGTGAACTCCAGCCAGTCACTGCTGCAGTGGTGTCAGGACATCACCAACGGGTACCGGGGGGTAAAGGTCACCAACTTCAGCACGTCATGGAGAAACGGCCTTGCTTTCTGTGCTATCTTACATCACTTCCATCCAGACAAAATGTAGGGCATACAAGCAACACAACCTTTTTCTCAGCTTTAGAGCTAAGATTGTCATGTTAACAATATCAGCTCAGTACCTAAACCATTACTTTAGAGTTGAAACAATTAGTCAATTGATCGATTGTTCCAAAATGAATTGGCAACAGGGAAGATAGGATTCCTTTTTCCAATTTTATATAATTGTATATTGAATATTTTGGGTTTTTGGGGTGTGGTTTAGACAAAACAAAACATTCCAGATTTGAATGGGTTTTTCTCACTTTTCCCTGTTATTTTTTTTTAATCAAGAAAATAACAAGCCCATTAAGTGATAATGAAAAGGTTTTTTTTTTTTTCAGTATTACACTCATTTGAATGTTGTAAATCTGCTGTAGGTACGTTGTCACAATATTATTTCCTGCTTTTGTCCTATTAGAGATTTTGACAAGTTGGACTCTCATGACATCAAGCTTAACAACAAGAAGGTAATGGCATGCCTCATGTTATCATGTTATCAATTGTATATTCAGCTCTGTAGTTCCATCAGAAGTGTTGGTAGTTTACTGTTTAACAGATATTTCTCTATGTTTCTCTTTGTTCATGATGTCTTTTTCTTCTTACAACATCAGGCGTTTGACGGTTTTGAGTCGCTGGGCATCTCTCGCCTGTTGGAGCCGTCCGACATGGTTCTTCTGTCCGTCCCTGACAGGCTCATAGTCATGACCTACCTCAGCCAGATCCGCTCACACTTCACTAACCAGGAGCTGAGCGTGCTGCAGATAGAGCACAACAGCAGCCAGTCCAGCTACGGCCTCGCCCTCTCTGGTCCCGGTCCCACTAATGTCGATGCTGCCGCTTTCTGCATGGCCAGACTGAACGAAGGAGTGAACCTAGAGGACGGAGGGAGCAGCACGTTGGTCGTCCCACCACCCAGGACCAAACGACTGCTTAAAGGTATCAGCCTCTATTCCACCTTTAAACATTTCAACTTTCTTATACTTAACTTCTATTTTTTTACCGGGATTCGTCTGTTTTAAAGGCTGATTTGTTCAAAATTGTGCATCTTTTAGTGGGTTCATCAAAACAAATTGTGCAGTCAAACCCACTTAAGATTCCAGTCCATATTCAAAGGTATTTTTTGCTTGGATTCCATTGGAATGTGAAAATAAGAGAAAAGAGACAAGAAAAGAGGAAAGGGGAAACATTAATGTGTCTCCAGGGAACTTAGGAATGTGAAGTAGCACAGTTTGAACAAAGGAGACAAGAAGGAGGAGGGATAAACAAATCATTAAATCAAGTTCACAGCAACTCAGTTAAGATTCTAGTACGTTTCCCAAGGTTCCCAAAGATACCAAATATGTTGCTGAATTTGATGGAAATGTGTATATCCCATAATGAGGAATGAGACTGTACATTAGCAGGAGTTTCTGTCTGTGTTCTTGTCACTGGTTGAAAATAGGTTACATTTAGTCTGCCAATCAGGATTGAGCAAAACAATTTAACCAAATTGGGACTACAGTTTTGGGATTGTTTGCATATGTTGCCAGGCGACCATCCATCAAATCACACCACACCACACGCACACAGTCCTGATGAAGTTTCCTGGGAGAACCCTGATGAACTTCCGGCATATTTGAGAGTTGTAACTGAGACCCAGGGTCTGGGCAAGGTTCATTAATCGTGTCATTAGATTCAAGAATCCAACTTCTGATAGCTGTTCTCATCTGCTTTTAGTGGACGAGTCAATAAACCCAGTCCCAGCCCCAAGGTCCGTTAACAAAACAGTCAAATCTGGACTTGCTCAGGTAACACTTTCTGTCATTTGTTGACTTTAATGTTTAAACTGTAATGTAATTTTCTCAAACATGAATTTAAAAAGCACTTCAAATTATATTTTTACCTGGATTAAGAACTTTCATATAGTTTTATGTTTTTCTTGTTCAGGATGAAGACCCAAAGACAGGAATCACTAATAATACAGGTGGGTATCTGAAGCCTTTCTGAAACAGTACTCTGCTAATTTAAGTATTTATTCAACTTCCCATCTTCATTTCTTTCTTTTCGTTTTCTTTTACACTTTGATTTGGCCAATGTGTGTGTCCCTGTGTGCAGAGTTGCAGAGTGCAGCTAAGACCCAGCCTCCCAAACAAGAAGAGGAAACAATGGTCAGTAATGGCTTTCTCACTTAACGTTTTCTCTTCTCTACTTCCTCTTTTCTTAATCTTTCAGTCTCACTGTCAAATCAAATCAAAGTAACATCATTACAGTAACATGACAGATGGCTGCAAGAAAGAACAAATCATATTGGATTTTACCTTGTACAAATGCTGCTCAATTTTATTAAATCCCTTTGGCCACTCTCTAATCTTTTGACCCTCTTCTTCTTCTTGTTTTCTTGTTTCCCTGAACTCCCTTTGCTTCGATCTCCTTTCCCCGTTTTTCCTCTCTTTGTGGCTGTCTGTCATTGTCCTGTGTATTTTCATGTATGATTTTGTGTGTGTGTGTGTGTGTGTGTGTGTGTGTGTGTGTGTGTGTGTGTGTGTGTGTGTGTGTGTGTGTGTGTGTGTGTGTGTGTGTGTGTGTGTGTGTGTAATGTGGCTTGTGGTCAGTGCCTGCAGGACACCAGCCAGTATGTGCTGAGTGAGCTGGCAGCGTTGGAGACAGAGCAGAAGCACATCGACAGCAGAGCTGCTGTGGTGGAGAGAAGACTGCGAAGCCTCATGGAAACAGGTGACTCACACACCCACACTCATATGATATGATCAGCAAGTAATATACAGCAAGTACTTAGGGCGTGAAAGTGAATGGTGTAGGTTTTCTCATATATCCATATCCAGTTGTATACAAACTGCCCTTTGTGTTTCTGTTTATACAGGAAGCGACCGTGATGAAGAGGAGAGACTGATTCAGGAGTGGTTCACTCTGGTGAACAAGAAGAACGCTCTGATACGCAGACAGGACAACCTGGAGCTACTGTAAGACCTCTCACACACAAACAATACACACATGTATACGTACACATACACTTCTTTTAATTGTTCTGATTATTTACTGTGTCTACAGACAAGAGGAGCAGGATCTGGAGAGGAGGTTTGAGCTTCTGAACAGGGAACTACGGGTCATGATGGCTATAGAAGGTAAGTGAGCAGCTGAGATTAAAGAAGTTATCAGATCAGGTACTTTTCTCCTGTTCACCACCAGCACCAGAAGAAAAGCTGGATGTTAAGTCTCGTGCTCAACAGCACTTTATTATTAAGTAAAGGTGAATGAAAGTGTAAACGTTAAGTTAATACAAGAAGAAATGGAAAAACATGAACTGTACATGGTTATATGACCTGTTATATAAAGTTCTGCTGTTTCCCTTGCAGACTGGCAGAAGTCGTCCACTCAGCAGCAGAGGGAGCAGTTGCTCCTCCAAGAGCTGGTGTCTTTGGTCAACCAGCGGGACGAGATCATCAGAGACATCGATGCCAAGGAGAGAGGGTAAGTGTATGTGTGTACATGTGAAAAAGACAAATCATAGGGAGATATCAAATCCCTAAAACAAAAGAGAAAGCACTGGGAGAAAAAAATATTAAGGACTATATGCTGTATATTTTAAATTAAACATTTAGGTTAATAGTTGTAATGCTGACCTGCAAAACATGTAGTTAGTTCAATGTAGTTCAGTGATTTTTATGTGTATTGTTTGTTTTCCTAATATGTGCTTGTGTTTGCAGGGCAATGGAGGAGGATGAGCGTCTGGAGCGCGGTCTGGAGATGAGGAGGCAAAAATATAGCAACAAAGACAAATGTGTCCTACAGTGACAACAGCTTTTACTACTGTGACTCTGAAGTCCTGAAAGATGATTATTTATTTTATCTTTGAGGACTTTTGGGGCCGTATGTTTCCTTGTTTTTTTAGTGACTTTATTTTCCCGGAGTACTGTTCAAACCCATTATGAGGAAAGACAAGATATGGGCTGACAAACTGTGTTTTCTTTGAATGTGTTTTCTTCCAAATGAATATCTGTTAATGTCAGCGTTTCAGTCTGTCTTAAGTATTATTTTGATTCTGTTCACATATTTTTATTTATTTTAAATAATGTGCCAGATTGTTGTTCATCATTTGCACATGTGTTTTGTGTGTGTGTGTGTGTGTGTGTGTGTGTGTGTGTGT
Source organism: Etheostoma spectabile (assembly GCF_008692095.1). Lineage (NCBI taxonomy): Eukaryota > Metazoa > Chordata > Actinopteri > Perciformes > Percidae > Etheostoma > Etheostoma spectabile. The sequence goes on along the minus strand of NC_045745.1, from coordinate 20,219,053 downwards.
GTGTGTGTGTGTGTGTGTGTGTGTGTGTGTGTGTGTGTGTGTGTGTGTGTGTGTGTGTGTTTGAATGCTGGCTTTTTTATGATTATAAAGAATAGGTTCCCCTCTTGAAGACAAGAGCTTGTCAGAGTCTGTTGGATTAAAACCAAAATGTGCCTTGTCCTTTCTGTTTTTTCTGGTGATATTTGTCTTACATTTCTATGACAGACATGTCCACCCTGAAATTGAAAAATATTTGGTTGTAACATGCCAAACCATGTTAGATATAAAAACATGAGCTGGACTCAAACTCACAATATTAAGAGTACAGGGTACATGTTTTCAACTGAAGGATGACCCCTAACATCACATTGTTATAAACCCTAAAAGCATTTCCACTAATTGCAATATTGATTGTTTTTTCTTTTTTAGATGTTAGATGTTGAAAGTGTTAAGGAGTTAATAAACCTTGTGTGCACACAGACCCTGAATGCCTTAAATCACCTATAACATGTATGGATGTGATGTTCACGCCTGCTGTTTCCTCACTTTTGTCGTTTGACTACTGTACGCATGCTGTTTGCGGTGTACTGATAAAGTGGTACTCTGCCACACATCATGACTGTATACCCATCACACACTGTATAACTGAGGTTGCTGTCTATATTTATGACATAATGAATGATATTGATAAATATGTTGAAAAACATCACAATATTGGTTGGTTGCTTACATTTTTGTATTTGGGATTTTTTTTGTATTGGACACAACATGAAACTGTGGAATATAATGCAATCTGATGCAATGATTCTCCAAGAAACATGTTTTGTGAAGCATATGTTAATAATTGTAACCAACAATTAGTTTGCAATAGATTGCAGTGTAAGGTATAAAGAACGAAATCCTGCTATTTATGATAATTAAAGCATTAAAATACATCAAATTAAACATACCTTTTTTTTTTTAAATGTGCTATAAATGTCTTTGAAAAACAAAATTGAAGGTAGGTTACCCACGCAGGATAAACTTACTCAGTAGAAAACAGACTGGAAAATGTAATCTTTTAAATGTGTAAATCATAACATGATGCAAGGACTCTCTGATATTAGATGTAGTTTACAGGAGGTGTTCTTGTGTCCACTCCTTATAGCTTGCATGTGTGAAGAGAAGATTTGTAATTACAGTGTGTGTGTGTGTGTGTGTGTGTGTGTGTGTGTGTGTGTGTGTGTGTGTGTGTGTGTGTTTGCATGCTTACCTGCACATGTCTCCTCCCTGTAGATTATTGAGCTAATCAGCTTGACTTTGCAGCTCAGATCTCTACGTCATTGGGATCTGCTAATGTGAAATGACAGACTCAACAGGACCAATCAGTCAGCTGTAGCTCCCTTGTGGAACCTCCTGAAGATTGGACAACAAGCCCTCAGTTCTGTCACGCTGGGACCAGAACGGGGCCCTATAATGCAGGTGGAGCACACCCACACAAGGTGTTGGGTTTGTGTACTGAGCTGCCTTCTGCTCGCCTGTCAGTACGTTGGCAGTTTGTACATCTGGAGAAGCAGCTTACCCAGGTATACAACTCACCAGCACACTTTTGTTACAGTGCTGTTAGAGTGGGCCTTGTCTATGACTCTGTGTGTGTGTGTGTGTGTGTGTGTGTGTGCAGGGACCATCCCAGAATGATAAAGCGTCGCTGTGCCAGTGTCCTGTTGGTCTCTGCACTCTCACCTGCAGTGGTGAAAGCATGGATGCACTGGGCTGATGTCAGGGTGAGTACACGTGAACAGAACAGGCCGTTCTCTGCATCTGCCTTTTTTCTCTTCAATTCCCCAGTCAGCCAAAGTTTACCGCAATAAACAAACCACTGAGAATCGGGTTCTGTCAACTCTCTACTGATCTGATCTAGAGTCTTCAGTATCTCATTCCATTACATGTTATACTCCATTATGGTTTGAGGGAAGTATCATTCGTTTAACTTTACTTCATTTATTTGATATCTTTAGTGATACCTTATAGATCAGGATTGTACATACAATACAATGAGGGTAGAATAAATAAACACCTCATGTGTAATACAGTTCAACAGCAAAACAAACCTCATCTTCCAAAATCTAAAACATTTTTAAGAAAAACTAAACAATATATTCTTCATTGAGGTAGGAGTTATTGCAGGACTGTGAATGTACGCTGTATTAATTTTAGCTAGGTGTACCTAATAAACAGGAAACTTAGATATATTATACACTTATCAAAACAATGCTCAATCCATAACAAAACAACACAGCAAACATACAGCAGAGCTAGAGGCATTTATTATTAATTATTAAATGTAGTTCAGCATAGCTCCATGCTACTCACACGTGCTCACACTGTATTTACACACTCTCTAATGTGCTTTATACAACCATCATCCATCCTCCAGGTAAAGCAACAGTTAAATTTCACAGGGAGGTCAAAGGTTAGTCAAGCTGAAGGAAATGCAGTGACTTTCTAAAGAAGTTTCACAGAAGGGATTGAATCCTGACTGTTCAGGTTAAGGACAAGTGAGGACAGTGTCCTCACTCCTGGGGTCATAGGACGTAAGGGGTTTTGTGAGGTTAAGCCCGGGAGTCATAACGGCTTAACTTTAAAATCGCTTCAGGCTACAAACTATGTTTATAAAGCTGTTTTCTGCCCCTCCAGGTCAATGCATCTGTGTGGGAGTTGATGGGAGTTCGTTTGGACGGTCTGGTTCCTGCAGCCATACTGCCACTACTACTAACCATGGTGCGTCAGTGAGTCTCGATACAGATTAAACCTGTCACTACCCACCTTTTATAGAGAGTATTTACTTAAACGAATTACACTATATGCAACTTGAGCACTTGCTTTTCATAGTTTTTGCATTGAGAAGTCTTAAATGCAATTCAGGATCTGAGGAAAAACAAAGAACTTAATCAAGCTAAATATTCAGTATTTCCATTAAACAACATCCGCCCTTTAAAACTACTTTTACTACCATATTTTTCTTAACTTGCTAGACGTAATGTCAATGTGAGAACCTATAATGTTAAGTTACTCTCTGGATCCTTTGGATCTGAACATTTTTATTTATGCTGCACTAAAGCAGTTTTGACATTTCAGAGATTCAATTTCCATTCCCTATACGGTTCAGCACGGCTTTACAACCTACATTCAATCCCCATGCGCATGTTTAAACCACATGTTTAAAGAAATATGCCCTGTAGTCCCTAAATACTCTTCTTTAATCTTTTTTTTGTATACTTCCACAGGATGTAATAACCCATTCTTCTTTATTCTAACCATCAGGTATTTTACCTTGGACCCCTGGTTCATTCTGCGATAGACAACCCTGAAGGCTTCACTGGGGAACTTCAGTCTGCACTCGGTAAGTTTAACTGTGTGTCTACTAAATGTTATGTCGGGTTTGAGGAGTTTTATGTGTGTGCTTGCATGCATTTGATGTCATCGTCAGTTTTATTTTCCCAGATGTTCAGTCATGGAGGTTGTGTGTAGGTGATGCAGTGTGGCTCAGGAACCAGGTGGTGGCACCAGTGACGGAGGAGCTGGTGTTCAGAGGGGCCATGCTGCCTATGCTGGTGTCCTGCACGGGACCCACAGCTGCCATCTTCATCGCTCCGCTGTTCTTCGGTGTTGGTATGACAACTAGATTTTCAGGCTGTAAACAACTCATGTCTACATTTTTTTTATTACATCAAAGCTTTCTCCTGCTGCTACTTTACGGTTTCATTCTAGCCCATTTCCACCATATAATAGAGCAACGCCGCCTCCACAAGGACAGTTTGAGTGTCATCTTCTTAGTGTCAGGTCAGTTGGCTTACCAAGTTCTCCTCAAATGAAAGTAATTGTAATAATGCAAGTAAATAAATTCACAATCTGTAGTATTATTATAGTTTGACATGTTCCAAACATTCTGTTCTGTTGCAGTGATACAATTCTTGTACACAACTGTGTTCGGTGCCTTCACAGCCTTTATATTCATGAGAACTGGTAAGAGATGGACAGCACATTGCCTTGCTAACACACTGACCTACACACCTCATTAAATCTGTAAACTCTTTCTTTAGGCCATGTTGCAGGTCCAGTTTTGTGCCATTCATTCTGTAACAGTCAGGGCTTGCCTGACATCAGCTCTGCCCTGCAGCACCCTCAACGATCAGCTCTACTCTTTTCATATCTGATGGGGGTGCTGCTGTTTCTGGTGCTACTCTTCCCGCTGACAGACCCCTTCCTCTATGATTCCATTCCCATCTGCAGCCTGGCTGTACCTGCAGCATCTGTATGCTAAATTAAATCAAATTAAATGTCTGCTCTTTAAAAAAAAAATGCCATTGTTTTTTTACAATGGATTTCATTTTGTGTCAGGTTTTCAAATAAAAAAAAAAGTAATTTTATATAGAGTGTGTGCGTTAGTAGGTATGTGTGGGCAGATGTGTTCATGAGAAGAGAATGATTCTAGCATGTCAGACATTTTCTGCATGGTGAAATATTTCCTACTGCATGGAAACACAACACCAGTACAACTTTCCCTGGTTTAGAGAGAGAAAGTGTGTGTGGCAGAGAAAAACAGATGAGCTGTGCGAGTGAATGAATTAGTGAAAAGGGTAAGGCTTTGGAGGAGACAGCAGTAGAGAAAGACACATATGCAGACAGAGAAAGGCAGACAGACAGAAACACAGGCACAGAGGCCAAAAAACACTCAGAAGGAACCACAGTGGAGAGAGACTGTAAAGTCACATTGTAAGGACAAATAAGGCTATACAAGACAGGCTTGTGAGAAAAAACTGTTACAGCCAGAAGCAACACAAGCAATGCCAACAGACGTTAAGTTAAGAGAAGAGAAAAATAAAGGAAAACAGCAAGGAAAGATGGAGGGGGAGTATGGGGGAAATGTTAGTGTGTCCCCAAGGAAATTAAGAATGGAGTAGCAAGAGTTGGGGGGGAAGAGAAGACAGTGTTAGGACAGAGTAGTGAAAGGTTGAGTCAAGCAATTAAGGTTTATGAGACAGACTGATGTGCTACTTATAAATACAACACCTTTGTTTACAACCCAAACCAGACAATGTACATTCACATACCTCTGTAGCTCTCAGAGCTATAGGTTATACTTATATTCAATTTATTTCACTAGCACCCAGATACATTTTAGTTTTAGCTGTATTTTGTATAGTAGGAATGACAGATTAGGAAATGATAAGATTAGATAAACAGATTGATACCACTCTCAGTACAGTATGTAGCTGGAGCCAGCAGCTGGTTCTGTTCAAAAGTTTAAAAAAAGAAGCACCTGTGAAGCTCAGTATGTTGAATCTCATTTGTTGATTCCATACAAAAATCAAAATGAAAATGTGTTGTTTTTTATGGACCAACCAGCGGAGACTCCAGGAAATTACTGGTATATAACGTAATATAACTCGTTAACAGCCACAACCTGTTGAGGTTCTGGGAGACACCTTTAGGTTACCTAATGACAGAGCCAGGCTAGCTGTTTCCCTTTGTTTATGTTAACTGGCTGCAGTTAGAGGTGTGTTTGAGCAGTGAGTGTGTAACAGCACCATTCCCCATTACCTATATCTCTGGTCACAAACTGGGCTTAATCTTCTGCTCATTGCTGTGAAATGTTGGAAAGATTTAAGATCTTATTTATTCAAAAAAATAACTGCTGACTTCTCATCATTCTGCCTTTTAGCTCCACTTTTAAACATTTCAACTCAGTCATACTTGGGATCTTTCCAGTAGAACTACAACTTAGTCCTCAGCTGCTGGCCGTTGACAGTTTTGGGGAAGTTTTTGCAAGAAGCTACCTATTTGTCTCCCCCTGTGTTTTTTCCAGGAGAATTATGCTGAGATTAAATGTAACAACCTCCGATTTTGGCAGCCACCTTCTGAGTCTGCAAGCTGACTGGCTGCTGCTTCACTGTTGGGAATGTGAAATGAAGACAGCAGAAGAAATAGAGAGCAAAGAAGAAAAAGGCTGTTATTCGACTTTCCTGCGCATAACTGGTCTGCAGAAGATTTTAGGATTGTGGTTAGGGAATGATTTACCTTATTCTGCTATTGCTGAGTCAGTCAGTTTACCATTTCTCTGCATTTTCTTTCAGAAGAGCTGTTTTTTGTGGTTTGCGGTCAGGTAGCACTAGGGATGTGGTTGGGGGGGACAAAATGACCTGAGAGAATAGCAGGAAATGGTGCAGAGAGAAGTCCGACGTGTGGTGGGTTATCTCAAAGGTCCTCTACATCCGACGTCTGTCTGTTTCTGTTGCTCTGAGCCTTTGTGTCATGTTGTCCATTTCTTGTGGAGTCGTGATCCTTTCTCCCCACTGTAATGCTTTTACCATTACACACACAAATGGCTCCGTCTCTGGAGAAATATGACTGCATCATGAAAGACACTACAAAGACGTGTGTGTGTGTGTGTGTGTGTGTGTGTGTGTACATGGTCGTGTCTATGGAAAAGATTAGCCTATCATCTGGTAAAGGAATAATCTGTGAGGACTTATGCTCTCCCAGTGCTCTCTCCATTTCTTTTTGTGCCTCTTAGCAGTTTTAAAACCTCAACACTTTTCTGGGGATTTTTCTGTTTGTGCTACGCTTGTTTATACATGTGAGATTCTTTATGTGTAGCAAACTCCAATTGCAGTCCAGACAATCATGCATTTGTGTCACCCAAGCCTTTGCTGTTTCTCCAAAGCAAAAAACTTGCCATATAACTTCTATCTGGTAATTCAGTGGCAGCTGTTCAATGATTTTTACCATTCTAAAGTTTTTTGGCCAGTTTTAATATTGCAATGCAAGAATCCTTGTAAAAGAGAATGACTTACGTCTTCTTCTAAGTAGGTAAATGAAGAAACAAATTAGATTTTCCAAACCCTTCCCATCCCCAGTTGGTTGCCAACTGACAATCCAAAAATCTTAAATTTTCCACTGAAGCTTCTCAATGGATAATAGGAGGAGGCTGTGTTTGTATGGGGCAGCTCCAAGGTGTGAACATGGGTGAAACTGAGCATGAAGGAATGAGGACATGGCTGAAAAGCATGCTCAGTAAATAATTCCTAGGTTAAATAAAGGTTAATACAGGTCAAATGGCATGGCGACAATAGCTGCAATGCAGGGTTACCAACCAGCTTTAACTATAGACTTCAAGTGGCAGGGAATTATTCCTTTGCAACAGCATCCCCAGTCTGCTCAGATATTTGTGGTTAAGATTTGTTGACAGTCTGGGTGTGGATGGAGGGTATTCATGTCTGCTATGAAAGATGAAACATATGGACCTTGTAGAAGAAGTGGATAAAAGTATCGTCTTTTTCCTCCACTCCACAGAAATCACCAGGAATGCCTACAATCTGTTATTTAACCACAAGGCCGCAGCTAATCGTTTCAGTGTGTGTGTGTGTGTGTGTGTGTGTGTGTGTGTGTGTGTGTGTGTGTGTGTGTTCGTCTGTGACATAAGACACCAGCGGTTGGGAAAAATGAACAACCGACATGTCCTGCTGTATTTGATATGGCACAAACGGTTCAATAGGCCTGGATGGTGCGAGTTCAACACTCCACTGACCCAAGACAGTAGGAGCAAGGAAATCCAGTTTCTCTTGACATCAGTGTGAAGGCTTGGTGACTTTGGGACCAGCGGCAGTCCTTTTTATTTAGTCAAAAGTTAGGCTGTTTACATCTACAAACTCTCATGTAGAAACAGAATAAGAGAACCTAAATATATTTCCCATATATGCAATGTTAATATTTTGACATACAATATATATATATATATATAGCAAAGTTTTTGGAACATTTTGTTTCTCTATGTAAAGTGCAATGCTACATGTTTAAATGGTTATTGATTTAAATGTTTATTGCATCTTCCCATTCTCATTGACAGACAGCTTTTCACCCCCCCATTGAGTGTGGCCGTGGTTGGACGACACGTTGTACACACTACTGTAGTTCTTTTCAAACATAACCCAGCCTTTAGTCTTAAATACATGTCACATGTTACCAATCCAGATACCAAAGCTTTAGCGGCTACCAAAGAACATCAAATCAAAAACAGCTATTCGCTGCTAAAAATATTAGATTTATATAGAATTCGTGGTTGAAGGGAAATGGAGAGGCTTTGGAGCTGGAAGGTATAGTTCAGCTGCTAGAAGCTGAGAATATATCAGTGCCAGTAATAATATGTGGCAAGTGGCTAGGTGTCAAGGAAGTAATAGGCTGTGACGCAGGAGGCGGGGACTATAAGAGATCTGTATGTTCCATTAAAGGTCTTTGGGTTGGGAGATAGAGTAGCTTGGAGGTACTGCAAGTAGATTCATGTGAAAGAGGGGAATTGAGCGTATGGAAAGAAGAAGTTTAGTCTGCTCTATCAATTACGTTTCTGGAATGTGTCCCTGGGGGCGTGGCAGTTTAAGCAGGAGGAGGGATCAACCAAGCTGAATGATAGAATAAACAGACCAAGTGTGGGAGGTTAGGGTTAAAAGCTGGGGTTCTCGGGGTAGAGATTGCTGACTTTGGAGCCCAAATAATGAGACTAATAGAACACATAGCGAGCAGGGAGAAGATACGAAAAAGGAGGAGAGCAACAGGATTCAAGAAAGGAGAGGAGGGACGAGGGGGGTGAAAGAATAATAAGGAAAAGGAGAGAAGAGACAGATGAGAAAGGATGATGGGGGAGTTCAGGAAAAAGAAAATCTGAGGATAACAGACAGACTACAAGGGATGGGGAGGAGGAAAAAGAGGTGGGGAAAGACCAAAAGGCTCTTTAGGTTCTCCAGGATCCTGAGGTTTTATGTTTGTTCTCTCTTTAGTTCCGATGATTGTTACATAACTTGAAGAGACTACTGAATAGTTTGAATGTGTATATTATGTGTGCCAAAACCAACACACCACCGCCAGCCGACGCATCTGGTATACACAGAGATAACACGGGGCCGGACACACATCAATTGCGTCTAGCCTAATAACCGATTCAACTTCACATGACTTTTCCATCTCATCATCTTGTGTTAAAACGCTACAGCGGCATATGATAATGACATCAAGCTGTACTAAATTGGGTTTTGGCTGGTCACACTTTCCACAGAGAAAACGTGATGAGCATTTATGTGAAGGACTATTATTTGCACAAGCACTTTTCCACTTGTGTTGCTGGGATTGTTTAACAATTGAGCTTGTTTGTGTGTGGTAGACCTTAATTTACAGTCTCACGTCTAGTTGTTTGTTTTTTGGCAACTTTAAATTTGAAACGTCAAGATCAGGGCTTGAATCCTCAGGCTCACAGCAATTGCCTTCATTTAATATTCTTTAACTTTGCTTCCAGCATAGCTACGAAGTCGAAAACGAAAAAGACCTTTGTCTTGGAAAAGCCAAACTCAGCCTTTGACTTAACACCAGGCGTGCTATTCATGGCAATGGATCATGTGATGGCAGCGGAGGTGCCACCAGCCTACACTCCTGCTCCCCAGCTACTGAGAGGTCAGTCGGATGCACATCTGGCATTTCCTGTTTCCTCTCCTCCATATGTCCCTCAGTGATAGCCACACACACACGCACACACGCACACACACACACACACGCACACACACACACACACACACACACACACACACACACACACACACACACACACACACACACACACACACACAAACTGAAGGACACTTATACGCTTTAACATCTGTGCCCATGAAATGTTATTGTATAACGGCAAACAAATGAATTCACTCACTCATACATATAGCCCAACAGATATTCCTGTTCCATTCTCAAATGTTTCCATTTGACTGTAAAAACTTCCAGCTGGTATGGACTTGGTAGAAAATGACAAGAAGGGGTGGTGGCTGAAAAAAAGAGAAAATAAACGGAAGAGTGGGGGAGATTAAGAAAGAATGAGATAAAGCTAAATTAACATTGAAACAAAAAATATGAGAGGCAGACATCAGGCAGAAAGAAGGATTAGGATAAGGAAAAGGAGAGGGAAAGAAGAAGAAGAAGAAGAAGAAGAAGAAGAAGAAGAAGAAGGGGGACATGATCTCTGCATTTTACAGAGCTGACAAACACTTTCCACTCCTGTGAATGCTGTGCAGCATGCATTACTTGAAGGCAGAGTGGGTTTGTATGAGAATGCACGTGTGTGTCTGAAGCCATAGGCAAGATGGGGGGACAGAATGGTGCCGTATGGTTTTCATAACTCTCTGAAGGTCCCGTCCCCCCTGCACGCACACACACACACACACACACACACACACCAACCCATCAACCACTCCAGCCTTCCTTTATACACTGAAACATTTTACCAGCCCCCTCTTCCAAAAACACACACAATTCTTTTTCCTCTACGTAGCCTCCCCCCCTTTCCACCCTCCCCCATCTTTCCTCTTTCTGAGGTTCAGTCAGAAAGCCAACTTTGCAGAGTCAAGAAAGCCCCTGCAGGATCAGATACAGCAGAGGGTTTCTGTCACTGAAATTCATCATATTCATAGATGGACTCTATTTAACCCTTTTGAACTCAGTTGAAAGGCAGATTGCTCCATTGAACTATTTTAAACCCTGGACTCTACTGGCACTTCACTGGACTTTATTTTGGACTCAACTGGACTTTCCAGGGGATTCCACTGGACTGCACTGGTTTCTATTAGATTCATATAGGATCTGGTCAAATCTGCTTCACTGTGGTAGTAGTGCTGATAGTTTGCTGATGAAGGGCATTTGGGCCATTCTGCACTGTAGAGGTCTAAAGGCTTGGGCAATCCAAGGTAAATTAATGTAATCCAATATCAGTTTTGGATGTGTCTGCCTCAGATTACTTCAATCAGGTCAATTAGACCAGATTATTTGTTCAAATACATTAACAAGATAGGAAAAACAAGTCTTGAGTGAGGTTTTTTTTAATAGGATAAATAAAATAATTATTTCCCTTGGTCAGGTTATTTATTGGAGCGCTCATTTGAATGTTGGCCTAGTTTAAACCTCTAGTCTTGGTGGTGGATGCAAAAGAACACCAGGAGCAGTAGCAGCTGCAGCAGCATGAGTCTCCTGTGTGTCTTGTGGCTGCTGACGGTCTGTCTGGCTCCTGGAAGCCAAGGCCAGAGGCCGAGGGAGACGGAGGCAGAGGCACCAGCGGGCAGCGCTCAGCTAGCAGAGAAAGATGCTCTCTGCCACCAAGAGGGATGCTACGCCGTCTTCCTCCAGAAGAGAACCTTTCGGGAGGCTGGGCGGAGCTGCAGGGAGCGAGGTGGGACCCTGGCAACAATGCATACCCAAGAGGCAGCGGGTGTGGTCCATGAGCTGCTGTCTGCCATCGACGGGACAAGGGCTAGGCTTCGTCTCTGGATCGGGCTGCACAGACCGCCACGCCAGTGTTCATCCATCCGACCACTCAGAGGATTCGTCTGGGTCACAGGCAAAATCTTCCCTCTTTTACTTTTGACCCTTCAGTGTCCCTAATAGTGACCTTCATTGCCATATTATCAATTTTGTTTGATTTTTGATTTTTTTTTTTTACTGACTTTAGACAAAACTGCCCCAAGATAGGGAAAAATGCATAATAGTAATGTTTTCTTTTCACTGGGATCTAATGGGAAAACTTGTGTTGATGCAATTGAGGCAAAATCTGTTTAAAAAGTAATTTAGTTAATCACCTACTTGATTAAATTGGTTCTTGCAGTGTTTGTAGCCTAGCATGTGCAAAACCAAATAAACCAATGCTAGATTAGAATTAGGAATTTTGTTACCATATTCATTTTAGTTTGCCTGTAATACAACTTCAGACCCTAAACCTGATTCAGCATTTACAACCATTATGCCCATTTCAATATTAATACTTTCATTCATGCAGTTGCATCAAGAGCGCAGGAATAGATTGTGGTATTAAAGCATTGTGCTGGTCCCCAGCCCCAACCTCTCTGTCAGACTTTGGTGCAGAAACCAGACTCCAGAGCTCCGCACTGCCTGGTTATTACATTAGCTACTTTATTTTCACAGACAGACAGAGCTGGCGTGACAGGAGAAGTTCAGTCCCCTTTTGACCTCACTGCTACCCCTCAACGTGTTTTAGTCGTTAAACAAACCCACTAAAAGACAGATTGTTTTTTTCATCACTCAAAGTGTCTGCCTTGGTCTTGAATTAAAACAGACATTTTAAAGAGTTATTTGGGCAGCTTTTCTTTCACAGCATTGAAAGAAATACATTAATTAAAGGGCAACTCATCTGCAAAACTACAACCCAGATATTCAATGAATGACATGACAATGACAATGACAATGACATAACAACACATAGACTGCACCAACTTGTGGATACTAAAATCCACACATGACAACTTTAATCATGATCTTAAGGATTGACATTTTGAATGTGTCATATGATCTGAAAAAGCAATTTATACTAGAAGAGTAATTGCAGATGACAGAAACTAAAAAGAGGAAATTTCTACTTTTAATGACCTGGTCCTTGTCTTTATTTTCCGACAGGAGATCAAGATGGCCAGTTCACCAACTGGCTCCGTGAAGACACCCCTGGGACTTGTGCGGCCCCTCGCTGTGTGGCCATGACTGTCCACACTTCTGAGAGCGGGCGTGACAGCAGTGACAATTTCCGGTGGCTCGACGGCTCCTGTGCGCTGCCGTTAGATGGATACGTTTGCCAGTACAACTACAAAGGAATGTGTTCACCACTGGAGGACGAGGGTAGTGGTCCAGCTGTTTACTCCACCCCATTTCACCTTGTCAGCACACTGCTGACCCACGTGCCCTATGGGTCTGTAGCTACTCTTCCCTGCCCTGAAGATGACTCAGACCCAGATGTCCGTGTTGAGCAGACAGTCCTGTGCATGGAAAGAGACGACAAGACAGTGGGCTGGTCCAGGGATTCCCCAATCTGCTCGACCAGTGCAGCGCCACCCAACCAGGACTGGTGTGACGGAGACCATGGCTGTGAGCAGCATTGTCAGAACACAGACACAGACTACTACTGTTACTGTTCTGAAGGCTTTACAATAGATGAGGACGGGTACAGCTGCAAGCCCGATCCCCTGAGCAAAACTGACCCCCCTGAATTATCCGCTGACTCTGCCGGTCCCATTGACCAGCCCCACATCAAAGACGTCTGTGTGGAGATGGGGTGTGAGTACGACTGTTTGGAGACAATGCGAGGCATCCGCTGCACATGCCCCCCTGGATACCAAATGGGTCCAGATGGCCTAAGATGTTCTGATGTAGACGAATGTCAACAGCAACCATGCCCACAACTTTGTGTCAATATCCCAGGTACTTTCCACTGCACATGCCACTCTGGGTACCAACAAGATGTTGAGGGAGAATGTGTGGACATCAATGAGTGCCTCGATGAGGGCAGCTGCAAAGGCACATGTGAAAACACAGTGGGGTCCTTCACATGCCTGTGTGGTACCGGGTACAAGTTGAGCAGTGGAGGAGACTGTGTAGATATAGATGAATGTGCGGGTGAGTTTCCCTGCCAGCAGCAGTGCAGCAACTCTATAGGAGGGTACAACTGTTACTGTGACAATGGCTATGACCTGCAGTCTGACGGGCTTACCTGCCAACCTTCGCCTGACGATGAAGAATATTCCACTCTGACCCCTGACCCCAGTGACTCCGCTCACATACATGACCTGGACCCAGACCATGATATTCCCTGGTCCACCTCATTCACCCCGGACCCGAACTTTGAAGCTGAAACTAACTTTGATGATGACTGGCTAACAGAAGCCCCTGAAGTACTCTCAGACAATCACCTGAACCAATGGGATGTCCAATCACCTAAGCGATATCAGACAGCCCCATCCCCGACGCAAAAAGACAACACAGGCAATGAAATTAATAATGAGGCTGAAACTAAGACAGAAGATAGAGAAGCTGATGGGGTGGACTCTGAAATTGCAAACGGGTCAGCCACTGGAACTAGGGAAGGGGAGGGATCTAAGGTGGATGGTACGGAGAATGTCAGCGGCACAGCAGAGGCAGAGTATGGATCTGCTGCGGGTAAAAGGAAGCATGATAAGAGCTGGCTACTGGTGGCCCTGCTGGTGCCTTTGTGCGTGTTCCTTGTAGTCATGCTGGCTCTGGGGATTGTCTACTGCACCAGCTGTGCTGTGGACAAGAGCCTGAGCTTTTCAAACTGCTATCGCTGGATACTCCCTACAACGCCTCCTGACAGGAGGAACGTCAAAACCCAAGCATGAACCCTAAAATACTCAAACACACACAGATGAGTTAAGGCTCAGATGTCTGTCATTTCTCTTGGGGTGCAGAGCTGGTTACTAAAACTACCGTTTGGATAAAGTGCAGCAAACTGCTTCTCCCATTCATTGAAGAAACCCTAATATTTTCTTTTGCACAACCCTTGTAAATAATTCACTTTCTCATCATGTTTTTAGAATTCAATAAAACCAATAAACTGATGAAATACTGTGTGGTTTGTAAGCCTAGGTAACAGCAGAAAACTAGGTTATAGTAGAAAACAATGTTCAATCTGGGTGATGGACAAAGGAAAGTGTGAAAGAAATGTGTGGTTATTTGGTGTATGGCTACATGATGTGTGTAAAAACAAATTAAAGGCTTTGTTGATTTTCCTAAGCCAAATTTTTACTTTCAACAAGCGTGAATGGGGGAGGGGTGTTAGGGAAGAGCATAGGTGCAAGCTGCCTTCTGACATATGCCATCTGCTGGCCGTTATTATACATCCATGCTGCTGGAACACCATTTTTAACAGTCACCTTGTCACGAGTTCCGGTTGTGTGTGTCCATTTACCCTTATGAACAACGTGTAGCGGTAAATGTTGAAATGTGTGCGATTATGGAAAAGGAGTCCGACGAGGATGGGATTCGAACCCACGCGTGCAGAGCACAATGGATTAGCAGTCCATCGCCTTAACCACTCGGCCACCTCGTCCTATACCCGAAAGCTCGTACGACATCGGTAAATATTGGCATCTGAATGAACATTATTAACCTTTTCTGTGTGATGTTACTGTCTTGTGTGCTTGCTTTAGACGTTCAGATATCATGTTTTTCACGCTTGCCCTTGGTAAGAAAAGTATGACGTGAAGCGCATCAGAAAGTCCGGCGCAGCTACTTCGTGATTTGTTAGTTTTTCCATAAACCACAATATATACCCTGTGATTGGTTGAGGGGTGGGTCTTACGCTGAATGAATGCAGGAAGTGTACAGCGTGAGACTGCAATTTGACGTTCGCCGGAGCTATTGAAGAATAAGGTTCCTCACTAAGGTAACACGCTGTTAAGTTGGTATCCACCTTTATACCTCATAAAATGTACTGAATAGTAGCTAATCAAAAAAAATGGGTGGCATAATATTTGTGACGTACAATTTTGCTTACAGAAGTTGTGGCAGCGTATTTAAATGCTCCTGCACTCAGCAGCACTTAGCATGTACGCTAGGAGCTAACGGCAACGTCAACGTTGAGATAGTTGTTTGCAAACTAAACGTATTTCGACAAGTATTTAACATGCAGTTTGAATGTTGTACTGCTGTACGCTGCTAATTTATAGGGCCATTAAAAGACGTGTCGCTACTGGCTTTCGGTATAACTGCGTTTTTTGTTTTTTTACTATCGGTTTTAACTGAAAGGGAAAACGATAGCTAACGTTATCTTTATTATTGTATGACTGAATTGAATCTGTGCCATTGTCAGCTATGATAGCTCAAGTTGCGATTTGAATAATCTTTTACCTTTGTCCACGTCCCAGGGTTAACTTTACATTTTTTCTAACTTGAATTATCTTTCATTGCACCACTAAAACACTGCACCTTTCCAGAGGTCTAAAACGTTACAGGTGTTGTTGACAAGATTTAGAAGGTATGTGGAGTAAATGTTTAGCATTTTGGCCTAGCAGTTCTTCTACTGTACGCTTTTCCATTTGGGTATGGCAAAATAGAAAAAAAGGTACATATTATAAGGTAAAAAAAAAAATATATATATAACAAACGGTGGATCCCAGTAGTGAATCAGTGTTGCTTGTAATGTGCTTTAACGGTTATTAGTTGATTGGCAGAAACTTAATAGTTAACTATTCTGATAATCAATTACTAATGAGGACATGAGGAGCAGTTTAGGTGCTTTCCTCTGTTTTATATATTGAATAGCTTTGGGTTTGGGGGTACTTGGATAAAAAGTTATTTAAAGATCTCCAAGGTTTCTGATAAACTGTGATCGCCATTTAGTTTTCATAGAAGAAAGCAATATCACCAGATTAATCAATAAGGGAAATAAGCATTAGTGGCAGCCCTATTTATTATGTCAACTCATATTAGAGTGGCATAACAAAACATATTAGAATAGAGTATTGCGTAGTAGGAGTAGAATATCATACTTTCCAAAATCAAGATGCCAATTTGATAATGTTAAAGTAAAGGTCAAGAAAACTTACTGTTTTACCAGTACATCAGTTATCCAACTGGTATAAATGTGCATTTGTACAGTACACAATATGTTTTGCCTGCATTGACCTTGGACTGGTGTGCAAATACTTCCTAGAGCTCATGGTTATGTAATAAAACACCAATGCTTTGCACTTGCAATTTAACTTTTTGCTCTTAATCCCATGCTGTACTCATGTCATTACAACCCTGTTATTTCACCCATCTCTCCTCTTTCATTTCTTTGTCTTCCACCTTTCTTTCCCATCCCATTTACACTTCCTCCCTTACCACAACTCATCTATCTCCCTCTCTCTCATTCTGTACTTTTTCATCACTTCCCCTCTCTTCATTTAGTTCCTCATTGTCAGTGGTAAACCTCAGACTAAAGATGGTGGACTCCCAGTACTACCTCCCGAATGAGATCGGTGTCTCTGCTCTGGACTGCAGCGTGGCCTTCCATTTGCTTTCACCTCAGGAGAAGATGTACGCACACTACCTGTCACGCGCCGCTTGGTACGGTACTAATCTCATGATGTTGCAAGTTAAAGTCAAGCACTAGTTAAATCAAGAAAAAAACAATAGTTTATTGAAGAACTGAAGCCCATCTGTTGTCTTAGGTACGGTGGTCTGGCAGTGCTGCTGCAAACATCCCCAGAGTCGACAGATATCTTTGTCTTGCTGCAGAGAATCTTCAGGAAGCAGACGCCTGCACAGCTGGAACAGGTTGCCACAGCAGTTGGACTCAGCTCAGAGGAGTACCAGGTACACAGTCGTTGTGTCTTTGGCTGTCTCAGGTGCTGTCTTGACACACCCTTTCACCCACATACAAATGCAAGCAAGTGTCAAGATATTCATTATGTTATATACTGGATGAAAATGATGTTTCTTGTATTTTCTTGTGTTTGATATTCAGGCATTCTTGGTGTATGCAGCTGGTCTGTACGCCAACATGGGAAACTACAAGTCTTTTGGAGACACCAAGTTCATCCCAAATCTACCCAAGGTAAAAATCCAGTTAAGCTGCTTTGTAAACAGTTTTTTTTTAAATGGGGTGAACACAATTAGATGAACATCTTTTCAATTTATTGCAATACCATATAATTACACTATTAAATATGGTTTCAAGAATTCTCCCAGAGTTGAATCAACACTTGTCAAACTGCTGTGACATATTTTATGCTGTCTGTGTCTGTCTGTCCACCCAGGACAAGCTGAAAGCTTTGGTAAAGGCCAGCCAGGCATTTCAAGACCAGCCCACTGAGATGGAAGCCCTGTGGGACAGCTGCTCGTGTCTCCTCTACTCTCTGGAAGACAGACAAAAACAGCTAGGGTTGGGTGACAAGGTGAGATCTCGCAGTATCATTTAATGCAGACTTCAGGCCAGCTTTCACCATAAACTATTTTGTCTGGTAATGTTTAAGGAAATATTAATCATGTCAGGACTTTATAGTATAGATTTGATAACTGTTAAAAAGACATTTCTTATTCTTCATCATAAGCACAGGTTAATTGAATATTCACATAGCTAGTGGGAAGTCAAATGGTTTTGCAGTTTGGTATCTTTAGATTGGCTTAGGAAACCACTGAACCCATAACTTCCACTGGGTTCTACAGGTGACCCGGTACGGGCCCCTATGAGAAAAATCCAATGGCTCATTAAGTATTTTTGCTTTTTTTAGGGAATTAGCACCTACTTCTCAGGAAACTGCTGTCTGGAAGATGCTGAGTTGGCTCAGAAGTTTCTTGACTCAAAAGTAAGTATTCTTATTTCCATTGTTGTTTCCCCAATCTATTTCTTCTGTACTCCATGACACCTTATACTTTTCTATATTGCACTCTATTTTACGTTTTTTTATAATCTTCCTTCACCTTTGCCCGTCTTTATTAAGGCTCATCATGTTTTTGTGTCTTTTCTCACTCTTCAATGTATTTTTCAGTCGGATTGGTCTTATTCTTAGCTTTGTTCTTGTGGTTCATCTCTAGAAACTGTCAGCTTACAACACCCGTCTGTTTAAGAGGGACAATGGAGGTAAAACCTGCTATGAGGTGCGCCTGGCATCAGCTGTGCAGAAAGGTCAGAACTACAGTCTTACATGAGAACCAGAATACAATTTCTAAAGATTGACAACATTCATCAACCATATTGCACTTGTGACAGATTTGGCATGCATAATGTAATATGTATCACATGTTCATGTAGACTCCACATGTTATGCTGGAGACATGGTAGCTTTTGAACTTAAACACGTTATGATTACTAAGAAATTGATGTGGAGTGATTTGTTTGTGTAATGTTAATAATGCGACACAGTTAAAGCAAATAAATGTACAATACTACTTCACAGACTGCGCAGTGGAGGGGGAATGTGAGTCGTGCTGCGGCAGCTTCAACTTTGAAGACAAAGAGTTCATTGTGAAGAGGGGGGACTATGCTCCTTTAATGGAGAAAGTCTCTTATAACCTCCAACAAGCACAGGTGAGAGCGAGGGATGCGCTGTGGATTATAGTAAATATTAAGACTGTATTCTTTAGCTGTTTGGAAAAAAAATCCACCAAAAAATTAAGTTCATAGAGAAAAATGAATTTATTATTTTTCCTGTAAAACACAAAGAATTGCTTTTGTTGGGAGTTGGTAGTGATAAATATATGTAAGATTACGGAAAGTGAAATAGAGACTACCAAAATTACAAACGATGCCAGAATTGCATCTTAAAGGTCCCGTGTCATGAAAATCTTGACATGAATTTGAGTTCCCCCAGCTGGCTATGGTCCCTCATTGGATAGAAATGGCAATAGAGATTGATCTCTTTAGGTAGGGAATTGGAGTGGCTGAATGAGTTGATAATCTAAAAAAATACCCTTTCTGCCACAGTTTCACTTTTGTAATTGTTCTTCTTTTTCCAAATAATTACCACAGGCCTATGCCGCCAATGAAAACCAGAAAAAGATGCTTGAAGAGTACACTCGCAGCTTCACCTTCGGCTCAGTTGAAGCCCATAAAGAGGGCTCGCGCTATTGGATTAAAGACAAGGGACCAATTGTTGAGAGGTGAGCCCGTTGTAACTGTCCACAATGTAGGATGTTTCCTTGTCCAGTGCCATTGCACTCATGATTTGACAGACCACATGTTGCATGTGATGTCAACCTTGAATGTTATCGGATTTATAAAAGACAGCTAACTCAGGACCAATCTGTTTCTCTGGTCATGTTACTCTCCTGTAACCTCTGAAACCTTTCTCTCTCTGATCCTCCCTCTCCATTACTCTCAATCTCTCAGTTATATAGGTTTCATAGAGAGCTACAGAGACCCATTTGGCTCCAGAGGAGAGTTTGAAGGTAACTAGCATACTGATCAGGAACCGTGATATTGACATGTTTGTTGACATGCAAGCTGTTAGTAGCGTGGGCCTCTCCAGGTTGTATTGCTGTAGTAAAAAGCTGGAGAATATTTGGGGGAAATTAACATTGTGGTTGAGCTACTTTAAAATAATTTCATCCTAGGAATGATTACATTGATATCTTTAGAAGGACACATACTGTTAAGGAGGTTGTTTAAGTACTCTGCTGTCAGACTTATATGTACGCGAGTGCTGAAATGAACAAGGAATCTTATGGGGGCTTGTGGTTGTGTGTGTAAATAGTTAAAATATCAGGAGGGTTTCTATTACTGTCCTTTCTTCAAGATTAGTCAGAAATGGTTTTCTTTCAATTCACTTCCTAACTTTGGGTTTGTGATGTCACCACAAGGTTTCATTGCGGTTGTGAACAAGGCGATGAGTGAGCGTTTTACCAAACTGGTGAGCTCAGCAGAAGTCTTGCTCCCTGAGCTGCCTTGGCCAAGGGAGTTTGAGAAGGACACTTTCCTTAAACCCGACTTCACCTCGCTGGATGTCCTCACTTTTGCTGGCAGCGGAATACCAGCTGGCATCAACATCCCCAACTGTATGTACGCTGAGATGACAAATAACACCATTCAGTTGGTTTAAAAGTTTAATAGCTTTTTGTCTGTCACACAATATTATGCTTTAAAAAAAAGGATATTTGTGTTTTTGTGTGTAGATGATGACATCAGACAGTCAGAAGGCTTTAAAAACGTGTCACTAGGCAACGTGCTGGCTGTAGCCTATGCTACAAAAAAAGAAAAACTCACCTCCCTGGAGGAGGAGGACAAGGTAATGCATGCAGTTTCCTAATTCTCACACCACCTCTTGTCCATTTCACCTATTTACGCGTGTGTGTGCACGTGCGTGTGTGTGCGTGTGTGTGCGTGTGTGTGTGTGTGTGTTTAGGATTTGTTTATTAAGTGGAAGGGCCCATCATTCGAGGTGCAGGTTGGACTTCACGAGCTGTTGGGCCATGGAAGTGGCAAACTGTTTGTCCAGGTCGGTCAACCATATTGATTTATCCCTGTTAAAATATTGAATTTACAGAAATTGGATTGTAGACTCATCTGTAAGAAAATAAAATCTGATTTGCGTTTGTTTTGTCTTCATACAGGATGACAAGGGCAATTTTAACTTTGACCAAAGTAAGGTGACCAACCCAGAGACTGGAGAACTGGTGAGTTTGTGTGTGTAAACACTATTTCTTTTTATTTTATTTTTTATCAATTCTGTGTTCAGTCGGCAAAAAGAGACAAAGTAGTTGAAGTGTGAGTATTTTGTAGGTGTCCAGTTGGTATCGGAGCAGTGAGACGTGGGACAGTAAATTCTCCACAATTGCTTCCTCTTATGAAGAATGCCGCGCTGAGTGTGTCGGACTGTATCTGTGTCTCAACAAGCAAGTGCTCAGGTATATCATGTTTTGCTGGCAACCTACACTCATTGTGTGTCTGTGAATTTGATATCGATGTACGATGCATGTATTCATTAGGGCTGTCAATCAATTAAAATATTTAATCGCATGATTGTCGGTCCGTGTAACGCTTATCAGTTCAATTTTCTAAGCACAAACCGACATTTGGAAAAACAGGAAAATGGGGGGGGTGTTTTACTTTTGAGGGTTTAGTTCAAAAGCAGGCAAAACAAATAATTCAAACTTGGTGTTGAAATAAGCTGCTGAAGAACACTTTCCTTTTTATACAATGAAAGTTAAGCGTTTACACATTTATGATAAACTCCCCAGTTTGTCATAGTGCAAAAAATGTTGTTATAGCCTCCAAATCCTCTAAAGTCCCAAATGTCTTTAGCTGGGAAACATTTTGTGACTTAAGTACAGCAGTTATTTAACAAACATTACCAGAAGGACCCAGTAACTAATCTCATTATGTTATTCAGGCTTCAGTTATGATGATAATTATTGGAATGGAGTTCTGGTAAATTTGTGGTAAAGCCCAGGTGATTTGTGGCTGATGTCTGTGAGGGAGGCCAGCATGTTGAATTGGTGTTGCCTTTGTCTCTGTGTTGTGTGTTCCAGTATTTTTGGCCATGAGGGCCAGGATGCAGAGGATGTGGTTTACATCAACTGGCTTAGCATGGTCAGAGCTGGACTGTTGGGCCTGGAGTTCTACACACCTGAGAGCAAAAGCTGGAGACAGGTAATTTGTCTGTGCACCGTGTTGCTTTTCTCCATAACATGCTGTCTCTCTCCAATAGTCACTTACTTGGACTGGTTTGCAACCTGCAATAATGAATCATAACTTTATACATACAAGTCCAAATACAGACCATTAGGCATGTGTGTCTTACAACCTGACTGGCTCTGTTTTTCAAATCTGTGTTGTTTACAATACAGCTAATCTGAAGACAGCTAAAGTCTGTCTCTGATTTATATGAATGTCAGGATATGTATACATTGTATGTCACATGTATGCATGCGTGTATGTCTAAAGGCTCACATGCAGGCTCGTTTCGTGATCCTGCGTGTTCTGTTGGAGGCCGGGGAGGGCCTGGTGGGCCTGGAAGAAGTGACTGGACAGGACGGCAAGCCTGACGCTCGAATCACATTGGACAGAAGCAAGATCCACACTGTGGGCAAGAGCGCCATCCACAAGTTCCTCTGTAAACTGCAGGTATATATAATCAATTTACTTTTATTTTTGAAGTAAAAGTCAAAAAATAATTCACTGGCTCTAGCTTTGCAAATGTGAAAACAAAAAACTTAAGATATGAACATTTGGACTTTGGGAAATTTTTAATGACATTTCTTTTACTTTATACTAATGTTTTATAGACCAAACATTGTATGTGAGAATCAAGAATACAATCAGCAGATTAAGGGATATTGGAAATAATTGTAAGTGGTAGCTCTAAATAAAATAAATAATGAATAAAATGAAGCTACACAATAGCAAATCCAACCAAAAATTATGTTCTCAAGTTGCTGTTGTCATAAATTTGATTTAGTTTAATTTGTTAAAATGTTTATGTTTTGTGACTCTAGTATGGCAATGGGTTGGATTGTTATTCTAAGAGGTTTTCTGTCTACTATGGCCAGGCGATATGGAGAAAATTAAATATGTCACAATACTTTTGACCAAATACGTCAATATCGATACCACAACGATATTGTAGTATTGACTATTGGTGCTTTCACAAAATATTTAAGATTTTTCATAAATAATCATCAGTACTGTGGAAATCATGATTAAGTGGGTAAAGGTAAATAATAGAACAGTTACAACAGTCTGGTAAGTTCAGAAAATTACATCACTTTACTGTTAAGCAGCATTTAAAACCAGGAAAAGGCACCACTTATGCCATATTACAATATCCAACATCTAAGACAATACCTAGTCTCATATCACGATATTGATATAATATTGATCTATTGCCCAGCTCTTCTGTCTACTATTGCTACTCACACAATCCTTTGTTTTCGTACTTACATGATATAAAGGAATTATAAACCCCTTGATGGCTGTGCACTGCTATATTGTTAGCCTATGTCTAAATAAATGATCACACATGAATTATCAATAATCCCACATTTTGAAGGTCTTAAAGGCAACAGCAGATGTGGACGGGGGCAGGGCTCTCTATGACTGCTACTCCACTGTCAGTGACAGCGGTGCTCACAACTTCTTGCGTCTCCGGGAGACAGTGCTGCTAAGGAAGGAAGCTCGTAAAATGTTTGTCCAGGCCAACACCAGAGTCAATGGTATGTACCTGCCATAAGAGTTCACTCATGTCCGTTTACACAGATACACACATACGGACACAAACTTCATTCTGCCGTTTATCTCACTGCATTCGACAACATTACTTTGGTTTCCTCTGTCATTAAAACAATGGAAATCTATTAATCCCGATTCTATTCCGTGCACAGAATGTTACCGTACCTTTTTAGACTGTTGCTATGAACACCTTTGCCTTTCAAATGCAATACTATTAAGCATTATAAAACATCTTACTGTTTCAAATTCAGTAGTTACAGACTGCAGTTGTACATGCAGCAAAGCAATTGTAGACACTGACAGTTATTTATTCAGTTTGTGTCTGACTCTTTGTGGTTTCCAGGGGACAGTGTCGAGCTGGTGGAATACGAAGGCAGTGTAGCAGGTTTGATTCAGTCCTTCACTGAGCGCTTCCAGGACGAAGCCGGGCAGCTGGAGGCTGACCTTTTGGAGCTCGCCAAAAGAGATGCCTCCTGCTGGTGTTGATGGATGGATGTTCTGCTCCATAGGCTTTGAAAATACAAACCCAATCAGATTTTTTTTTTTTTTTTGAAACAATATGTAAAAGCAAATTGATTTGTAATGGATGTTAAAACACACAAAACTGCAAAATGATCTAAATCCTTTTAGAAGACACTTCTGAAGAGACGAAACTGAAGTTTCATACAATACAATAAAGCCATAAGACTAGAACAGATCTGCCAAAGATAAATCCAGTTTTTCTAGCCACAACTCCGATCCGATGTCAGGTGCTGTCTTTTGACATGATTAAATACAAATAAACGAGTTGATATGACACATCACTCTTTTAGATGCATATTAGGACACATTTTTCTAATGAGAAGTACTGATAACTGTCCATTAAACCAATGCTGCCTGGCGGTAAATATGGTTCCTGGGTATAAATGTGCATGTAAATGACTGAAGGTGGTTTTCACTTTCTAATCATGGCACGGTCAGAATTTAGTTTCAGATCTTCACAAAATGATCATTATGACATGTTTTGTCTGTACTAAAAATGATGTCAATCAATTGATTTTTACAGTCAACATCCTTGCAGCTTGTCTATTAATTTAAATCTTTGTTCAGCCTTGGTGTTCTGACCGGTTAAGACTGTTAACTACCTTAATGTTGACTAAAAGGTAAAATAGTACGTAATGCTCTTTTTTTTGCCAGGTTTGGTATAAAAAAAGGTTATGGCTGATTACTTGGCTGTATAAAATATTTCTCTGTATGAAAGGCCTAAAACGCTATATGTAAGAAATGTGGTGTTGAATCTGCACAAATAAAATGTGTTTCATAAGATCTTAGTGGTATTTTTTTCTATCAGAACCATTAGACATTTGCTCATTTCATATATTGAAATTCAATTTCAGATTGTGGGTGAATTTCATATATATTTTAATAACATTATGAATATCCTTGATGTTTCGAAGTAGGACCTTTAGTAAAATGACACAAATGCGTAGTTGAAGTCTGAAAGTCTGTTTAAATTATATACTATTCTGATCTAATGCTGAACAGCAACAAGTTAACTGTAGAAACAACCGGATCATTCACATCATCCTATTTAATGGTCACTTAATAGGATGATGGGAATGATCCGGTTTCTACGGTTAAATTGTTGCTGCTATTACATTACATGTCAGAATAATAGTTTTGATGTAATTTTTATTTGTATCTTTGTTGCAAAAAAAATAAAGGAAACTTAAGGTTAACTGTTATGGACTACCTTACCCAATAAAGTTTCAAGTCTGAAATTTCTTAATTTAATTTTTTTACATTTTTGGTTTGGTTTCAGAAAATGACCGGTGATAGAGCATAATAAGTTTATACAATTTGCGGTTAAAACATACAAAACTTGAATCATCATTAAATATTTAAAGAATTCTACACAATACTTTGATAATGTAATTCAGTTGTTCGCTACAGGCTTGTACCATTGTCCAGTTGGTGGGGTGAGTGAGGTGGAGTCTCTGCTGCTCCCTCGAGACTGCTGAAGGAACTGCAGCTGTCTGTGTCATTTACAGAGGCAGCGGTCCTCTGTAAAACCAGATCCTCCTCGTCCCTCTTTGTGTGCAGTTCCTCATTTGTCTCAACATCTTCATCCTTATTTCCCTCAACACCTGCACCCTCCTCCTTAGCCTCTCTCTCTGATCTTGGCTGATCTGGTCTTGAAGGAGTAGCAGGTGTATGATAGGCCTGCTTTGCCAGCTGAGGGAAGGATGGAGAGAGTGCGAGAGAAGGAGATGGGGTCTGGTAAGGTGAAAGAGAGGGGGAAGCGCTGGGTGAGTCATATGGAGAGAGGGAAAAGGGAGCCTTGGGAGAAAGAGATTGGGGTTGATGAGGCGAGAGGGGGGGGGAAGAACCGGGAGAGTCATGAGGAAAGAGGGACGGAGATACTTTGGGGAAAAGGGGAGGCGCCTTGCGAGAAACCGATGTGGAGAGGTAAGGAGGGAGTGAGGGAGAGAGGGAGAAATTGATCATTGGAGACGGCTGCATGTAGTCTGAGTCGTCTGGAAGATTCTCCATGACTGTTGGTAACTGAGTTGTATCCCCCCTGATTCCAGCTTCCATTTGGCCTGGGTCCATTTGTGTTTGGCCCTGCTCCTGCACCTTAGGCTGGAGGTGAGGAGTTACTGTCGGAGGCTGAACTCGGGCCTCACTGGGGGTGTCCTGACTTGAGTTCTCACCGTGTAAAAGACCTTTCAAGGGATGGACGGTTCCTTGTCCCGGTTTCTGAGCTTTACATTGTCGTTTGGTTTTAGGCATCAGAGGTGGTGGAGGTGGAGGAGCAAGCGGGGGCGAAAGAAGGGTCGATGACTCTGTGGAAATCCGAACCTTGAGGCTGTGTTTGAACATGCGCCGTCTGGACAAAGCGTTCTGGGACTGCAAGAAAAGAGGGTTGATGAAACAGAGAGCACCCTGGCTGGAGCCGTAGTCCAGCTCTCCGGGGCTGCGTGTAGTGATTGGACAAAACTCATGGAACAGGGTGGGATTGGAACCTGATTGTTTGGTGGCGGTGTCTGATTTAGGTGCTGTCTTGAGCTGGTTGGCCGAGTCCGGCTCGGGAACTGAGTCAGACTGAGCTGCCGAGCTTGTCTGTGGGGCAGCAGTGGGTGGGACTGGATTTACAGCCTTTGGCTTCTTTTTTTTGTCCTCCTGGGTCTTAGGGGCCCCCCGTGGCCCACGGATGTTTAGGTGGGAATTCCAGAATTCTATAAAACAATATAGATGTTTTTTTTGTTCATTAAAGTGAAACAGGTTTTCTTGTAATTTCTATATTTTAAGCAATTTACATATCTTCCTTTGTGCAAAGATGTGCCAAAATAAAACCTCTTGATGACTATTAAACCATCTCCTAATAAAAATTGTGACATCCTAGCATATCACAGACTATATTTCATGGCATATTTACTGTGATTCCTTAACAAACATTAATAATAATGTATGCAATTTGTGTGCAAAAAAAATCAAAACTCTACTGTCAAAAAACAATAAGTTGTGTTCACCAACCTATTCCCATATGTGAGATTGACTCAAGCTCTTTGTGGGATGTTGCCTTTGCAATGGCTTCAGGAAGCTCCAGAGGGAAGCGTAATACATCTCTGATACAAAGATAATATAAAATTTGAATAGAAATATTAGTTAATGCAGATCAATAACTATTGACAGGGGAAAAATAGGAAAAACTGATAACATATAGTAGAGGAAGAGAAGGTAAGGAAAAGAAAACAGCTGAAGAAAATGATAATGAGAGACAAGAATTTACCTGCTGACACAGTAGAAGGAAATGAGTCGTGGGAGATCTGGGAAGCTGATGGCTGAGGTCTCCAGAGACAGAGCTGGGTGGGGGTGAGAAAAATGTTAAGGTGCAGGGATTTTTGGAGGGAGTGAATGGTAGTGAGATGTAGTCATGTGTGAATACCATGAGAAAAGCTGTGTTTGCCATTTTATAAAGTGTACATACATTTTAATTGATATCTTGCATTCCCGGAACTTGCAGGTGAACCAGGAACAGTTATTTCATAATATATGTCACTTACGTCATGAATAGCAATAACATAAAGCATACATGAGTAGTTGTCAATGGACTGAAAAAAGCACAGTAACAAATGTAAATGGTCTGCGGAAATCTGTTGACATAAAGCTCTTTGTTTTGCTTGCAAGATCTTGATATGTGATTACACATGTGTGACTGTACATTTGTGTTCTAAAGAAGGCAGATTCCGTTTCGATGGGGTCAGACACTGAGGGTCATAGACCCCATTTCCACCTGGTAAAAAGTGTTTCGATCGCAAGAGGACAGCTCTATACAGGTGGTACTCTTACTGGAGTGTTCCTGTCGGATGCCAAGCTGCTGAACAAACGATGGCAAGCTGTCATCTGTCAAGCGGACACACAGCACGTCTTTCTGGGACGTGCGAGACTTACGCACCAAAAAGGTCTGCAGGACAACACAAGTGATTACTGATTGCCTGTGTGTGTGTATAACATATGGTGTACTTTTCTCTAGTTTGTGTATGTGGCTCTGACCCCAGGAGGCTCCCTCTGCAGTATGTGCAGTGCGGTGGCAGGGTTGATGGACAGCTGAAGCCAGACAGGAACTGTGAGCAGGAGACGGTCCAACACGCTGATGCTTCTCAGAGAGCCGTGTCCTCTTTGATTCCCTAACTTGCGCTCTGACGGCTGGGTGGGCTCTGGGAAATCATACAGCGGTTCTTCTTGTGCCATCTACACACACACACACACACACCCACACACACACCAAAAAGTACACCCATGATTATTCTGCCACTAAACATGCACTCCCATAGTTTATGTGTACAGGTGGTAATTTCTCGCCCTGTGGGATATGACTTCACACACACACACACAGACATTGGGACAGCAAGTCCAGGCTTGGTAAAGTACAGCAGCTCAGACAGAGCTTAAATTAAATTGCAAAGCCGGAAACAGACGTTTAAAATATCTAGACACACACGACACACTAACGCCATAGATAGCGATGCAACATTAAATAGAAAAAAAAAAGAAAAAGAAGCAATGATATTGTTGGTTTCAGGCGATGATTCTGAAGATCTGGCTCTGTTCCCCTATTAAATGTCCCACCGCTGTCTACATGTCAACATCTGTCTGGATCCGCGGTGCGCATTCCTGTAAAACTTCCACATTTCCTCTCAAAACTATGATGCACACAGTCTTCCTGTACAATTACACAACAATTGTGAGTCAACTTGCGCGATTCTAATTTTAACATCACCTTGTTGTTTACCTCTTTGCCCCGTTTTCAAATGCTCCAGTTATTCTCCCATCGAATTCACTAAAATGAAAACTCAACTCCTCTCCACTTCGGCCTGTCAAGACGTGTAGGCTACTTGTTCCCACATCCGGAGATGTCTCTGTATTTTGGCTCCTCCTCCCCTCCAACTCACCTGGAAACAGTCACAGCTAGATCACCTTTCCGAAACTGATTTATTGGTTGTCTAATTATTATGCGCCTAACTACAGCCGTAATAGCAGTAGTTTAATTGACTAATTGATTCTTTGTGTAGGCCTACTTAAATGTAGCAGGTAATGGTGGGGCTCATTCTGATTGTTTTATGTAGGCCTATTATTATCGATCTGAATCTAGCCTATATAAGCTATAAAATAAACGTAGCAGAGTAGGCTACTATAGAGGCCTGTCCCTCAGTCACTCTGAATTGAAGTAGTAACAACAGCTTAATAACAACAACAACACCCAAGGTTAGTTAATATTTGGACATCTTGTGCAAAGTACAAGCCATATGTATACTAGGTGCAAACCGTGCAACCCTGCATTGATGCACTTAGCCTAAGATCACACCCGATGAAACTGCGCCCTAAGGCTGTCAGCGCACCTCAAGAAACCGGAGCCGGATGTGACGTGTGGTTTGAAATACAGCTCCAGGACCGCGTTGGGTAAGAAGTCTGTGTAACGTTACTATGCTAGCATCACTATAATACTTTTCCTCCTTTTTGTACAAAATTGAAAACGCAACCAGGTAAACCGTAGTTAATATATTCTATAATAGCTCACACCAGTGATTGAGCTCTAGCTTAAGCAAATGTTTTCAACTACTAGGATCAAACCACAAGCTAGCTAGGTTAGCAAATATTAACGATGTTGCTAGCGTTAGCTAAGCTAGCCACCTAAGCTAACGTTAGCTACATTATTAATGTCTGCGTTTAACAAAATGGCCAGTAGTGCCCGTAGCTTTTAGCTAACTGTTGGTCGTGTAACTGCTTACATCTTACCATTAGCTAACTAAAGGTATGTTACCTATTTTGCGTGTTTTGGCATTAGCTATGTTAACGCTAGCTAACTTGGCAGCTAAACTGACTGCCTCTAACTTCATTGGATCAGTTTGCGCCGCGAAAGTTATCTTAGTTAAAATAAATTCCCGGTTAGCTCACGTCAATACGCTTTTTACCAGATGGCATTGTAGTAATTGTATTCTAACACCACCTTGCATTATCACTTCATCTTAATAAAGCAACTATGATTCAGCCACTCGACAGAAAGTGCGATGTTTCTGTTGAGATTCAGTAACCGTACAACTAACTAGCTAGCTGGCTAGCTAACGTTGACGTTAACGCTATCCAAAGGATCAAACTTAACCGACGCATCCTGTTTTCTCTTTCACAGATGCCTAGTTGATACAGAGATGAGCGGTGAGAACGTTAAGTTGTTTGTGGGGAACCTTCCTTTAGATGCAACTCAAGACGAGCTAAACAAGCTCTTTGCTCCATATGGAGAGATCAACACCTGCTCTTTGCTCAGACAGTATGCCTTCGTTACCCTGAAGGGAGAGGGGGCAGCAGACAGGTATTTATCTGTTCATTACCATTATTAGATTTTATGAATTGATTGCTATTCTCGAACTGATCTTACTTATGTTGGGATATGAAAAATATATATAAATATAAACAGCTAGTTTTTGCCACCATGCTGATAAATTGCGAGTAATTTTGCTAAATTCGACTCAAGTAATACAGTCCATCTAGTCAGTTTTGAACACGCTAAATAGAAATATCTTTCAATAATAATAAAAATGAAATAATTATGGACAGTGAGGGAAAAAACTACATGAAATGTTACAATATGACAATGTTATAATGCACAAACTACATACTAATGGATGTTATGATAAAACAAACTTAACTGAAAGGTGCATCAATGTTAAGGATTCTTCTCAGCATGAGAAGATATTGTCGGTGTTATAAGTGCTGAGCAGGGTCCCATATGAACAGATAATGTTGCCGAAGTGAACACAGTATCTTGTTCATTTTAGCAACAGTTTGCTTTCTTTGCAATGGTTTCTCAAAAGCATCATGGTTTACAATAACATTCAAGGATATAGTGTAATTTCTCTCACAAACAGTTCTATTTCAGTCTTTGGACCAGAATAAAATTAGTTTTACTACTGTGAGTCCATTCAGCTTGAAAGATATCACACTTAGCTAACATTAATGAACAATTTCAAATACATAACATAAGTTGTAATGTCTTAGATCACATTTTCACTCTCCAGGACCACTACTTTGTAATTAAAACACATAATACAAGCATTCATTCTGGCTATATACTTGACATGAGCATGCATATCCATATTCTAAATACATTCAACAGTGTATGAAATTTAGAAGTAAACATAACAAACTGGTGATATCAAGTAAACTCAGCCTTTGCTTTGCCTTGGCGTTAGGTTAGGATAACATTAAAACTGCATCTTTGCAAGCCTAAACTAAGGCAAATTAACTTTATAGCTTACTGTATTATTTTGAAAGAAAATATGGCTAGGTTGGTCTACATAAACTAAACATTGTGCCAAAATATGAACAATAACATAGCCGTCAGTGGTCTTAATTGCTAGCTAACCACCGCTAAGGAAAAATCCAGCACCTTGAGGTATGTTGCACATGTGAATAACATCACTTGTTTAGCAACAAAACAATAGGCTGATGAAACATTACTTTGCTTTTTTATGCTGGTTTTAAACGCTTTGCATCCCCACTAACCTGGAAAATGTTTTAAACAGTAAGTGAAACATACAAAAACAGAACTAAATAGAACTGAAAGCCCTGTTGGGTTTACTGCTGCAGTGCCTGAAAAACTAATGAATAACTAGAGGTTTTGGACCCTGCAGAATCAAAAACAGATTAGTTCAGAGACTTTGGGTTCTTTTATTTGCAGTTTGAAGCATGACATGCCAATGAAATATATCAATAGTATGACAAAGAGACTGGATTTTTCTGGTTTTAGTTTCATGTCTTCTGTTCTACAAATTGTTTTTATTTATTTTTAACCTCAGTTAAAATGCCTGCTGTGTTACCGTCTTCTGCTGCACATGTGATGATGCAAAGATCTTTGTTGTTCGTAATCTCACAGGGCCATACGACATCTCGATGGCAAAGAGTATAGAGGCAGGCCCCTGGTGGTTGAGGAGTCACGTGCTCGCCCACCCAACTCCACTAAAGTGTTTGTGGGAAACCTCGCGGCAACATGCTCAGCAGACGACCTGCACGGGCTGTTTTCAACCTTCGGAAGAGTTTTAGACTGTGATAAAGTCAAAGGTGAAATACAAAGCATGTCCCCAATACTGATGGTATAACAATTATACATGCAGGGGTTTAATGAACTGTTGAAGAAAATATTTTGTAGAAGTCCTAATGAATTGAAATGAGCTGGTTTGCATAAATAGAGTCGTGTAAGGTAACAATAATCTTCAGATTATCTCGTCAGACTGCAGTGTTATATATAGACAGTTGAGTTTTCAAAGTGTTAAATCTGTGAAATTAATAATGCTTAAGAAACAATAAAAAAAAATATGTTGGATGCATTTTATTTTTAGATCAATGTCTCATGCTAAAACTGGTCCCTCTGATTCCTGTATACTCAACAGCCAGATTATGCTCAAATGTTGGCTATGCATTTGTGCATATGGAGCGGAAGGAGGAAGCGCTGGTAGCCATTGACGCTCTCCATGGGACCATGTTCAAGGGCCGTCAGTTGGCCGTAGAACTGTCCAAAGCCCAACCTTTGATTAACCAGCTTGCCATGGCCGGAAATTCAAACAACTTTGCGGGTGGTATGGCAGGTAAAGATGAAGGATCCGTTTGTTACTAAGTGTTTTTGTGTACAATTAAATGCTGAAAACAACTCATGTTCTCATCATATTTTCTGCGCCCGTTCTTTTGGCAGGTGGCAGGGAGGGCCTTCTTCCACGACCACCTCCATCACTAGAGCACCATCAGAGTCAAGCAGCCGTGCTAGCAGCAGCTGCCGCAGCCGCGGCTGGACTCCCCATACAAGTAAGTTAATTCTCCAGCAGGGCATCCACTGTATTTGAAAACATCTAACTTGTGATATCTGAGCTGATGAGTTTATAAACTGTCACAGGTCTTCACACTTCAGTTACCAATATTGTTG
Organism: Etheostoma spectabile; assembly: GCF_008692095.1. Lineage (NCBI taxonomy): Eukaryota > Metazoa > Chordata > Actinopteri > Perciformes > Percidae > Etheostoma > Etheostoma spectabile. The sequence goes on along the minus strand of NC_045745.1, from coordinate 20,186,099 downwards.
TTAGATAAATCAGGTTTGAGGAAATGGAATCTCTCATCTTTCTTTGCAGGTTCAACAAAGTGTCCATAACTCATTCTACAACACCACATCCTTTGACCCCACCTACGCTGCATTGAAGGGCATTACAAGCGCTAAAGGTGCAGATGGAGTAATTTACGGGGCCCTTGCCAGCCAGGTATATGGAACCGTTGCTGACCAGGTCTACCAAGATATGGCCAATCACAATTCTGCAGCTGTTGTTGAAGAAGTAGAGCCACAGACTGGACCAGATCCAACAACGCTTTTTGAGGCAGCAAGAGCCAAGTTCTTTCAGGAGGGACAGAAGGTCTTTTAACATTTATTTGAGTAAAAGTGTATCATATTTTCCTTTGTGTTGTACCTTGTCATGTTTATTTTCTGACATTTTGAATTGAAGGTTCTGGCTGAGCAGCAGGCAGGGAGAAAGGCAGCATCTGCAGACAGTGAGCGGGACCGCAGCCCTATCAGAGGAAATCGAGCCCCTCTCCTACCAGACCCCGTTCCGGGTTCTTTTGCTCAGATACGACCAAAGCGGCGCGCCCTGCTGCCAACACCACCTGGAGGACCCGAAGAGCCTCCAGCTGCCACCACAACTCCGGAAGGGTCAGATCCTGTTGCTAGGTACATATAACACAGTTTTGATTAAGGATGGAGGCAGAAGAAAAACAAAAGCATGTTAACCCTGCTTCACCTTGCACAAATACTATCGGTCAAAAGTTTGGGCTCAATTACAAATTTCCATACCACTCCATTATAGACAGAATACCAGCTGATCTGAGTGGGTGACTGATCTTAAATGCATTATCAGCAACCATTCATCCAAAAAAAACTAACTGAGAAAACATTGGAGAACCCTTTTGCAGTTAAACAAAGTTTTGGAAAATGTAATGTGAAAACTGCTGCCCTGGTTAAAAAAACAATGCAACTGATCTCAGCTGGTATTCTGTCTATCATGGAGTGCAATGGAAATTTCTAAGCGACCCCAATCTTTTGACCCGTAGTGTATAACAATAAAAGTATTACATTCACATTATTGTAAAGTGCTTTACAAAAAATCACATCTCTATTATTACTTCATGTGAGATGTGTTTTTTAGACTAACTTTGCTTTGTTTCTGCTCTCCTTTCTTCTACTTAACCTCTTCAACTGTAAACTGCACTCTAGGTCTTACACAGAGTACTACCAGCAAATGCATCAATACCAACAGTATCAACAATACCAGCAACAGTACCAGTACCTCCAGTATGCTTACACCAATCCTCCTCCGCCGCCTCCACCTCCACCGGCCACCACACAGGCACAGGCCTCCACCACAGCCACTGCACCCCCAGGGACGTATGCGGCGCCCCCAACGTATGCGGCACCGGGAGCCTATGCAGCGCCAGGAACATATGACACTTCGGGATGTTATGCCTCATCAGGGAGCTACAATGCTTCATCTGGAAACTACGAGGCCTCGTCAAGAAGCTATGATGCATCTGGAGGCTACGGGGCACCGGGAGCATATGATTCATCAGGAGCTTACGCAGCAGCGGGAAGCTACTCCACATCCACACCGTATGAGCAGACACCCGCACACGGGCAACCCATGCCCCGGCGCCATGATTACCCTTACCACACGCCAGAACCCCCTTATCGATAGTCCCACCCCCACACACTCCTTCCACAAAGCAGACGTGTGTGTGTGTGTTTGTGTGTGTGTGTGCGTGTGTGCGTGCATGTATATTTACATAAGGGACAGTTTTAAAGGAAAACCAGAGAGGGAGCCAGGTCGAATGCAAGTTTGAATGTAATTCATATTAACCTAGTCTCTTGCTTGCCTGTCAGTTTATGGCTGTGTGTCTAAGTAGGACAAGTAAAATTGGAATATTGTCGAGCAATCAGAGTTTGTGTTAGACGTTATGGAGGCCCAGCTGGTTTTTTGTTGGATGTTAAAGGGGCTTTAATGTTTCTTGGGACAAAGTTGGACTTGGAGGCCAGGGTAGGATCATAAGAGAAGCTTTTTGTTTGTACTGAATCAAGGCCTTTTATATACTCTACATAAAAATGTGCACCAAATTTGTGTTTCCTGGAAAAACTGTTAAAAATAAGCAGTCCAAAACAAACTGATGAATTATTAATAAAAATTTAAAAAATGTTAATCCATCTGGCTCCCTAACAAGATGCATTAAACTTGCTGCCTTCTTTAAAAAAACACATCTTTTAGAGATCCATATGTCTCTAAGATAACAATTATTAATATTAAAATATCATCCAAACACACACTATTGTTGGCGTAGGAGAACCCTGTGCGGAGTATGTAACAGGCCTCTGTTTAAATTCTGCTTGACCCTTTTGTAATTGCTAGTCTGTTTGCCTGATTGAAGAAGAAAGCAGAACTGAATTGAAATGGAGCGGTGCATCAGCAAGGTTTTTGTTGCCTTTACTGAATAATCTTTTTGTAAAGATTGCGAATGATTAATTAACCAGCTTGTAAATTGTTTCAGGCTGGTTTCACTGAACTGATCAGCCATTCCTAAGAGAATCTTTTGATATTTCAAAAAATCTCAGATCACCTATTTGAAATTGACGTTGAGGTCCCTAAGATTCCAAATTAACTCTGGGTGATTTTGGTGATTGTATTTTGCATGCCGGCATTACAAGTTTTCTTGAGGCTATCTGCTTTCAGGGAGTAAAGAGTGACTACAGCGTAAATGTGTTGTCCACACAGGCCTTCCTGTTTAATTGGGTGAGGTGGCGTAACTTAATATGGATATTACCAGTCTGATTCTGCGCGCTTGAAGTTTTATAGTCACGAGGGACAGTCAAGTGTGAACATGACTTTGATAACAACAGGGGAAAAAATACAGTCTGATGAAACCTTTTCAGCGATTAAATTGTATTATGTGACCTGGATGTCTTCTTGAAGTGGTTTTCCATAATTTACCTTTCTTGTGTTTTCTTTCTTAGCCCAGGCTCTCTGTGTTTCTCGAGGCCTACACAAACTCAGGGGTTAAATATATCCTGTCGAGAGTTTTGGTTCAAGTCGGTGTTTGCCTCTGAAACGTTAGGACAGAATCTTTTTAGGTCATTTTGTCATTCACATTTTTCTTTTTCAGTTTTGTGAAGAATTGTGATCGGAGCATCCTATGTGAAAAGAAAGCCTCAACGTGTTTCTCCCATTTTTGGTCATACTTAGTTTGACGTTTTTTTTGTTTTTTTTAGACTGAAGAAAATAAGCTTTTGTTGATTTTGTACGTATTTAAATTTATAAAAGCCAGAAGAATGACAGCAAGTTTTGTTTGGCTAATGATGTTGCAATAATCATTATCAGTGCTTACATTTTGAATTGGTTTTTGACAGTTTTTTATTATTGGCTTTTGTTCCAGTCTCAGCTACTGTGAAGTCTCTGCCCACATTGGAAACTATTGGGGATTTAGAGGGAGAGTTGAACTAGTTTTCAAAACAAGAAATATACAATTTGCTACTCATGTAAATACTTTAAACCTTATTTTAGGCTGAAAAGTAATACCAATCAACATTTGGTTGAGTGGTAAGAATATTGACTGTTAATATTAGATGTAATTATTGTATTTTTTCCTAAACAGTGAGGAGATAGTATATAGACAAGATGAAGTAGGACAGATGAAGTAGGACGATGGACAGTCATACCGGTCTGTTTATAAAACAAATAACAAAACAAAGAGGCAACCCTCAAGATTGACGGTAATCTGATTATGGTCATGCTTGAAGTGAGATGTATTGAACCATTGTGGCATGGGATTAAATACACTAAACACGCTGTAAAAATCAGACATTGCATATGATTTGAAGGGCAGATTCTAAAAATGGGAGAAAACGGTAATCTCAATTGGAGTTTAGAGCAGGTACAAGTGTATACTTTTTTCCTAAATGAGGTGCCGTGGTGGGTTGTTGACGTGTATAGTGTAGGGTTGTTGACTGAGTGGATATGAGGTGATAGTCTTGGTGCTGCAGGTGAAAATGAGGGTTGTTTTGGATTTAGTAAAGTCTGCTGAGCAGCAGCCAGAAGGGTCGATGATCTTTCCTTTTCCCACTTCTGATCTTACCAGAAATACACACCTAATTTTGACACTAGCATTACTGGCTGTCTCTTCATTCATATCACACCGAGACAGCTCCACATGTGTATCTAGATGTAACTGGGTTCATTGCATTTTACTCATGTAAAGCAGGCTACATGTGCAAATGATACTAATGCGCACCTGATTTTATATGACTTACAGTAGTTGTTCCGTTCGTGATTGTAAAACACTAGTTGTACCTCTCATCTTATTTCTTATACGCCACCTGAGTTGGTAGTGCTGTGTTAGGTTTAAGTGACACATAGCCTCTCTAAATTTCCACATTATTCCACCTTCTCCATGTGAACTGTTAGTTGCATGCCTTGTTGTTGCTGCTGCTCCAGCCACCTTCTTCCTCTTGCTGATTATTGCAGCTAGAGTGGGAGGGAGCCAAACTGAGCCCTTGCCCTGGACGTACGCCACACGCAGCTGTAGCGTGGGATGGGGATAACAGCAGCGTTAGGCCTGAAACTGCTGTGGACGATGGGGTGTCCCCCCACTAAGGTAAACACTCAGACCACACACTCCTGCCCCTCCCCGAAAACACATGTACGCACTCACAAACACACAGATACATATATATGCATACTTCCCATTCCTTACCTGTGTGCAGGGAGTTTTCTTTGTCAGGATTTCATTTATTTTTTTGGAAATGGGTCTCTCATCCTTTTTTATTGGGAGATTAACTTTTTCCCTGCTTTTGATTTTCCTGATCATATCCTTGCATTTTCCCACCAAGAATACTCTGCTCATACATTCCTGCTCCCAACAAACGGACCGCTCACACACACCAGATTTGGAGGATCGTGTACCGTCTTTTAGTCTAAATCTGAACCCTTTCTGAAGCAGGCATGTTTTTAGTACATCCCGTATCTAACAGCCTGTCATTAAAGAGTACCAGTCAATCAGCCAGAACTGGGCGTGGGACATGTAGATGGGATGGGTTGTTTTAGTTTTTGTAAATACGCCCCTGGGGCCACTTCGGGATTAAGTGCCTTGCGTAAGAGCACATCGGTAGGCCCTTCATTTCAGAGTTGAATAACCTGGCTCAGGATCGGTTGCTGGTTCAACGCTCAACTGCCCCTCTTCCCTAAAACGACGATTTTTGATGCCACATTGAACTTGTATGAATGACAATGAACACAAATATCATTTTGTTTTAAATTACATTTTGTCCTATGTTCTTTGAAATGTTTAATTATCAATAAATGACTTTGAACTGAACTGTAGCATCTGTGTTAATATTTTAAAAAGAATCTTGAATCAAAGCGTGGTTACCAGCAAATTAATGTTCTTACTTTTAAAGTGTTAATGGAGAAGTCGCCAAATAACTAAGAGCTCAGCATCAGGAGACGTTTTATTCAATTTTCTTCCAAAAACATCAATCTATGCTTTTCAAATAAAAAACAATAATTTGATAACAATCCAAACTTGTTGATACTTTGATTTACAAAAAAAGAAAATGAGAAGAACTTTAAGGTATGGAACCTCATTCCCTGCGAACAAGACATTTTAATGAGACACTGCTGAGTTGCATGCCCTCAACAACAATGAACAGTTTACAGATAGACACTAGAATACTGAATGAGTGTAGTGAATGCAGTATACACAATACTGAGGGTATACTGAGGTAATATGGTAAGTATTTCTAAGTAGCTAAATGAACAAAGGATGGAGTGTGAAACTGCATAGATGTCGTGCACCTTTCACTGGCAAAACGACATAGAAATGCAGTTTCTGTTCTGATAACACTCTGGTTTCCAGCTGCTAGATAAGTCTGTGAAGTAGCTTCAGTAATGACTACAACAGCCTATTTCGTGTCTGCAGACACTTGAGCCAGCAGATATTGGTCTTGGGAGTCTTCCATTATGCGGTATACTACAAGCCACCCGTTGAAGTTAACCTCCCTATGTCCTTTTTGTAAAGTTACCGAGTGCAGGTAGAAGTATTGTGTGCACTGATAATTTACGTAGAAACTGGGGCAGAAAGCTCAGTTTTTAGTCCTTTTTATATTAGACTTTTATGGAAAGGCAAGCTGAACTGAATGTAAGAGAGAAATTACTTTCTCGAACAGACTCACCTGTTGAAGCATGTTTTCTCTAAGAAACTAATCTGAGGATGCTTTTAGGAAATCCATCCCCAGATAAAATGCTAAAACTTTGTTTTCCTTTTTGCTTTTATGTTGTGTCCATTATATTGATTTAGAAGGGGAGAGGTAATTAAGGATAATACTTATAAAAAAATACCATGTCAAAAGACATGACTGAAAGACATAGGGATCTAATCCCCTTGTCCAGGTCTGTGTAGCCTACATTTTCCAAAATAGTTTAAAAAATAAGGTTGAAGCTTCCCGTGAATCCAAGCCTGGTTTCAGGAAACCAGTCCGTGCTTTAAGAGGATGACTTAAAGAATAAGTCCAGTTGATGGCAACAGACAGGACGAGACTGGGCAAACACGTTAACACCACACAATGTTGACCAGACCAAACACGTATTACAGTACTTTGACTTTCAATCACAACCTCTCATGATGCTGCTGGCATAGTATGAAAAAGGAGCGAGCATTCAAACACGTATTGAAAATAGCAACGCTTTAATAAAGAGCGATTTTACAAGACTGCAATGTCTAGCTAGCTAGGTGATAACTGGCATTGACATCCATGGTGTTTTACAAAGATGCAGTTATGGTAACTGGGTTTGAAGTTTGATGGGTTACTTGCAAGTTGCATTTCTGCATGCGAGGCAGCCTTCAAACAGTTCCAGACCCTACATTGTAAAACAGTTGATAATGAATGTCAATGAACGTTAATGTCAAGAGGTAAGTAAAAAATCTCATGGAGAAATTTCCTTAACGTTTTCCAAACACACCGGTAAGTGAGAGTTCACACAATGGTCATGCTTTTACCGGGCACACAAGCCAATAAAAAGACGACACTTAATCATGCAAAAGAAGACAGTTTCTTTGTCTCTAAAAACAAAAGAACAGTTCTGATATCATCCATCCGTAGTGACCTTGAATAAGAAGAAGCTGCGCTTTGATGATGACTTTGGTGCAAAAAAATGTTCCTGTTTCGAAGAGGACAGACCCTGTCCTGTCCACTTCCTCGATGAAGACACTCTTGGTATAGACCAGTTGTGATAGTTTACCCTTGACCCCCCCCCCCCCCCCCCC
>NC_045745.1:20176837-20178818 GCF_008692095.1 Etheostoma spectabile | reverse complement strand
AACCCCTTCCTCCTCAAGATGGACACAAACATCAAACCCACCCACCCATCCCTGGAATATGACACCTTCAAAATACAACCATTCAAACACAGATATAGCAATAAATTGTCCCACGTACAGTACGTCATCCAATGGGGCTTCGATCACTTTACAGAGAGAACGTCTAAAAACACATGAACGGCATTACCTATATACAGAGGACACAGTAACAGTCAGGTTGGCCCAGGATGGATCAAGCTGCGTCGTGGGAGTGAAGTGCACAATGAAAAGAGCATTCAGCTGACAGAAAGACAAACCACTGGGACAAGGAGTAATGGAGGAGAGGGAAACAACTATTTTTTTCAAAGGAGATATGCAAATGTCAGCTGGCCTTTTGTTGAGAAACCTCAGAGAATATCTACCTGCGTGGTAACGGTTTCTAACACTGAAGTCTCTCTGCTGGTAGTCGAGTCATAGCTGCAGGGAGATTGGTTATTGCGTAGCCAGCAGTTACAATTCTCTGACGATTTTGTTTGGAATCACAAGCGTGTGAAGCCCCAGCTGTATGAAGATTCACTTTGAGATTCCAGATCCAATGAATTTGGGGATTTGTTTTTCTGCGTCTTTCAGCAGAGTGATCCTTGGAACCACCTTAATTTGATGTTGGGTTGTACAGACTGAGACACAGTCACAATAACACTAAGTGCTAAGTTAGTACACGCTACCAGCTCACTTGAGACCTTTCATCTCTAACCGAGGAACACCCTGTTTATCTCTGTGGGAAGGCATGTACACACAAACACAAATACAGTACATGTACATAGAACAGACACAATCAATAGAAAACAACTTCATCCCCAATTGATTATTGCCCCTTTCAACTGTACATCCCAGCAATGATTTTAGGTTTTTGTGCAGCAGAGCGTTGTCCCCTCTTTGAAGGTTTGTGCTATATATACGTATATTGTCTGTCTGTGGGTCTAACTTGACCTTGGATCTGCCAGAAAAAGTCACATTAACATTTAACGTCTCATTAAAGCCTACCGGCTCTGGCTGTCTGAATTAATCTGTATGTCGTCACTGCAGGCATTACTAGGGTCTTGGTCGACAGACATTACCCTCAGTCGCTTTAACACGATCTGGTCCTCAGTTGACTCCTCCGACTGACCTTTAGCTGTCATGTCCATAAACGTTAACACTACATTAGCAAACCCCACTCTGTGGTAGCAGTGTCTTTAATTGCTCCAAGTGGAGGTGAAACATCTGCTGCGATTATTACCCTTATCCAGTCCGGAGTGTAAATGACTTCATAGGAGAATCATTTTGAACAGGACGAATGCTCAGGACAGGGAGGAAATCATACAGTTGGGAGCTAGACCATTTCTGCTTGGCAAGACTGAGAGTCACCTCTTTACTAATATCAAGTCACCTCTCTATCCGGCTCTGAGTGCATTTTTCACTATTAGAGCAGTATGGGTATAACAGAAAAGGTTAGATAATAAAATAAAACAGCATCTGTACAAAAACCTGATGTGGACAGACAACAATACAGCAAGAAAACCGCTTTCTAAACAGCCTACAGATGGGTGAAAAAGACAGTAACGAGATTACATGATATTGCACAGCTGTAGAGAAAAAGAAGAAGAAAATACACAGAGTGTATAGCATGACCCCAAGTAGCAACATTAGTGTAAGAGGTTTGTTTACATCCAAATGCGATGCCTGGGTCTGGCTCAGTGCTTTCATTAGTTAGTTCCAGTGCAGTAACACATTGGTACCTGGCAATAGAGTAATGACATCAGGTAGCCTACCAAAAGAGAAACACATACAGTGCACACACTACACAGCCACGTCCATCCACACACACAAGCGCGCCCACAAATTATTGTTCCACGCCGAATTTATGATAAGAAGTTGGCAATTAAGAACAAATGGAGCTCATAAAAAGACTCAAACGGTAATGATGATGCAACACATTGAAATGTAGAAAAGGGACACACAC
>NC_045745.1:20156614-20176827 GCF_008692095.1 Etheostoma spectabile | reverse complement strand
ACACACATTCAAATTGATTACATCTGACATCAGGTGGTGGATGACACGCAACCGGGAACCAATCTGAACAAGACCCTAAAATCACCTAAACAGACACACACCCTTGGCAAAGTTCACATTGAGTAAAGTGCCAGCAAACAATCCAATCAGAGAAAGAGACGTGTATCTGAGTTTGAAGTGGGTTTGTTTTGTTTTTTTACACAGGAAATGATCGGGATGAGGTTAGGAAGTGGCAGTAGAGCTTCTGCACTTCCATCGAGCTGTCATCACAGGTCATAATCGCCGTTTGCATTGGCAAATCAAACAGAGGATGATGAGTGGGATTGATGCTGAGCCACTGGTGCCCCATTCAAAGACAGAGAGCTCAGTAGCCCCATGGAGAGAGGAGAGGAGATCAGAGGGTGAGGCGACATGGAAACAGACATCAGCATTTCATCTTTTATCCGTCCTCTCTCCTTCCTCTCCCCTCCCTTTTCCTCTCTGTCCTCCTCTTTCTTCCTCCGGCACTGGATTTGGTTCTGGATTTGTTTTCTTCGACTCTATCTCTCTCTTTCCTCCGGCTTTGCTGCCATGGTTACAACATCATGCCTACATGAAGTGCATCTACAGAGGATGGGGGGAGAATGGAGAGTAATTTAGTTCAACAAAACACCTCAAGTGGTCAGGCATCTACTGACAAGCATATTATTTGCCGCAGTGCCAAGAAAACAGCTTCTCAGGGCCACAGGTAATGCAGTAATTATTTTACTCTGTTATGTTTTGAATAATTGGTCAAAAGGTACTTATTTGTTCTCCTGAGAGTCTTGTGGCCGTACTAACGGATAATTACTCGCTGTGAAAACTTCTTCACACTTACTGGTCAGTTATCTGACAACATGATTCATTCTGATTCTCAAAAGGGTCCACAGCTTGAATGTTACTTATCAGTCGTTAAGAAGAGCTATGAATCAGTGTGTCAATTATTCCAGAAAACGAGCAGACATGAAGCATTCATACAGTTAAAGTAAGATTCCACCCTTGGTTGTTCTTATGTGGTTATAATTATACATCAATTTAGGATGTCTTATTTGGTCTACCCAGTTTTTTTCTGTGCCTTTCCTACTTCTGCTTCAGCTAGTAATTTTCTACACTTCCTAAAAAAGTGTTCAACAACCCCCAGATAATTGGCTAAAGCTCCATAAGCTCTATAAACAAATATCTGCATATGAATGTAGAATGTGTAGGCAATGGGACATAATGTTCACAATGTATCACAAGCGTTCTGTTTTTTGTTAAGACAGCAAAAAAGGTGGAACGTATTGTCCAAAATGCAACTGGAACCCATCAGCAATCGTTTGACAACGATTTTGCTTTTTATTAATTTCAACAACAAAAAAATCAGTATTCATATGCAGATATCGGTTTATAGAGATGTCGTCCCTAAACTCCGGCTTTAATTTGTCATGTATGTGTGGGACAAAAAATAAAATATACACAACTAATACCATTAACTGATACCATTCTCAAATGAGTGGTATCAATCTTCTCTTGTAACTCAGCAAATGCCATATGTGTGGCAAATGCACTAATGTGTGTGTGTGTGTGTGTGTGTGTGTGTGTTACCTGTGTCCCAGGGATGGGTCCAAAGGGATTGGTGGGTCTCAGGACAGGCTGGTTGTACATGACAGGCTGCGGGGGCATCATGGGAACGCCCCCCATCTGATGACTCATCTGAGGCGGTAGCTGGTCGAAGAAGGAATGGCAATAGGTGAGGAACAGACAGGATAATGTGAATAGAGAGAAAAAACATATTTCAGATTTAAACTTTGTAATGTGTCAGAAAGCTGCACACATTTTTTGTGTTAGCGGGTCAAATTTGACATGTGGTTTAACTCATCCCAAAATACTCATAAAACAATGATTATCATCCAATATTGTTTTTCACCTCATAGCTAACATATTAAGTATTCACTTGCATGTAAACACTGTTTTAAATGCAATGTTGTTGTTTCCACGGACCTTTTCATCAAAATATTCCACTCGTTTTTAACTTTAAAAATGTTTAAATTAACTCATTCTATTTCCAATAATGTAGACAATGGGCAATTATGTTATCTGACTATAATAGACTAATATTAGAAAACACCTCCAAAATGATTTGCTTATAGGTTGTATTATTAACCATAGTGACATCTGGGGTGTTACGGGTCAAAATTGACCCATATAGATTTAGGTTAAGAAAAGGCAAGTCTTTGAACAAGAATGTACATATAATGAAGAGGAGGATCCACGTGACACACAGATGCTGTGTCAAAGAAGTCTTCGGAAAAAGAATAACTGACATTTAATGGTTTCCCATCTCTTATCACACCCAAGCCAGTGCACCAACTGAGAACAGTATTCCAACATTGAAGGGTCTTTGCTGCATGGAGATTGACAAAACATACATGGATGCTGACATGGGGCTGTTGCTTCTTGCTGGGGTGTACAGATCGTGGAATGAGGCTACAGCTTATGGGATGCTGACTCAGGTCAGAGGATATTTCATGCTACCCCATGTTACCTTTATGTGTTATTCTCTGTTTTGAGAGTTATCGGCTTTCACAATCGGGAGACAAGAGTTGCCCGCCGTGTGAATTTACTTTTTTCATGTCTGAACTTCAAAAAAGGTAAAAAAAAAACTAACACCATATAAGGTTTGAACTACAATAATGCCAGCAGAGTATGAATGTATGGCTGAGATTATAACGGTTCTTTACCATTCCATACACAGGCACTTGGGGAGTCGTCATAGGAAAAGCCACTGGTCCGGGAGCCTGTATGAAAAAGAGAGAGGAACACAATACAAAACACTTTCTGGCTGAGGTAATCTTAATCTTGATTACAAACATAATCCTGATGCCATCAGTTTTATGTCTAACCTGTCAAAGATGTCCCCCCAAACAAAGACAGAAATGGCTTGACTTTCTTTAACTTTCTATTTCTTTGTATATAGCAAGACACCTAATCATAAGCAAATGAGCATGAGCATTTCACAAAGTAGAATTTAGGTAGCAGATTGGTAGCTTGTAATAATCACAACGGACAATGACAACAATGCCAAGGCAGCACAATAAGCAAAATAATTTCCTTTTCCTCTGATAATTCATGTATCACCAACAATACAAACACCTAATAATAAAAGTGCAACAATAATAGATTTTAAAAAAGCAAAGCAGAAAGGTTTTTATAGGATGTCAGGATGAAATCAGGTGTAAAAAGATGAGTGAGGAGAAGGTGAAGTATAGAAAAGTACTTACATAGCCAGTATAGATCATCCCATTCTGTAGAGTTTCAGAAAAAGAGAGTTACAACAATAAAGGCCATGCTCAGGCTTTTTTCTCTAAATGAGCAGAGCTGATAAACCAGACCATTGCTCATTTCTCATGTTCAAATCACTTCTACTTTCTATTCATGTCGTGCCACCTGCTTTCCGAGCCATTTGCTGAATAAATGAGCAGTTTGAGTCGAGAGGTCAATCAGACGAAAATTAAAAGATGAAACCAGATTGAATGGAAGAGACTTGCGGATAATTAGAGTTGAGCACAAAGGACAGACGCACATTATGGAACTCCTCCAAAAAGTCCTGAATGCAGCAGAAAGTTACATTTGGCCAACAGGTACATTTAATGAGTTTCATTCCAGAATGAGATATCAGACCATTAGGAAACTGACTTCAGAGACTGAATGATGGATGGCCCCAAATTAATACAGAATACAATACTTTCTAAAAAGATTTCTGCTAGAGCAGTGCAACAGTGCTTCCCTTACAAAAAGGCCACTTTTCCAAAATTGACCCTGTATAACATAGGGTGGATTTTCATTTTCATTTTCTATAGTTATTTGGTAACTTGCAGAAAACATGCTGATTTTTGTAGTTTACACTATCATGTAGTAGGTGATTTTTTTTTTCTCCTCACGGCACATTTCAGTAAAGCGCCTGCTGAAGTTTTTCTCTACTTTGGAAATCATGATATTAGAGATCCAATTGGAGACTTTTCTGCTTTTCCCTGTTTTATATCATAATAAACTGAATATATTATATTTTTTAATTTAATCTTTCACGGCTTTTAAGTGTTGGCAGAGACACTGAAGTACCATTCCATTTGGACTCCACCACAACAAGCAGTGTGATATATGTGCATTTGTTGAGTGAAAGTGACCCCCAAAATGCACAGTGTGGCACTGTGCTAGTTAGGTTTTGGAGCACACTCACTGATATTGGTGTTCATATTGTCCTGCTCATAACTGACAGGAGAATAAGTGAGCTGTCAATCAATCTCGGTGCCATAAGTGACGATGCACAAAAAAGAAAATCTGTCCAGAACTTGACGACAACACAAATTCAACTTTTAAATTACCATCTGAGGGCAGGGCATGGGTGCAGGTGCCATGGGATGGGTGGTGTGAGCCCAGTTGGTGCTGGTGCACATGGTCTTCGACTGCCAGCCGCCTCCTCCTGTTGGCTTCTTCTCTACCAGCTGACTCCACTGGAGCTCTGGCCTGATGAACACACACACAAACACACAGAGCATTTTTTAGGTGCAAAGATTATGCTGAATTTGAAAGAAAAAATATCAAGCCTAAAAGAGTTATGAACGCGATAAAGCTGGATAGACAGCTGTGTCATTTGCTTGTGGCTTAGTCTTAGATGTCAGGAAAACCCACTCACTTTTTAGCTGGTGTCCCCCCAAACTGCAGATCTTAGAAAAGGAAAAATAAGAACATCAGCTGAAAAGAAGCAACACAACCAGAGCAGAAAAACAGGAAATACAGAAGTGATGACATGAATGACTCTGTATACTCACTACCAACGAGGTTGGCTAATGAAGAGTCCAAATCATTGGGCAGCATTTTCCCAGAGTGCAATGCTAATCCAGGGCTGTGAATTTGAGCAGGTGGGGCTGGTTTTAACAGGTCACCTGACATAATAGTTACCATAGTAACAAGAAAGGAGAAAAGAGGGGAAATGAGTCAAGAGCGTGAAGCAACTGGACCCCACTGTAACAGCGTATCCAGCTCTGAGCAGTGTGTAGGGTTATTTGCACGCTTCGCTGTATTTTTTGCGTGATTATGCGTGTGACTGTGTGCAGTCCTACCTCCCCAGGCATTGTTATTGTTGGGCACAGTGTGTGTGGTCTGGATGGGGGTGAAATTAGGCTGCAGGGTGAACAGCTCACTTGTCAGGTTTGGCACACTGCAGGAAGGAAAATGGAGAGCAGAGTACAGTTTTGTTTCTCCTTTAATTTTAATGTAACCAGAAAAGACCATTTAAAAACTCTGATTTCTAATGCCAGCCAGGTAAAAATGCTTCTTGTTGAAAAACTGGTGTCTTTTGGCACCATAAAGAAGACTTTCCCTTTGTAGCATTTTTTACACTGCAGATGTTAGACTCACTGGTTGCTGACGGGTACGATTGGTGAGTTGGAGAAGAGATCTGTAGCCCCGCCGCTGCTGTTGGCACTGCCCACTGACTGGGTGCTGGGTGACACATTGGGTGTATGAATGTCAATCACCTTATGACCGTCCTCCTGCAGTGGGAAGTACCAATAGTATATTATAATGTTTCAATGATTTGTAAATATCCCCACAGCACACATGAATAGTGTTAACCTCCTCTAGAAAAAAAGATGTAGCCATTATAAGTATTTATTTTTGTGCTTCTGTGATTTCTGTGTGTTTTTAACACACATAAGCAAAAACTGTGCACTTGCAATGATCATGTTGTGGTTCATTCAGTAGAGTATTGTTGGTATGTCGTATTAACTTTCTAAACCTGCCCCAATGTGTATCTAAAATTTAAAATATGTCTTGCAAATGTCTCGCCTTGTGTTGCTGCAGTCTGTTGTCTTCTGTCTTGTCGTCCATACGGCTGAGAGAGATCCCAGTGCTGGAGAGAGAGGACACTGCACTGGACAAGGTGCTGGATCTTAAGGTGAGACACACAAACATATCTTTGCAAAGCTGGCTGCTATATTGTTTTGTTTGTCTCTTTCTATTGAGTTGCACTTATAGTGCTTTGTAATCTTAACTTTATTTTAACAAGACTAAGAATATTGCAGCTCTGTCAGGCTGTAATGCTCATTTTAAAGAAAACCAAACGGTTAGACAAACGAAAGTGTTGGACAAGATTTTATTTTGACTAGATGATTCCCTAGATGAAAGGTCTGAAGATAACAAAAGTCATCAGGATTCTTCCTTTGGGTACCACGGCTGTCTCCACCAAATTTCATGGCAGTACATCCAATAATTCATGAGTTATTTCAGAATGGTGGACTGGCCGACTGACTTTGCCATCCTCAAAGTGACGCCACGCCACTAGTATGGAGAAAAGGTTTTTAAGCAGTAGTAGTATTTAAACTATTTTAATAGCTATTTAATGTATGTAGCTTAATAATGCTTTTTGCTCGCTCTGTTGTATGCTTAGACCTTTTATTTATTGTTGGTCATTTTTGTTTATTGTCTAAGTTGTGCCCTCTTTTGTGGTTAATTCCAATAAGGCTACAGTGAGGAAGCATTTGCACATTTCATTCAAGCATGTCTATTTATTTGGTTATCAGTAATTGATTATCAGTTATATGCACAGGCTGCAAAGTGCCTTCTAAAGGAGACCATGCAACTTTATTTATATAGCCCATTTTAGAAACAAGGCAATTCAAAGTGCTTTACGTAAAACATTGAAGAGCAATTAAAAACAAATAAAAATGTTGATTCAAAAGAAAAGTAAAACAGACTAAAATAGAATATGACAGGTATAGTATAGAATAGAAAAATAAACGTTACAGTGCAGTGTCAAAAATGAATGAACTTGATTTAATAAAAGGCAGCATCAAACAGAAAAGTCTTCAGCCTTAATTTAGAAGAACTAAGAGTTGCAGCGGTCCAGCAGTTTTCTGGGCGTTTGTTCCGGATATGTGGCGCATAAATGAACGCTGCTTCTCTATGTTTAGATCTGACTCAAGGGACAGAAAGCACAGAACTGGAGTGATCCGCTTTCTTGGTATTAGTGAGGACTCGAGCTGCAACGTTCTGAATCACCTGAAGCTGTCTAATTTATTTTTTTAAGACCGATAAAGGCACCGTTAAAGTAGTCAAGTCTACAGTCCGGAAGACTTTTAATCTTCTTTTAATCTTTCGGACTTTTTGTAAGTTTTTTTTTCTAAATCATGCTGAGATATATTAATAAGGTGACAGTAGGCTGACTTTGTAATTGTCTTAATGTGGCTGTTAAAATTCAGGTCTGTGTCCATGACTACATCATGATTTGTGGCTTTGTCTGTTGTTTTTAACATTGCCGGTTGAAGCAGAGTGCTGACTACCTCAGTTCTGTCTTTGTTTAATTGATTGATTAAAAGTTCCGGCACATCCAATCGTTAATTTGTTCAATGCACTTAGTGTTTGGATTGGAAAAGAGTGCCCCGGTGATATGGTTGTGTCAGTGGAGAAAAGGAAAATGAACTTACTGGTTGGTTTGGACATTATGGGTCTTGTTGCTGGGTGCTGTTCCACTTCACTAGTGCATACGTTGACATTTAATGCAATTTATTTTGTAGCCTGAAGGCTGTTATTTAATTTAACAGAAGTATCTCATGTCATCACCCCCCCCCCCTTCCTTTATGCAGTAGTGTTTACTCAGAGCACATTTTAACTGACCTACTTTAAAGGTGTTCTAAGCAATGTCGCACGATTTTTGTCGCATACAGCAAACATCTCTTCCCTATCCGCTAGCTGCCTGTCCCCTGAGCAAACTGTAAAAAAAAAAACGGTCTCTGTAGACAGCTCAATCTCCACAAACTGCAACAAAAACAAACTATGCCCACCTGCACCAACAAACATAACAAACAGTCTTCCAGCGCTCCAGCCAATAACCAGCAAGAAGGATTTGAGGGTGGGGGGTTAGTGCGCGGAAGCACGGAAGGGAGGGAGAGGGTACAGGATGAGGAGGAGATGAGAGGGGTGAGCTAGTCTACTTTTTTTTTTTTTTTTTAGATACTTTTTACGTCAACAAGAAGTGCCATCACCCAAATTCACTTAGAGCACCTTTAACTTTACTTTTTTTCAATTAATGTGTCCATGACATGTTGGGTAAAATGTATTGAGTGCAATTTACAGAAAGTACAGACATACATATTCCCTTCAGGATGAAATGAGTTTTCTTCTAGCGCCATCAACAAGTCAAATTTTTAATTTGTCTGATTCCTGAGTATAAAACTCCACAAAACTAATCAGCTGGACTCCTTTTAGTGCTAATTAGCAAATATAGAAAATGTGTGCAAATGGTAACACTAAATTGATTAACATTACCTGCAAAACATCCGCCTTATTTTCACTGTGAGCATGTAAGCATGCTGAAATTAGTATTCAGCTCAAAGCACCACTGTGTCTAAATACAGCATCACAGGACTGTTAACGTGGCGGGAGACTCTCTAAGGAAAAAGTACCAATTAAACGCACACAACCAGCCTATATGCAAATGGACATGATGTATTTGCATATAGAGCAGGGTAGTGAGATCTAGACACAAGTGGTCACTCAGGACGCATTTGGAGACACATTCTACTGCCAGGTGAAAACAGCTGTCCAATCACTCAGGACAGGAGTTAAAACCAGGTCTGAACAGGCCCTTAGTCTTGTTGTTCAGAGTTTATTTTGTTATAAAAGTAGTACTAGTAGTTCTAATGTCAGTACTTGTAGCAGTAATGATGGTAATTGTAGTGGGAACAGCACATTAGTAATAGTAGTGTTAAGTGGGTGGTGTAGCTGATGTGATCGTACCTGCTGGCGGCGGAGAGGTCCTTGAGCTTCCTGCCCTCCAGAGAAGCTAGATGCTGCTCCAGAGCCTCCAAAAGAGAGCTGGGAGCCTGAGGAGGGGGTGAATGGGAGGGGAGTTGATGGAGTAGTGTTAAAACCATAGCCAGGTGGACAAAATGGGACACTGCTTTCTCTCACTCCCATCTCCAATCCTCCTCATTTTATCTCACTCACACACACCCACACACACACACACACACACACACACACACACACACACACACACACACACACACACACACACACACACACACACACACACACACACACACACACACACACACACACACACACACACACACACACACACACACACACGTACCTACACACACACACACAAAGCAGCAGCAAAATTAAGACATTACCCTCAGATTCATTATCTACTCTACAGCAGCTCTTTATTCTTTTTTTGCATTTGGTTTCATCAGGTTTGGTTGACCAGCATGCACACGTCAGCCTTGGATCATGCAAGCAAGTCCACAGCGGGACTGACAGGTCAAGGCAGAGCAGAGCATCGTCACTGCAGGGCTCCAGAGCAGAAACACAACAAACACGTCTGAATCGTCTAACGAGCCCATGCAGAGGTCAGCAGTGCACAAACGCTCTCATAAACACACACACACTTACACACACATACGTGTAAAGAAAATCACTTTCCAAAAATTAAGAGTTAACTGGTGGATTCCACATTAGGTTAAAAGTCAAATCAAAGTATTATTCATATGATTTTGTTTGGAAATTAGGTGGCACTTAAAGCTAAGTACCAACATTTTATCCCACTGGAAACCAAGGAAGTTAACTCAGTGAAATGTAAACGTCTGGTGAAAAACCAGGTATACACATTGAGCAGCTGGCCAGCACTCTTTATTGTATAAAAAAAAAAAAAGGATGGAGGGGTTCATTTTGACCACTATGTGATACCATGGTTTTCATCTAGAGCCTTACATTTCAGCACCAGAGAACACAACGCAAACACAACAAGCAAAGAAAAGATTTCTCATATACTTAATTTAAGGGGGAAAGAGAGTAAAATGCGAATTCTGGATATCCTTCTTCAGAGAAATCTAGAATATGCTAAAAGTTTAAAAGTAAAACAGACACATATCTAGAGCTCAATATAGGCATGGGTCACTATGTTGTTGAATAAGAGCATATAGGGTCTTCATAAGCACAACAAACACGACATTAATTTAAAAAAGTCAGCCTTTTTCAGTTTGGTATCTGATTTGTCACATCATAAACATCCAATTATGGTTCCACTGAAAAGGACACTTTGCATTTGGGGCCTTTAGCATGATATGCAGTGCTTATGATGGCATTATGTACACCTATCCAAGTCATATTTGCAGAGACCTATTTAATAAAAACCATTCGCTGCTCTCCCCACAGCTAATGCAAAGGGACATAATCTTTTCAGGGAAATGATTTGAACACTGCTTATGTTGGCAAAAACCTATTTCATGAAGCTGTGCTGACTTATTTATATGATAAGCCTTTGAATGAAGAGACACGCCTTGATATTTACACTGGTTGAATGCCAGAAAAACAGATAATAAGCCTCGGTCATGGACATCTAAAATAGAAATATGCACAAAACAAGAGGCTAAAAACTTTTCATATTCAGCTGCATAACTGCTGCTTTCAAAATCTTACCTTTAAAGTAAAATTTGTCCTGCAATAATTCAGATAAGAAAAAATGAAATTCCTGTGCTAATGCTTACAAATTGTGAAAAATAAATGTGCTTTAAGGCTATTTGCATGGTCTTCCTTTATTGTTTCCTCTCTATATATATATCTAGAAAAGGAGAAAAAGTGAAGGAGTTAAGGAGAGTGAAGAAAAAAAGGAGGACAGGGCAGCTGCAGTGTGGGCAGGTCTGTAGGGTGAGTAGGGAACGGGAGCGTTTAGAATGAAGCATTATGGGATTGACTTGACGGATTTAAATACTGGTTGACTGACTGGTTGATTGACTGATTGAGATGAGATGTAGACTGACCTGTGTGAGATCGGGGCTGTCGCCCTGATCTATCCCAACTCGCTGTCACAAAAAAGGAGGGAGGGGTTGGGGAGGGAGGAGGGAGGCAAAATAAAAAATAAACCAAATGTAATAACAAACAAGGAATAAACCAAAAAACCCAACAGAGTAAAAAAGGGAAGAGGTGTGTGAAGGAGGAAGAGGAGGAGGAGGAGGAGGAGGAGGAGGAGGAGGAGGGAGAAAGAAGAATCAAACCCAAGCATTCATTACTTCATGCAGTGGCTGGAAAGAAAACAAATAAAAGACAACAGAGGAGGAGGACGCATGCACACACATACAAACACCTATATATACACAGTATATGTACACACACTTATAAATACACACACACACTGAGATCTGGAGCTGGAGACTGGTTTGAAATGAATGCTGAGCACAACGACTGATTGAACAGGCAGGGCAGAGAGGGCAGACAACAGGTCACTGTGAGGTAAGAAACATCCAAAAGGAAGACACTCAACTAATGTTGACTTTGAACAGAAAGAGAAGGGGGGACACAGATGACACAAACAGACAAACACACATTTTGTTAGACAGGTAAAATGAATGGGTCCTTAAAGTCAACGTTAGTCTGGTTTTGTTTTTTTCTTTGGATTGAGCGGCTACACCCCAAACCTTCTTCCACATGGGAACGAAACCAAGCAGAGAGAAAGCCTTTTAAGATAGCGCACGGGATAATGCTACGCAGGATTCAACTTTTTATATTCACTGTGAAGCCTTGCAAGGACTGCAACTGTTTGGATAACAGCCATTTTAAAGATTTAAGAGAAGGGAGGAAATAAAATAAGAGGAAGACAGAGATAGTGATAGAAAAAGAGCTTGCTTGGGCATGCAGTGCAGGCATGTGAACAGGCAGCACGCGAGGGGTCCCTCAACTGGAAGCTCTACATGAGTGGCTCTTTGATAGCCTAAGTCTCAGCCATTAATCACTTGTCATGGAGTAACCCCCTCCTCAGGTCAGGGCAAGAGAAGGACAGAAACAGGAGGAAAATCTAGAGGCAAAAAAAGACTTGGAAGATTAAGGAGAGCCCCTGGACACTGATCTACGGTCAGTTTATAAATTGGACCGTAAATCAGATCCCACGGGTAACAGAAGTCTGGAGCGAGTCTCAACCGCTTTAAGTGGATGTTCTCTGCAGGTTAAACTCTTCTGAGAAACAGGAGACAATATGAAAGCACATGGAGATGTGTTTGTAGGAGAGGTTCGAGATTCGCCCCAGACAGATACTCTCGCCCTCTCCCGTGGCGTTTAACTCTGTGTTTCCTCCATGGAGGAGCAGCAAGACAAACAAACATTACCTCTGCCACTTTGAGAAACTCGGACAGTTTGGTCATCCTGTTGAGGAAAGTCTTGTAGATCTCCAAAGCTTCTTTGCACTGGTTCTTCTTCATGTCAAAGTATTTCTCTGTGTATCAGAACACCACAATCAGCATCAATCAGCAAGATCCCTATTTATTCACATATGAGGGAAAGGTGCATGTTCACCATAGGCAAAATACTTAATAACGATTTATTTTCGTTAAAAAAAAATGCTTAAAATATTTTTGTCCTGATAAGCCCGCACTTATGGCGTCTGTGCAGGCTGAAATAAATTCCACATAGAGTCCCAGTTACTATATAACCATAGTTGAAGCACCTCAGATGAGGTCAATTAAGTAATAGATCATTTAATGAACACCTTACTAAAGACTCTGATGGTCTGTTCTCACTCCTTGACTCCTCACTGGCTTAATAATTAATGAAAGAAAAGAAGGCAATCTTTAATTGGATTTTTAGAGACAGTCGGGGGGAAAAATTGATTTCCCCTTTAAGAAGGATTGAGTGGAGTCACGGTCTTGTGATCGCAACATCAGAAGCAGATTACTGCATCAATGCAACTGTATCTGCTGTATTGTATGTATGGTTTACCCAGCATGTTAATGACCCCTTCATTGTAAGCAGCAAACAGCCGTATGGAGTCTTTAAACAGCAACATGAAAGCTGTGTTGATCACTCCATTGGTCAGCTCGTTGGAGTTAGGCTGGAGAGAAGAAAGAAACAGAGATTGGTTCGAGATATTGTACTAATTTACATGCAAGTCTTGTGTCTTTGAAGTCAGATGATACCTGGAAATCCAGCAAAGCATCCAGCTGGTTCTGAATGATGGGCAGAGTCTTAATCAGCTTCTCTGTGTTCATGGTGCGCATTACACCTTCGGCCCTGGTAACAGACAAGAATACATGCACACAAACACGCATGCAACACACACAGAACTTATCAGGCATGTAGACTAAAGTGTGTATGTGTGTAAGAGGTCCCATATATATGTGTTCTTAGTGTGGATTTCCAGAAAAAAACTAAACAAAAAAATTAAATTGAAACGCATTTTAAAGTGAGACTGTGTTAATCTTAATAAAATGAATCAAATATAACACATCACATTTTTCCTCCTACAACTGAAAAAGTTGAATTTATAAACAACAAAATTCACTGTTGCTCAGTTCAGTACACTTCAGCTTTATTGTATGTATGTATGCATGTTGGCTAATTAGGTTAAATTGTTTGTTAACAAACTTTATAGGTTGTTTATTTACCATTATCCCATAATTCTCATTTGTGGCCACAGTGGACTCGGTTCAGCAAAAAGTTACAACATCCATTTTCTATACCGTTGAAGTAAAGCAAAAAAATAAAACATTTGGTGCAACCGCCAGTCTGCTATAAAGTGTAAAATAACATTCACATCCTTCCTGGTTAAAAAGACTCATAATGCTCCTCCATATGTGTGTGTGTCAGTAGTGTGTGTTGAGTTTGTTACCCTCTCTTCATCTTTGTGAAGTCCACTGCTGCTAGTCTGTAAGACATGGCTTTTTCATTCAGGTAGCGGCTGTAGCGTCTGATGAAAGTTGACATGTTATACCCTACGGAGGCACAGAGGAAGCGCTGTAGTTAGAGACTGATCACCTTAGCCTTGTTCAAACCAGGTTAAGAAGCCATAATCCTTCTCATATGAAATGGACTAACTTCTCCATGAGCAATCGGATTTTCTCAAAACAGGCCATTTTTACCGTTATTTACTTTTGAATAATATTCAATTACAAAGTTATCAAGCAGGTGTTTCCATTTCCATCAACATTTAGCAGCTTCTTTTTTCAAACAAAAGGCACATTTATCTGTAGCGTTTTAATCCTACACTATAACCCCCCTTGGAAATGGGTTCTGAAATGGGTCTATTGATGGTGTTTCAGAGCCAGGGTGAGTCTAACATAAAGTCATTTTGTTAGATGTACAGCACTGCTGACTTTACAAACAAGCCAAATAGCATTAAATCACCTTGTAGTGCAGCCTTATCAAGAAAGTTGTTGAGGTTGAAGAGCGTGTTTCTGGAGGCAAGGTACTGCATCAATCTCTGATGGAAAAAAGGACAGAGGAAAGAGTAAGCGAGTTATCTGATGCTGTTCTCTGACAATATCAAGTCATTTCCACTCACAATAACAGTGTCTGTGTCACGCAAAGCGGAGGGTTTATTTGTAGACAGGAATTGCAGCTTCACGTCATTCCAAAGAGGCTGAATTCATAATCTTAAAGTCATGAAATAGAGACTTTGGCTTCCTCCAAAACTGAAGCTGCCCTTGTTTTTAAAGGTCAGTGCTGACTTTTTACAATGATCCCATCCCATTTTTAACAGGAAACACATTACATTAAAATGTTGCTTTATTATATTCTCATGCATAGTCAGTGTATTACCTACAGTAGAGGGCGGCAGAAGATGATGCAGGCAGAAGTACCAACACAGAAGCTAAGCAATGTACTGCTGTGGGCGGAGGCTGCAGCAAAACATAGCCTATAGTTTAGCATACAAGGTCAAGTTAAAAAAAATCAATATAAGTTTAAGTGGACGCATAGATAATCAGTTCCCTGTTGGAAAGGGCTGTCTGATGGCAAAGTAAAGCAGTGATAATATTGTTATATAATATAACATAGCGTATATTTGTTTTGGGTGGCTAAAATACGTTTTTGTCGCTGGCCCCATGCTTCTCCAAACTGGAGGAGAGCCGACTGCCATCTACTATACGCAATAACCTGACTTTGGATAAGTGCCTCATATAACCCCATTTCAAAAATCTGAACTTTCCCTTTAAGGAAGTAAATGTGCGGATTCATGGACTTTAACCCACAGTTTTTTTCTGATCAGGTCAACTCAAAGCATCATGTCACTACATGTGTTAACTTTAATTTTTGAATACTTTCTAGTCTAAGAAGCTTATCGTTTTACATGTTTGATGTTTTGGTTGTTGCTCCTGTTAGCAAGCGGGAGTCAGGTGGTTTGTCACACTGGCCGTTGAAATGTCAGCGGGATACATCTTCGGTCCTTGTTGGACATGTGGAAGATACTGCTTCAAAGAAACTCGCTGCAAGAGTTGGAGAGAAATTGCTACAACCTGGTGTGCAAAATGTCAGTCGCTGAAGAGATCAAGGAGTGAAGCTAGCCGACTGGCAATCAGTCTCTCTCTCATGTTTGTGTGTCTGGAGGCGGAGGCGCAGAGAGCATTAGATTGTACAGGTAATGTCTTAGTTTCATCCTTTCATTGCCTCCTGTGTGCACTGTTCTGATGCTTCATTATAGTTATAGTTTGTCTATCTTGTGTGGACTTTTAGCTAACATTACATTATCAGTTATTGTTATCCCGACAATTAATAGATTGTCTAAATTGTTGTTTGTCTGTCCTGACTAATGGAAAATTGACAATGCATTTTAATACCAATCTTGTGTGCTCATCCTGAAGCTGATATTTTACAGCTTACCACTGTAACTGGACAAAGCAATCCAGGCATAGATGGTTATTGTAGTTGACCTTCAAACTTTTCATAACTGATCTATCCGAAATAAATAAACACCTAGGATTATGAGAGCAACATACATGAATCCATTTTGGGAAATCACTGCTATGAGAACATTTTAGAGCTTGTTCTATTGAAGCCACATTATACATTTTTTGATCTCATTTAAACAAGCTTGTGGCAGTGACTTTAAGTCCACACAGGTGTAAATATTTCTGAACGTTTTACTGAATGACATTGTGGGCTAATACAGACAAAGGCATCACTCTCTGCAGCTAATGCAGTACTTCTCTGTCCCAACATGTAACCTAATGGCATCCCTCTTACAGGGGTGCTCCACTAAACTACTTTTGTTATGTCAAGATGACAAACTACTTTCTTGTCATCCTAAGAATTTGAAAAAATAACCATCTTTGCCGTCTCTGGACTTCAATACATCGGTGTCCTCAGCTCACCTCATTGCCGTACATCATGAGATGGTGTGTGGTGATCAGTGCTTTGAAAACCACTATCCAGCTGTTGCTGGCTGTGCGCTCCAGCAGTGTGTCTGCCAGGTGGGGGATGCTGACATTCAGCTCATTGGTGCAGTGGATCAGGTCTGAAAGACACAAAGAAATAACAGAGAAAACTGTAAAAGAGAAGTAAATGTTTAACCCTCGTGTTGTCTTCCCGACCCAAGGACAATATGAGGGTTAAGCAAATAATTAGAAGAACAAAGATGATAGAAACAGGCATGTGGCCAAGAGTCTAGAGATCATTTGTAAAGTTGCAGGTTTGACTACTTTGGAAATTCATGTCCTTAAAATCCACCATGGCTGTTCACTTACTGTAAGTCACTGTGAATAAAAGCAGCAGCCACATGCCAATATCATAATTTATAACCTTAGAGAGCTTACAGGTTGAGTTATTAATGGATCGATGGAATGAGTGAACAACCACAATGAATGCAGTCTTATGGACTGCTGCATTAATTTTGACTCACTCAATATCAGCACACAAATCAATGACAAATGATTATTTAATAATGATAGAGACTCTACAGACAGATCAGAACCAGCGTTACTGAATCACTAACTCTATTGTGTGGCTGCAATTCAACAGTGCTACCTACTTACTCCACCAAAATGCCAAAAAACTATCAACTCAGAAGATGGAAAGTTACATTACAAGGTCAATTCAACGTCAACAAGGGATGCATACTTAAACTATCAAATGAATAGCCTGATGATGAGTAATGAGTTTTCATCCAGAGCCGCTTTGTGAAAAGTAATGGACTAAAACTGAGTTGTCTCCACTGTTTACCCACTGAGACATCCTGACATCCAGAGTGCACATTTTCTGATTATAGCAAATGTTGAACCCATTTCAAAAGAAAAATAGCTCAGAGTTCTGCTGCGTGTCTGGTTTAAAAGGTCCAACAAAATTGCAAGCTGAGTGTATGTGTTTTTAATAAAGAACTGCCAAGTTAACTCAGTAACAGGATCAGTTTTCAAAAAGCAAGAGAGTTTTCAGTTTTCTATTTACGATATGTCCTAAAAAATAATCGGTCCTTCAAAATTCAGCAGTGAACACTAAACGTACAACTAGAACAGGTTGGTGGAACAACAAATTCTTTAAGGATTTCAGGATCAAAATATAAAGTATGTTCAGCCGCTGTTTAATCTCAAAGATTTACTGACTCCCTAGTTAAAGAACCCAGCTTTCAATAGCAGAAACAAGCTTATTCGTATGTGCTTATTCAGCTGTGATTCAGCTGGATTACTATAAAGAAAAGGTTGTTAATATCTTCAATGACAAAGAAAATAGTTTCTCTAAACTTGACCTTGTCTGATTTATACTAAACCCCTTCGTATAAATGGACTGTATTGTGCACCTACTGTAGAGCTGCTCCATGTAATCTGTTCTGTGACATTCATCAGCAAGTTTAAGATATTTTCCTGGATGAACCAATTACATTTATTTTGCTATTTCTCTCTGAAAATCTCTGTTGAAATTGTGATTGTTTCATGAAATTCTGTGAGACCAGGCTGGCTACGTCATCTTCTCATTGACTTTACATTGGCATTGTTTTCTGTGGTGGCCACACGGAATTTTCATTCCGTGCCACCACCTCGTAATGCGGTGTTAACAGTTTGCGATAATTTCATGGAATTCTGTGAGACCAGGCTGGACAAACACAATGTTTCCTGAGATTGTGCAATTTAAAATTTAAAACCCAGCCGGGAACAGAATCTAAACTATTAAATGTCAATGTAAATGAAACATCTCATTTAGTGGAGGATTGTCGGAACAAAGTGATAAAATATTGTAGGATTAAATCATAAATATGATCAAATGAGAAAAACTAAACATTCTAAATGAGTGGCAATTTTAAGCAGAGCTCATCATGGTAAAGAACAGAACATCAACATATAATGGCGAAAAAGGAACTAAATTAAAAGGCAGATTCAGTGAGAGAAACCGCTGGGGGAGTGAGATGAAGTGAACTTGCATTCAAAGACAGGTAGAGAGAGAAATGTGCGTGCTGAGTTACTGTGAGAAACTTTCTGAGGCAAATCCTCGGTCTGTTTCTCCTACAGGATCAGAGGTTATCAGGTTTTCTTTTTTTTTTTTTAAAGCTCTGTGATGTTTTCTGTGCAGACTGAAATGCTGGATACCAAAGACCCCCAGTTGATACCCTGGTTAACTGTTTGATGCATGTCAAGAGCACCCGGAGCACCGGCAGTTCACTGCAGCTAATACTTCAATCCTGTTCATCTTTACTTTATGTTATATTATTTTTGGAGTGTGAAAACCTCAGTGGCAACAACACAGCCAATGATAACTGTAACAATATTGATTATAGTCACTATCGAATCATCCAACTTTGCCTGCCATGATTGGCAGACTTTTCCTCTGCTGCTACATAACATCATGACAGTCCCCGGCATGATCTGTCTACTTCCAATATCTGCAAATAAAATGTGTAGAAAACAATGTACAATCCTAATAAATGATTCTCAAACACGTTTTGAATAAATATCCATATACAGCAATGCAGCAATAAAACAATTGTGAGAATTCTTTGGTTTTTCAAAGTCCCTTTTCCTAATTAAATCTCAGGGTATTAATATCAAAACAGTACATGGTAATAGTAGTGTTCAGTCATGCTTTACATATTGTTAATGGTTTGTTTGTGAATTTCCTTCCTGGCTCAATAATTAATGGGACCATATTGATTTGAGCTAATTAATGTTTCCTGTCAAAGGTGTTCAAACACACCATTAAGGTAGACAAGCAACACACTTTTTAGCCCCTAGTGGCGTTGCTGTTTGGTTGGCAATGTCCGTCCACCACTTTGGTCTCGACTGAAATATATCTTAAGAACTATTGGATGCCTCACCATGACATATGATGCTGACTTTCATGTTTTAGAATAAATTTACTTTCCATATAGTGCCATCATCAGTTTAACTTCCTATAACGTCCTATACTTTGGTTTACGACCAAATACCTATACAACTAATGACACACCCATCAGCCTCAGCTGTACTTTCTGTTTAGTTAGCAAAAGATAGCATGCTAACACCTCTAAACTCAGTTGAACATGGTTAGCACCTGCTAAATATCAGCTTGTTGGTCTCATTTAGGTTTACCACCTCTATTTGAGATGCATGCTAGCTGTAAAAAACATGCAATTCAGGACAGCTATAATTTGTTGTATAGAAGGCTTCTTAGGGGTATACCCCCCCTACAATGCAGCCCAGCAACAGCAGCCTTAACAATAAGGCTGTATATTGTATATGTATATTTATGTATGTGTTATTAATGTGTGCACTTTTAGAGAGTTGCTCTCCAAATTTCATTGTACTGGTACAATGACAATAAAGGCTTTCAATTCAATTCAATTCAATTCAATTCAATTCAATTCAATTCAATTCAATTCAATTCAATTCAATAATACAAAGGATATATGTAAAATCTTAGAAGTCAATAAATTAAGTTGGTAAAGTAAATTTTTATATTTGCATTAAGACTCAAATCTGACATCAGATTAATATGATAATTTGAATGTGTGGGTTAAATCATAATCATGTTTTTTTTTGGTACCATGTTAGGATTTGTCAATGGATATGGACTGTTCATCTATGAGGGATGGCAGACATGGTCGACGATCACACTCAGGCTCCAGGTAAGCATCTGAAATGTTATTGCAGTTATTGCAGCAAACTATTGCTGGTTTTAGTTGTTTTTATGGAGAATTGTTGAATGCATAAGCTAATTAAGACCTAAAGGTGTTGTAAGAGCATGTGTTAACTGGCTAGCTTAGCATGCCAGCTGCAATATTTTACATTTATCCATCCATCTTTGTCCGCTTATCCAGTATCGGGTGACGGGGGCAGCAGCTCCAGCAGGGGACCCCAAACTTCCCTTTCCCGAGCCACATTAACCAAATCTGACTGGGGTTCCCAAGGCGTTCCCAGGCCAGGGTGGAGATATATTCCCTCAAGCTAGTTCTGGGTCTTCCCCGAGGCCTCCTCCCAGCTGGA
>NC_045745.1:20156450-20156604 GCF_008692095.1 Etheostoma spectabile | reverse complement strand
ACACCTCCCTAGGGAGGCGCCCAGGAGGCATCCTTACCAAATGCCCAAACCTTTTGACGCAAAGGAGCAGCGGCTCTACTCCGAGCTCCTCACGGAGGACTGTGCTTCTCACCCTGTCTCTAAGGGAGACGCCAGCCACCCTCCTGAAGAAACC
>NC_045745.1:20156230-20156440 GCF_008692095.1 Etheostoma spectabile | reverse complement strand
CAGCCGCTTGTACCCTGGATCTCGTTCTTTCGGGCATGACCCAGCCTTCGTGACCATAAGTGATAGTAGGAACGGAAACTGACCGGTAGATCAAGAACTTTGCCCTCTGGCTTTTCTCTTTTCGTCATAACGGTGCGATAAACAGAATGTAATACCGCACCCGCTGCGTCGATTCTCCGACCAATCTCCTGCTCCATAGTCCCCTCACTC
>NC_045745.1:20155080-20156220 GCF_008692095.1 Etheostoma spectabile | reverse complement strand
CCCCAAGGTATTTAAACTCCTTCCCTTGGGGTAAGGACTCACTCCCTACCTGTAAATAACTACGTTTAATTAAGATTAAATGCTCACCAACATGCAATATTGTTTATTGCGGTGGAAATACTTAAATACTTGTAAGGAAATATTACATACTGGACTGTAAAGATGGCTACATTTAAATGTGCAATTGGACTATTTATATGCAATGTTTTCTTGCTGTGACAGTTTGTCAAACTAGATCAATAAGTATTTATTGGACACTGTTAGTCTTGAATGCTAATGTTAGCAGTTAGCACAAAGCACCACTGTTATGTGACTAAGTACAGCCTCACAGAGCCAGCTAGCATAGGCAAGTTTAAAGATTTTTCACAAAGAAATAGCACTCATGCTTCTACTTCAAGATAATAACAACTAAGTAATAGAGCTTCTTCAGTCAAATATTTTCTTGCCGGGTCCACCTGCATGTATTCCTTTGGGGGATAATACATCAGCTAGGATTTAATCATCGATGTGTGACAGTGTAGATCGCCGGAGCAATGTGATGAAATATCGACTGCCAACTGGAATTTTTAATCAACTGCAGTCCACATAGGAAATAATGTACATCATTAACACAATTTTAAATAAGATTTAGGATAACATTAATACAAAGAAAACATGACAACACGGTGTCATCAAGTTAAAATCAGTTCAATTGTAATGCCAGTTAGGATTAAATATAAAGCCAGTGTCCTAAAGTATGTGGGACCGGAGGGACTCTAAAATGTAAAATGTATTAAAATTAACTTTATTAAAGATGTTTTAAGACCTTGGCTTTAGATGAAGTGATTCATTTTCAGGACCTGAAATTGCATTGCATGATAGGGTCATTATACTGACACATAGTGTGGACGTGGGAGTAAGTGAGTGGGGGTTCCATTCATGCTCTGAGTCCATTGTATTTTTCTTTTTATCTCTCATTTCAACATCTTATTAACGTCAGTTAATTTGTCTGAAAGGCCAAAAAATTTGGCAAAAGGCACATGATAATTCTAAAGACGTTTATGCTTTTGCAAACATCTATAACCAAATAATAAATCCTACGCTGAATCAAGCAGCTAACTCAGCTTTCAGGGCAGAAGGTCATTTTTGGCCTGATTACTT
>NC_045745.1:20141161-20155070 GCF_008692095.1 Etheostoma spectabile | reverse complement strand
TGAATCTGGTTCTATCGGCACTCTCTACTATCTTAGCCATGCAGAATACTGCCTAGTGAAAGTGGAATCCCATTACTCTGTCTGTCATGCTCATCATTTGCTGTGGGGTAGTAAATAATCTGCATTGGCCGTTTATGTCACCAACCAGTCTGTCAAGGTCATGACACCATAATAAAAAATAAAAAAGATGCCTTTAAGATCTGGGTGAATGGCTTCAATGGCCATTGCATTTGATTTATCATGCGTTGCATTTGGAGAAATGGCACAGCAATTCATCTTTTCTTTTCACTGTGCTTGGCAAAGAGGGATCGATAAAGGTGGGTATATTTTAAAGGGAATTGAAATGTTGTCTGTATTTATCAAACCTCTTTAGGTAAACGGATCCAGAATCACTGCCCAGGTTCTGTCCTTCCAATCCGAACGTAGTCTAGGTTAGTCCCAGTGGAAATTACTTTAAATATTTGCCAGAAACCTTTGTTTCGTCATACGTTGTTCCTTTAAGTCTAGTCCGTTTCCGACATTGATTCTGTTCCATTTGCTGAAGACCCGCCTGCTGAAGGCTGCGCCACTCCATTACCTCAAAATACAGACCAAGTGTCTGCCACTTTTTAGACCCTGTTTAATGGGCAAGTTAAATAAATAAAAATTGACTCCAGTGGTGCTCTGGGTAAGTTGCATAAAGAGGGCGTGGGTCACACACACCTGAACTCTCAGACCTGAGATTGACTCACAGTCTTGTACAACTCACTCCTTTAATTGAGTTCATTGCTTTGTATTCTTTATTCACTTCCCCACCACAGTCCTCTCAGCCAGCCGAGGGAAGGGATTACTGTAGATCCACTGACCTCCTGATTACAAACACACTTCCTTCCTGCATCTTTCCCTTAACCTAAGAAGTGCAGTGTCTGCACTCAATAAAATGCCAGAGAGTTATATCATGTCCTGCATGGAGAAGAGGGGCCCCTCTAGCAGGAAATAGAAACTGTTTTTGCGTGAAAGCTAGCTGTGTCTATTAGAACAGCTGCATCTGACTGGCTCAAGTACAAAACATTCATTCAGCTAAAAATTCAATTCAAGCTTCAAGGGGGTGAATTGAGCCAGGCCTTCAGTTTCTGCTTTGGCATGGAGCTTTTTATTCCATTAACAATTAGAATAAGAGCCGGATCAGAACAAAAAAAAAAATTGCCTCATGTAACCACCTCGACCAGAATGAACTGCATTCTGAGACATCATTGTCCTTGAGACCAGTGATATAGACCTTTATGTAATCCATTTCACGAATGAAAATTAGTCATGTAAATGCAGTTCTATTTTAAGAATATCTGCTTTCACCCACATTTAAGTGACATTTACTAGTTTCTGAGAGACTGACTCATATCAGTTGCTCAAGGTGGACTACTGACTCCCATTTCATAACTGCAGGTACTGTATTCTAATAAAACGGTGGTTTCGGCTGGAACCACAATAATAAACCAATATCGTTGCCAATCCGCTAATGGCCTTCAACTGAATATTTTCCTCAGCAATTATAATAATACTTTATTTGGACTCATCATTTGGCTTGATTTTCTTTAGAAATTAAAAACATAATCACAGCCAGTGTTGGCTAATGTAGCTTTAGAAATCATCTAGTTTCCATCTTGACCAGCCAAAATATAAAACCTCAAAAATGGCTACAGCAGTAATACCACTGAAAAACCTAAATAATTAGCTTTTAGTGTTGGTCACCACCAAGATAACATGTGTATAAAATCAAAGCAGCAATTACTAGTACTGTTGAGTCACATAAGAGCTTTTCATTGTAAGTGGATTTCTGAACCTTTTCAGCTATAATGGCGTTTTTAGTACAGGGCAAAGTAATTCAGCCCTAATTTAGATGTATTGTGTTGAGTTGCCTGGTGGCACATCTTGTGAGGGAGCCCAGAAATCCCAGTGACACCTTTACTGTGGACATGACTGACTAATCCACTGCCAAACTTGCTGGCTAACTGGCTGGGTGTGTAGCTGGGCAACTGACTGTCAGGCTGTTTGGCTACCTGCCTTGTTGTTTCTCTCGGACTGATTTTCTCTTGATTAGCCATCTTGCTATTCGCCCGTCTGTTTGTCTGTCTGTTCTAGCTGTTGGACTGACTGCCTGTGAGTCTGACTGGCATCACCATTGATTACCCCTGCTCTTCATCGATCATGCCAAGTAATTATAGTGAGGCAGAAAAGCCACCTAACCTAATAATCACTGGTAAAATCTACATGGGAAGAATCCTCGTCCCTGTGTACATAATTACTGCAGTGTACACACACACACACAGATAATTAGCAGAATGTGGAGATAAAGAATCTGTCTGCTTTAACGCCTCATTGTAACACCCACCAGCCGTATACAGTAGGCCTTTACACGCTGACTCTCTGCTCCCTCCTCAAGCACCTCCGGACTGACAGCAGTGACACATCCATTAATGACAATAATGCGCCAGAGGACGTGACAGTGAACTTGAATATGGGATTGTAGAAATGATGCGAAAATGTTGGTGATGCCGCAGAAATAGCCTAACGCACATTTTGTACTGAAGTGCCTCACAGTGCTGCCGTTGAGAGTGACGTTAATAATGGATAGGCTTGTATTGTAAAGCGGCTGGTTGCAATATGATTAGCCCATACCAGAGTGGCCTATTTCCCCTGAATGACATGGCACAGATTGTACCTTGCTGATTGCCCCTCGCCTTATACTTAAATGTAGGCTAGTGCTTAGGCTACATTAATGTCCAGACACATTGTTGCGCGCGCTTTTCTGCGTAAATCCCATTTTAATCTAAGGGAATGTAATGGTGTCTAATTAAAGAGGCAGCAAACATAAAAGGCCGGATGAGAGAGACAGAGCGAGAGAGTGAGAGAGAGATAGAGAGAGTGGAAGCGTAACAGATGCTGTTTATACAAGCTATCCTTTGTGAGGAAAGATGCGGGTTGTTGGATTCATGCAGGCTATATGTATACTGTGAGCAGTGATGGCATGCTTAACCTACAGTCAAGGTGTTTCTTCTTGGGTCCGCTGACTTCATGCGTCGTGGCCTTGCAGACCGCTTTGCTGATGGCAGACCCGGTCATGCTGTGTTGCGCGGCGGCGATCCGGTCCGTCAAAGACTGTCCCGACATGTTACTGAGGAGGAGGCGCTCGTGGTGGTGGTGAAAGAGGTGGCAGGCGGAGTGATGGTCGAGGAGTCCGGGTGGGGGGAACCGGGGAGGACGATCAAAATGTCTTTAGAGGCAGGGAGGAGGGTAGTGCCCTCTGCGAGAATCGGCCGTGTGAGCAGGAGGAGGAGGAGGAGGACAGCAGCGTACACCGACGAGGATCCGGTGGGAGAATTCATGCGGCGGCCAAATAAAACATAAGAAGGTCACATCCAGGGAACATTTTAATATTCAGTCCAAGGCATGTATGACCCAGTTGCAGAAACACGATATTAGCCTTTGTAAAAAAAAAAAAAAATGCTGAAATAGGCCTATAATTAAGAGCGACCTGCATCAAGAGTAGTAGCTTATGATAATATAGGACAATGTGCAGTAAACTGTAATGAAGGCTATCCCTGAGGTGACGGCGGTGTGTACAAGAGATGAATCCGAAATAAAGATGGCAATTATCGAAACCCTATCGGTGATTATTATCAAATAGCCTATATGCGGCACCCACTATGACTGAAGACTAATTTTTCAAAGACGATATAAAACAGCATTGTCCTTCCCTTTTCTCCTCTTCTTCGCCCGGGTTCTCCTCTGAATCTACGCACAGATCCGACCGCAAACAGCTCCCTGATCCACACAGCACCCCGCGCTGGCTGCATCTAAACTTAGCCGCTATGATTTCTTTTTTTTCTTTTTTATCCCCCAGTCTTTTTAATCTCCTTACAAAAGGGTGTATTCTGTGTTGAGGTTGCCGATAGGCCAATTCCAGTCAAACTTGTGTGTAAAATGGCAGTACATGAATCAGGTGACTAGGAAAGGAGGGCGATTGGGCTACTTCTCGAGTCCGGGGAGGGCATCTTAAAGCAGAAAGGTGTCCCCAGTTTTTCAAGGCAAGGGAAGGCATCAGCTGGTTCTGTGCATGTGGAGGGCTCAAGAGTGAACTCTCCCTGATTACCTGCCGTCCAATGAAATGTAGACACATAGTGAGGAAAATCCATGATAACATTAACACAAACGTTTGATCTGTGTGATTTGTGTGATGCTTCAGTGTGATTCTTGCAGCTAATAATGACTGAAAATGTGTGTGGGGACCCTGATCTAACCTATTTTATAGTGATGTGTATGACATTAGCCTGCAACCTTTTTATTTGCAGTGATAGTTTAATGTATTTTATTATGGTACCATAATAGAAATCTAGCCTCTAACATTCCTGTGGAGATTCCCATTTGGTGACATTTCTTGTAGCCTTAAAATAATTTGCCTGTTGGATTCATTTAGTTCCAACTTTCCCACTATTGATGACATTTAAGTAAATACCATCTGGGATTATTCAGTGAAGGTTCCAGCTTGATTTTAAAGACCAACATCTGAATACATTTCAATAGGAACTACATATGGCAGGAATCCTCCTTCTTCCAATACAAAAATATTGCTGGATTGATGTTAAAGACAACGTTCCTGGGAATCTGCCTGGAAATGCTCTTAACCTCAAAACAACTTAACACAATCAGAAGTAGTGTGAAAGGGAGGGACTTTTGTGATGGCTGTAATACCCAATATTGTTTTTATCAAGCCACTGCTCTTCTTGTGCCTTTTTAGTAAGGCATACAGGAGAAGATATTGCACTAAGACTGCAACTAATGATTATTTTATTATCCATCAATTTAAAATGTCAAAAAAATAAAGAGGATTTCCCATTATAATTTCCTAAAGCCTAGGTGAAGTCCTCAGACGTCTTGTTTCAACAGTTCAGAATGTCAAAGGCCAATATGTTTAGGTCATAGAGGTAACCGCCGGTTTGTCTAAAAGTAATTAGCCAATTAAAACCCTCTGGGTGACAGTGACAGTATTTCCAGAATCCTCAAAGACTCTTCTAGCCAGTTAATTATCTTTTAGAGAAACTGTGACTCGAGTGTACCCTAATACATGAGAGGAAAACACTGCGGCTGTTCAAAAACTGAACATATTCAGTTGACAATTATACAAATTGTTTCACTTCTTTTTGCTCTCTTTGTGAAGTAAGTCAAATGTCAAGGCTGATTTCCAAATTTTCAAGGTGAAATGTGTTGACTTGAGCTGACGGGATGTGACACATGCAAAAAGCCTGAATGAACGATGCAGCATACGTTTTTGTTTAACAAATACATTTTTGTTGCATGTATTCTGTTTCAAATGCAGTAACAAATGTGCTGCATTATAAGGACAGGCTATTACACATCAAAGGAAGTGAAGTCAAATATAAAGCTGATGCCTAATTCGAAAACATGGAATTTCAAATATCTCTGGAGGCAGACTCAACAAAGAGGGCTGTTCAGTCGCCACTGTGCTAAAAAGAGCAGCACGGCAGGGTTTTGTCTGGCAAGAAATCAATTTTAGGGTTGAAGAAAATGCCTCATACCAACAACAAAGCCAACAGTTTGACAGTGAGTCAGGTTTGCTATAAATGTTATTTATATCTAGAATGAAACATTTACTTTTTCAGACTGAATTGTAAACCACATCATGAAATTGAAATAAGGGATTAATAAAAAGGAGATGCTACTGTATATTATGAAAAGACAGAGTAGAACTAGAAGAACCACAAATATTGTAAATTGGTTCACACTTTACCTCTGCTAAGGAATTCTCAATCCTCTAAACGCCGTTAGGTTTTATTAACCCCTGCTAAACTGACTCTCCTCCATTACCTTCCCAACATTTCTAACTGCAAAGGATTCTTGTGGATTTTAATTATGAGAGCGCAGATTTTCCAGCCCATCAGTTCCATCAGTGTGAAAGAAAAGGTCTATACACGGGATGTGTGCTCTGTATTAATGTTACATAAATCGATCAATTTGACGTCAGATCAGCAAAGAAATAAGACTGTGATCTTCAGCGGATGTATAGTACAACCTTTGTAAGGACAGATAGGAGGTTAGTTCATTGTCTAACACAAGTGTCCGTGAACAGTAAATTTCACTCTAACCACTCTATGCATTAGCTCATGTATTGCTCAGTTCAAACCCAGTGAAACTAGGTGAACCTAGTCTCTAAAGAACATCCTACCCGATTCATATTATTGGATTATGACAACATGACCCTGAAGGTCATGGGAAGAAATAAGGCGGGGCACTGTGGGAAGTCAACACATGCTATCTTTTTTTGTACAGAGGTTTAATGGTTTCAATCATTATATTACTAACTGAGCACCAGATCATATTAAAAATCCATTTGAACAAAACAAAATCTCAAAGAAATAAAACACCCGTTTCACTTTCTTGTTCAGCTTTAGATGAGTAGATACATATTTGTTAAATATTAAGTTACAGCCAGCAGCCAGTTAGCTCAGCACCAACAACTGTATGTTAGTGTGATAGGTTGATTTGATCTACAATTTTTAAATTGTTGAGATCAAAATTGAAGAGTCATGAATTGGGCAAATTTATAAAAGTGAATATAAAAAGATCTATTAAAAACTTGTTTAAAATGTTGGTCCTTAAAAGAAGGTTAAAAACCTTTCTAAAATATTTAACATTGTAAATACTGTTTGAGAACATTTGTATACGCTGTAGGCTATACCTGTTAAAAATTCATATTCATGTTATGTGCTTAGTTAAATTCACCAGTCTAAAGTGACTCCTAGCGGCCATTACAGATCAGCGGGGGTGGGACAAAATGAACACGCGATGTACTGTATGCATGCACGTACTCTAAAAGTACTGCCGCACACAGAGCCTGAAAGTTTAATGGATGTGTATGGTAAAAATGGCCGTATATGTTTATTTAAAGCATATTTAAGTTACTCTATATGTGAGCTCTTGTTTATTATTTTATATACTATTTTTGTCAATATTTACCAGAAAACGAGTAATTGTCGTTTTGCATTTATTGTAAATACAATTTTCGTTGGACCTACCGGAGAGAGAACATCCGTGTCTGACAGAGATCATTTATATCTCGAATTTCTAAGCTGTCATATGAGATTAGTATCCCTATCCAAGGATCAGGCCAAAGAAAAAGGAGTGCTGAGAAATTAAAATGACGGAATCTTATCTTATCTTATCCTGATGACTGGAAATAGGGGGAGATGGCTTCCTTGGTTCTATCAAAACGTGACACAATTTCAGCAACGTAAAGGCTCACTTAATAACACGTTGTATCTTGGGTGCGGCGGTAGCTTGGTCTGTGGGGACATGGCTTGGGAACCAAAATGCTCTTGAGCAAGGCACTGAATCCTCAACTGCGTGAGGCACCATCCTGTGAAGCAGCCACCTCACGCTGACATCTCTCCAGACATAATGCATGCGTATAGGTCCTGTGTGTGTATTTAGACCTGTACTGGAATTAATATCCCTTGTGGGATTATTAAAGCATACCTTCTTCTTGTCTGTTTAATCCACGCAAAAACTGAAGTCAACTAAGAGACAATTCGCCGTTTTACAGGGAGCTTAAGTGCCAGACTGTTTCATCTGCTCAGAGCCAAGAAAAAGTCCAACACCTAATGCTCATAAAAAGGTTAGGTGATGTTTAAACTCTTCAATTTGTTTATGCAAACCATATATAATGTGTTAGTTTTTGAGATTTAGAGGTGCTGCTAGGATTTTGTATGGACGAGCAAATTCATTTTTATGCACAGTAAACATATTATATATGTGTGAATCTGACTGTAAGTATGTAGTTTGAGCTGGTAAGCAACAGAAACCTGGATATGTAGAAATAATTTCCTCTCAGTCTCACTCATGAGTTGGGACTGGGTGGATGGAGACACACTCTTGTATTTAACCACAAGGTTTAATTTGAGGTTCAAGTTCACTTTGGTAAATCTCAAATGAATCATCTCAGGCCTTTGTGGTATAGTCAGCACAATATTAGGTCCACATTATGCATAACATTTAGAACATTTTAAGCATTTGCAGTTTTAGCTGTTTTTACATCTCTTAATTACTTAATTTGACTCACTCTTGTCCACTGATCTAATAACAGATTGCATGATGATCGGCTGAGAAAAGTGCAAACACTGCATGAAGGCTTCATGATTCTATGTCAGTGTTCACACTGCAGATGCAAAAGTGACAATGACTTAATAAAAAACATAATACTGTACAATTTTCTTAACGATAAAAATAAAAAAGTTGACATATCAGTCTGAAAGGCCTTCAGCTAAGGCCTATCTTCCTAAATTTAGGACTTTTTATACTACCTTGAATTAAAAAAAACTAAATGTCAGACATTTAAAGGATCTTCACGTCTAAATGTATTTAAAGTTGTGCTCAAGATCTCCTGTTGGCCTGCAGTGTGAACACAGCCCATGAACATTGGTACAAAGTTCAACATGTTTTACAGTTTTCTTCAGTAATCACGATAGCCTAAGGCAATTTCCCTGAGCCAAACTTATCTCTGTGGCCGTGGCCTCACAGTTGTTCACTTCCTGGTTGTCTATGATTGGTCAGGAGTCACCATTTCACACATGACGAGCAGTTGGAATTATCCTTTGTGGAGTTAGTGTATCCAGAGAGGACGAGGGAGCTGGGGTCTCGCTCCACCACCGGGCTCTCCTCGTTGTTCAGAATGTGCTCCACCAAGCAGCGCACTGCCTCCTCGATGTTTGCGTTTTCCTGAGGGAGGGAACAAAAGAAGACTTGTGAAGAAATCACGTACTCTTTTGCCACTCCACACACAGCCATAGTGGCGACGTTGGTGGGTCGGTCGGTCCACCATTTTGGTCCAAATTGAAATATCTCAACAACCATTGACTGGATTGTTGTGGATTTTTGAACAGACATTCATGGTTCCCAAAAGTTGAACTCTACTGACTTTGTAGATCCCTTAACTTTCTATCTAGTGCCATCATTAGGTCAAAATTTCAATGTGTCCAGTATTTTTGTTTATGAACAAATATCTGCAAAACAGTCACCTATCCATGAGAGTCAGTTGTAGTTTGAGTTTAGTGCTAATTAGCAAAGCACCGCTGCGCACATGTCTAATGCAGCCTGTATCACAGTCAGAATGGGAAATACAGCACAGGAAAAAGTCTGATTTTGACTTATTTGACTGTCTCCTTTTTCATTCTGACATCGCACACTGAACTAATAAGAAGCCAGGATGTGGCACACTGCTAATGTGTCTGTCTTGTCTGTGTGCCTTTGCGTTAACTAGCTACACTACTGTCTCTGACTCGCACCCCCGTGTGTAACTAATTAGACAGTCTCTGAACGGGAGGAAAAAACAGTAGGTGAATTCACACCAGACTGCAGACATTCCTCTGTCTCTTGAGAGCACAGCAAATCATGTTTTTTGTCTTTTAGTGTTTGCACTGAAATGCCCAACATTAATTTTCAGAATCATTTCTTTTTTAAAGTGGACTTCTGTAATAACAATGCTATTATTTTAGCCGGTCAAATATCTAGGTCAACCTGACTGCGTACATTATGTATAGAGCCAATGACTTTGATTTAGCCCTGAATTAAGTCTTTGCCTCAAGTCAAGCCCCTTTACAACTCTTTCCATTTGGGAGTTAATCAAAAAAGCCCTTTAGCCTTTTCTATTTGCATTGAAATCACTAGTATATTAAATGATTTGTGAAAAATGTGACTGTCACCTCAATCTAACTAACTGTATTTTTCACTGATTTGACTTGCTGCAGTAATTGCATCCAAAATCAAGTAGGCTATCCAGTATCTCCCCTTTTGTACCTTTGCAGAGGTCTCGAACCAGCCTACAAAGCCGTTTTCCCTGCAGAAGGAGTCGAGTTTGGGCTGCTGGGAACCCAGCTGGTCGGACTTATTGGCCAGGAGTACAGCTGGAACTGGCCTCCCGTGGTTCAGGGTCACCTTAAGAGAGAAGAAAGACAGGTTAGCTGCTGTTATACCCTTTTCTTATCTATCTTAATATAGAACAACTCTGGAATACTTTAAAATATGTTACAAAAAAAAGGGTAGTTACTGTTTTTGAAAGAGTAACGAATGATTAGTTACCCTTTTTCAGAAGAGTAGTCACTCTTTTTCAGAAAGGTAGTTACCCTTTTTCAGAAAGGTAACTACCCTTCTTAAAAAGGGTAACTAATTATTCGTTACTCTTTCAAAAACAATAACTACCCTCTTTTTGTGTTACCAACAACTCTAATAACACCTTTTACATTGTCACTTTTCTTTTACATTTGATAAATTGTTATGTAACATGTTGATTACAGCCACTTTAAGGTGTCAGTATGCTTTAACAGGAATGCTTCTCAGATGGTAAAATAGCATCTGAAACCCCCTCCCCTCACAGCTTTGGAAGCTCACAATTACTTACTTAAGCTTTCAATTCTCAAATTTTAACACAATATCTTGTGTCACTTTTTGCGTGTAGAAGTGCAACACCAGGCCTTCCCGGACAAATTATCCTAAAGTGTGGGCCATTTTTCCCATTTGAGTAATTCTCGCCCCACTGTATGACAGCATGCTTTTCATCCTGTCTTCAAGTAAACACTTCTGTCTTTGTAAATGGCTTGACAACACGTAGTACACACTTCAAACACATTTTATAGAGTGCTGGACTTTGGAGCGCCCAACACACACACGTGTGCCTCTGACAACTGTTAAATCCTTTCTTGGCATAATCTCACTTTGAATTTGTTCCCAAAGTACATTAAACCCAGGTAAATATAACAAGCAGAAGACATTGAAATGCTACAATGAAAATTAAGGCTATTTAGACTGTAATGTGGATGATGTCCATACAGTAACTGTGAGTTAAGCTTAGATTTCAATTAGAAATGTATCTTTTTTTTAACCAAAACAATAACACAGCCTAAATTGTTAGCATACATTGTTGTTGTGTGGTTGTGTCGGGCTTTGTGTGGGTATAATGGGAATTTTACACCTGAAAGGGACAGAATGACAAGTGAAAAATAAAGGTCCCAGTGTGCTGACCTTGGAATCCAAGTCATCCTTCCACTTCAGCACGGCGTCAAAAGTGGAGGCCCTCGTCACGTCAAACACCACCAACGCTCCCACCGCCTCCCGGTAATAGACACGAGTCATGTTCCCATACCGCTCCTGTCCTGGGACACATGGGGCAGCCAATCACACACACACACACACACACACACAATTATGTAAAGACAACTTTGAAGTCTGTAAAATTAAATCAACTCACAGCATGGTTATTAGTGATAAATAAAGAGAGTTTGTGTGAGTGTGTTTATTTTACAGTAGCCACCATCATGTGACTGACATTATGAGCATGGGATCACTTGGGTCACCGCCAGGCACAAGGTCTACATTCCTCAACCAGGCTTCAAATGACAGGGAGGGACCCAGGCATCCAGCAGACAAACTCACACTCTCACTGGGAGTTCACATCACTCACTTCAAAAATCTCCATCTTGTCAACCTAAGTTTGTACATCACTGAGTCATAACAGAAAAAGTAAAATCTATCTTATCTTATTTTATTCTTTATATTGTTTGAAGAGGCTTTTGAAAGGAGTTGATTGTATTGGAAAGCAGTGAATATAATTGTACAGCACTGGCAGAATAGGCTACAAGACTGAGGACTCAGAAACTGCTTGATAAGTTGGAGATGTTTTGTCCAAATACAATATTTTTAATAAATCTGTTTTTCACATGCTCCTGCTTTCATAAAACTGCCATCAAGCTTATGCTTATTACCAGAAGTATCTCAAAGAATTTACAGATTTTCCAAGCTGCTGAAGGGAAAACAAAAGGTTTTTGTTCCTTAAGATAATTTTTTAGTAAAATATGCATTCTTTTCTACAGAAAATAAATCCCGCAGAGCTGTATAGTTTTAACAATCATCTGATGCAATAATAAAACCTGTAAACCAGTAGGCTATGTGACTCGTTAAACTTAGACTGACCTGCTATGTCCCACAGCTGTAGCCGGATCACAGTGTCATTGTCCCACTGCAGCACCTTAAGGGCGAAGTCCACTCCGATGGTGGCTCGGTAGTGCTGGGAGAAGATCTGATGCACGTACCGCTTGATGATGGACGTTTTTCCGACTCCCAAGTCCCCGATGACCAGGACTTTGAACAAAAGCTCCTGCTGCATGGCTGCAGCTCTGCAGGGTAAACAACTCCTCGGAGAATTACTAACTTAAAGGATGCTGCAAAACTGTAAACTAACTATAGTAAAGGTAGGGAAAGTAGAGAATCATTTATTGGGTTAGTAGGACATTTTCTTCGGTCCAATGCACAACAAAAATGTTATTATGATCCAATATCATCGAGATTTGCCAAAGAAGCCGTCAAGCCTGCCTGTGATGACTGCAGTCCTCCCGTTCAATCACACATGACGTTCAAAATCAGTTTACTTCACTGACGACTCCTGTGAGCAACTCCAACACAGCTGTTAATGACAAGTGGTGCGTTCAAGAAGTCCTCGTAAAACAAACCGGCTTCTGAATTGTCACGCAGCTAATTGAACTTTCTTGGATAGGTTGAGACTTTTCTATTTTTTCTAAATCTGTAGGCCAACATGTGCCTGCTTAGTTTATGTAGGCTATATTTTATTTATGTATTTTATTTCCAATTTGTATTCATTGTAGCTTAATGTCTCTCCGAGGGGTGGGGTTAGGGTGAGAAAGCATTCGTTGTAAACAGTGTTGTAGCCTATGTTAAATATGTCCACTTTGCAAGTAGGCCTACAGGTTTTTTTTTGCTTTCCCTTTTGAACAGCCTTTCAAGGAGGCAGTATGACCGAGTATTGTTGCTGCGTTGCTCTGCGTGCAGTTACGGTAATGGTGCTGATGAGGGCGAGGAAGACGTGTGATGCTGCTGTTGTGTCCTGCTGCCATTTCATCCGCGAATCCTCACCAAAATGTCAACAGTCAAATAAACCAGCAGCTCGGATCATCTGTCGGTTTACACACTCAACAGACTGGTTTTATCTTTAAAACGGATCATGTGTTAATGGTGGACAAGAGGCCTGGAAATATGATTCATGTTATTGGCGGCTAATCCAACTACTCTGGATGGTCGTTTTTAGAAGACACAGCCTAGTCATCAATATGGGGTTTGCTTTTTACGTGGAACTAAGCTCTTAACTTTAAGGTAGGTCATTATTTAGTGATTTTTATTAGGTTGTTTTCCTGAATGTTAATCAGTAATGTAAATAATGTACCTTTTAATACTGGAATTAAGTTAAATGGGTTGAGCCTCATGATTCAATTAATTTCCTCATCTTTTTAAATAAACTTTGCAGGATATCTTATAATGGGCAGCACTGATGTCTTCTAAGAAGCAGTGGCTTCAGTTTGTGTTTTGCTAGCTTCAAGGCCTCATTATGTTATTGCTGTATGACACCCAGCTATTATATAGCAACTATCCACATGGGGGCTGACTACACACCAATGTTTATTGAGTTGGAGAGGAGTGTTCTCCCCCCTCCCTCCTTCCCCTTAAATTAGATCACCCATCTGTAAGTCACATGGACACAGCTGAGGTGATATGAGCCTATTACGCTTCCCTCATGGTGGCAGCCATAATCCAAGAAAAATCCATGTGGTCGACACATTCTGTGAATTAAATGCAAATTGGTTTTTAATCTAAATCTGTTAAACAGATCCTCTGTTTCTAACAAGGAAAGTGTCATTTTAGGCTACTGTTGTTTTCATGGTTTAGAAGTTTTACAGTGCGTTGATTTTAAATTCTTTTATTTTGTTCCCTATCATGTTTGAATTCAAATTTCATGTGTGTAAAAAAGATGTAGACTACAGATAGAAAAAATGTTAACTATTTTGATACAAGTCAT
>NC_045745.1:20118465-20141151 GCF_008692095.1 Etheostoma spectabile | reverse complement strand
ATTGTATATAGCCTAATCATAAACTCCTCAGTGT
Source organism: Etheostoma spectabile (assembly GCF_008692095.1). NCBI lineage: Eukaryota > Metazoa > Chordata > Actinopteri > Perciformes > Percidae > Etheostoma > Etheostoma spectabile. Next base: position 20,141,117 of record NC_045745.1, on the reverse strand, counting down.
CTTTGTGTTTTGGATTATTAGTTGGACAAAACAAGACATTTGAAGCCAAAAATATGGATGACAGTGACTGATAAGTGAACAATTTTGTTTTCTCAGATTTCATTTTGGGAAGACATGGAGACGATATGGCTTTATCAGTTTCGCCTGATCGTCATTGGAGACTCCACGGTCGGCAAGTCTTGTCTGATCCGAAGGTTTACTGAGGGCCGCTTCGCCCAGGTTTCAGACCCGACGGTGGGAGTGGACTTCTTCTCCCGCCTGGTGGAGATCGAGCCGGGCAAAAGAATCAAACTCCAGATCTGGGACACCGCGGGACAGGAGAGGTTCAGGTAAAGGACATACCATCACAATCCAACAGTTAACAGTTCCTTAGTTTTAAACTGTTATGCCAATCTTTCCCTAATATTAACCAAGTGTTTAAGTTGCCAAATCCTAACCATACCTAACCATTAAAGGATAAGGCTGGCAATATACTATTTTCTGTTATTGTTATTGTTATTGTTGTTATTGCCAAATCCCAGGATCAAGTTTTTCTGGCTCTCAGCCCCAAGCCCATTGGTTCCTACTGAAGATATACTGTACATCTTTAAACATATATAAACTGTAATAAATAAAAACAGGCTCAGTCATTTCTTAAAAGACCAGTGTGTAGGATTTAGTAGCAACTAGCAGACTCAGTGGAAGGGTTGTGGTTAGATGGTAATCCAAGATTTAGGAAACACTTATTTGATCTCATAAAATGGATAAGCTTAGGCTAGGTCATCAGGTAGCAAGTTTAGTGGGAGGTTTTGCAAAACTAGGGTTACCACCTAGACCAGGGGTCTTCAACATTTTGTAAGCCAAGGACACCTTAACTGAGAGAAAGATAGAGCAGGGATCCCCTACTGCATGTATTGTATTATAGTAAGTTGCATGATAAACTGGGCTTACAGTAACGTGTAGAATGGCCTAAAGCCTTTAAACATACATTTTTTTGCATATTATTTCTTAGCTATTAAAATAGCCTGATAAGTGTTGGCAGGATTTTATAAATCCTGTTTTAATGTTAAACCTACATCTGGCACATTGAATCCTTAGGATGAACTGTATCTGTGGATGGCCTTAGTGACTATACCTATAGGCCAGTAAGCCTATTATCAGAAGGGAGTTATATTTGCTGATAATATGTTCAATTCATGTTAAGACTTTTTAATTTTTGAAAAAAAATAGCATTACAACACAACAATTAACAACAATTTGGAGGCCCCTCTGCACTGACTCTGAGGACCCCCTGTTGAAGATCCCTGATCTAGACACAACTCCGTGAAAGAGGACCCAAATGTAGCCTAGATATGAAGGGCTCAGTCTAAGCTAACAAACACAATTCTTAGGTTCAAGTGATTATACACTTATGAAAACATAATTATAACTAGAACTGCAAGCAGTTATGACCGGGGTCCAAGCCTCATCGCGCCAGAAATCTCGACATAAATCAACATCGGCGAACCGGTGGAGCGCACGAAAGCGTAACCCAAAGCGTAACGCGGGGAGGCAAACATCAGGAAATATGGAGAGGTCTGAGCCGCAAGGTCGGCGGTACAGTGCCGTTGCGAATATCCCAGAGCCCTAAAGGATTTTTGACCACCTCTGGTCAGTCTGGTTTCATTTTCTATAAAAGCTTGTAAAACATCAACCCTGTTGTCCATAGTCACTCTATGAACATCATTTCTTTTCAGGAAAAACTGTTTAGAATTAGAATTAGAATGTTTGTGCTGCATTGAGATCACTTGAATGTTAAAAAGGTTGTAGGACCATAAAGACAAATAAGTAAAGAAAACGGAACATGAATCTCACAGATATATGTTGATATCACACACACACACAGCAATACCACACAAGCGTGTGTGTGTTGTCTACAACAGATCTATATATCCGGAGTCATGCAGTGCAAAATTAAAACATAATGAACATTATAACTCATATAAAGGACAATTTAATTACATTTCTTACATACAGTGTATTAATCTTGCATGTAACAATATAGATTAATTGACAAAATCTCTGGGCTTCTAGGCTGGATACAAAACCTTCTGTAAGGGATAGGAAGACAACAAAGACATTAGTAGAGTGGGGCGACTGTTAGTTTTTAGCTCCAAAAGACAGCATGTTTCTACTAGTTATATTATTAAGTTACAAAGTTATGAATCAGAAGTGACGTTTGGCGTCATATTTGACACACTCGACCTCAGAAGGGATAAACTGGCCCAAAATGGTCTACGTTGATTATAGCGCCCCTTAATGGCCTATCTTTACCAAATTTGGTACAGAGCCTCAGAGTGCCATGCCAAATAATCATCACAGGTTTGGTATTGATAGCCATTACTGTGGCAGAGATATCGTAATAACACATTTCCCATTTATCCATCTGTCTATTTTTCCAGGTCCATCACCAGAGCTTACTACCGTAACTCAGTGGGCGGGCTTTTACTCTTTGACATCACAAACCGGCGTTCCTTCCAGAACGTCCATAACTGGCTGGAGGAGGCCCAGAGTCACGTCCAGCCACACAATATTGTCTTCCTGCTGGTCGGTCACAAGTGTGACCTAGAGGCCCAGCGCCAGGTGACCCAGCAGGAGGCAGAGAAGATGGCAGGGGTCTACGGCATGCGCTACGTGGAGACCTCGGCACGAGAATCTATCAATGTTGAGAAGGTATGGAGGAAATTGACTTTTTCTTCACAGATACAAGATCAGCTGCGATTGTCTTATTGTGTGTTTAACTTTTTGACCACATCTCATGGCCTTTCTTAGTTCGGATTTAGTTTGCCCCTTCACAATCTGTTTTAGATTTTGTTTATTTTTCTTAAGGCGTTTGTGGATCTGACAAGAGACATCTTTGAACTGGTACGGAGCGGGGACATCAAGATCCAGGATGGCTGGGAGGGCGTCAAGAGTGGATTTGTTCCCAACACCGTCCACTCCTCTGAGGAGGTTACCAAGGGCAGCCGGAGGTGCTTCTGCTGATTTACCTGGCTGCAGCATTTGGGGGTGACAGCTAATTCTTCAGTGGACTCCATCTGTAGGAGATCCACGCCTCGCGCCTTGGCTGCATTCAGGGCAGTAGTTTTGGGACTGATGATATTTTCCCTGCTTAGTTAGGCCTTCACACTTTACTTCTATATAAAATACATGGTTTCATATTCCCAGTGCCTGTTAATGGCTCTTCAGTGATGTTCCTAACAGGCATAGAAGCACAAGAAGCATCTTAACCCTGTCACTGTTATGTGTGCATGTGTATGTGGCTGTAATACCCCTGCTGTCTTTGCAGCTCTCAGCACTTCAGCTTCACCACACTTTTGGCCTTTCCTGATGTGTACAGTTATAATCCAGTGGCCAATCATGTTGTTGGCACACATCTTTTAAAGACTGATATTGTCAATGTAGTGTGTTTATGCTCTTACGTTAATTTAAATCTGAATCAGTGATGCCAAGACTGAGCCATGCCTCTTCCTTTTCACGCATAATACTCAAAATATGTTGCAACCTTATAACTATAACCTGTGAGAGAGATGAGACCGAAAGAGATCTTCACTGATTGAACTGTATTACAAATTCAAGTGGCTTCATAAATAAAGAGAGCGGAGGATAATGAACACAAACTCAAATTGAACCAAGGTTTGAGACTCAGCTGAACTCTGTGTCATGAAACAACTGCTGGAGAAAGAGTTTGCAATGTGAAAATGTTCGATGGTACATTTGCTGAAAGGAAAAGCTACTGTAGCTGTTCACAGATTATAACCACTTTAAGAGATGGTGTGGAAGAGTCCAAGTGGTGCTGTCCTTTTTAAGGACTTTATTCAATACGGTAAATACTCAAGTTCATGTTCACTAATCTGTGCTGGTTTAATGGTGAGGAAGGTTAATCTTAAAGCCATTTGTATGGAACTCTAAGGTGTTCAATATTAAATAAATCAAAAAAGACATTTTGAAATTAACAATCATGTGAATAAATTATGTAAAATATATAAATGAACCAACGATGTGTAAAAAAACTAAAGGAATAATGAAGTCATTATTATGCCGTTATTGTATTATGTCGTTATTTAATTATTCTAATTTTCATAACTTTTATTGGAGTTCATGTTTATTTAACATCAACTTGCCCCTTTTCAAATGTTTGTTTTAATTTCATAATGACATTTTTTCAATGACAGTTTATTTCAGATCACATTTTATTTTATAATTTCAATTTACATGACAATGTTGTCATTGGCCCTTTGCCTTGCCCCATGTGTCCTGCCTCTCTTTAACCAACTGCTATCAAAGACATAGATAGCTCCTGTTAGAACAACAACATGTCAACGATATTCTCAATCAGCCCTCTCGCTGCTGCTGCTGCTGCTGTAAATAAACACAGACACGGTGTCCAAACCTTTTTAGCTTCTACATCTTAGCTTGACAAGGCTGCTCATGCTAAGTTTACAGCCTAGGCAGGGTTGTGAGCTTGAATTATTTATCAGCGTCAAAGTGAAAAGACAGTGTTAGCTAGCTCCTGTTAGCAACCAGAGAGAGAGAGAGAGAGAGTAGAGAGAGAGAGAGAGAAACTGTCTGGCTCTTTGCTCTTCTTGCAGTTGTGTTTCTATGAGGAACATATTTAGGAACGAAATGCAGCCATAGTTACTCTGAATTGACCAGCTAGCTGCTGCTGATGCTATGTAATAATTCAAGCTCGCAGCTGTACCTATCTAGTCAGCCAGCTAGGGAGTGTTGAGTTTTAAAAAGTTAAAATGTCTGAAGGAGCCAGGTTAGAAAATTATGCATACATCTGTCCCCATTTTCCCCCTCTTTTTAACATATGGAAAGGGGTTTCCTGCTATGCAACAAAAGGTGGTCTTCTGTCTCCTGTCCCCTGGGGTCTTAGTCTAGGCTAAAACAATACAATGTTGATTGGACTATGTTGATGTCAGAGTTTCACATTGACACGACAGACCCCTTTGTTCTGTAACCAAAACGTCCCCCAAAGGTGCAGAGTTTGAAGGCAGGTCAGTTCTCATTGGACAGCGACGAGATGCCTCGGTCATGGTGTCAGAAAACAGCGGGCCAATGAAGAAGGATTGAATGTGCCAGGTGAAAAGGAACCGCCCCAAGGTGCAGGACATAAATGAGAGTGTCTTAGGAATTTTCACGACTGGTTTCACGTGACTCCATCATGGGGGAAGCATGGGTCCGGTCCGCTGTCAGCTGCAGTGTTTTATTGGTTTTCTGGGGTTTTGTTGTATATTGTCTTTGGCTTCTCATCTCATCACCTGCGTGCATGAAACCCTTTTTCCTAATTCTCAATTCGACCCTCAGCCTCCTTTTCCTCAGAGATCCGAACGAACGCAAAGTTAGTCATGAATTTATAACAGTAGGTAGTGTAGCATATGTAGCCTTGTTAAGCTGCACAGGAGGTTTTAGTCACAATGTATGTGGACTGTGTTTATTTACAGTTGAGTTGGTCCATTTGGAATTACTCTGACAAAGATGACTTTCTTTCCAATAGGAGCTAACTGGCTACATTTAATAGCAGTTGTTGAAAGGGTTTTGTGATTGGCTGAAAGATGAGACAACGGTGACATAAGTATCATTACAAATGACTTTATGAAGTAAAAATTAAAAAATATAATTGAAAGAAATCATTCAATATAAAGTAAAATTGAATTAATTATGAACTCCAATTACATTCCTGAAATTACCACAAAATTGTTGTTATAGGATTTGTCAATTTGTCAATGTATTCATGAAATTCTTTATGTTATAATTGCTTGCTAATTTATTCATTATTGAACACTTTGGGGGCTCCATACTTGTGGAAGCTGAGTTTATTTGAATATTAAATATTAACATTACATGACACTTTCAGGCGATAAGCTCCTCTCACACGTATGCATACAAGCCATTTATAGATTTAATCATATCCATATTTAATCAATGCTTGCCTCCATTTTAACTCAAATTTTCCAAAGAAAGAAAATCATTTTGACTTTTGATACAATTACAATGTAAATAACCATCAGTACCTGGAATCTCATCAGACAGATCAGACTGAGTTACTGAAGGTACAAAAGTGTATGTAAAACACTGAAAGTGAACAAATGCAGATTATTTGAACCCCAGTACAACTTCGGGTCAGATTGGTGGCAAAAATATTTACTAATTCCGACAGTTTAGAAATAACTATGTTGATTTATTTTAACCGTGCAGTGGAAATGTCTTTTTCGAGTGCCTTTAGGAGGAAATAAGCCTGATTAGCATGCACACACACAGTCAACTTGCTGTTCACAACTGTGTATATCCTGTGAATGTTAAAATCTAAACTGTAAAGTGGCGGGGAACATATTGGTATCTCATTACACAACCTGTAAGTAACTTATTTGGAACCATAAACCCTGACAAAGTGGACTGTTTGATGTTGTTGTGACTCCGGGATTATTACAGCACAAGTGTCATCAATAATAAACGCCTGGAGACATTAATAAAGACTTGCTTTGTGCAAAATAAATGTATACTTGATGAAACTGACACACTGTTGTGTGACTAACAGACAGTAAAGTGTCATAGTCAAAAATATAAATATATATATATATATATATATATATATATATATATATATATATATCTATATAAAATAACCACTAGAGGGAAGCCTTAGTGTTGAGTAAGGTAGAGGGGAAAGCTTCTTCAGCACACCTTTTTTTGTGTTTTTAGGTGTTCAAATCTTGGCCTATTCCTACAAAACAACATTTAAAAAATGTTTCAATAAAAACATGTATAGAGAAGGATTCAAAATACATTTAGTAAATAAATTAAGAAGAAGAAAAAATTTGAAATTTTTCTCATTTGATTTTTCACAAGTGTTGCAAATAGAGGACAAGATAGGTGAACATTGACCGTGAGAAACTTGTGAGTAGAAATTGTGTGGATGATTTCCTTGTGTCTGGTCCTGTGTTCTAAATAATGGCGTCTTGTACTTTTATTATGTGCACGACACAATGATACAATTCATTCACTATGACTTTTTTTATCACTTTTTTTGACATACTGTACAATGACTTTCTCGATATACTACACAACTACTTACTATTGCCTATTTCCTTATACTTATACTATGACTTTTATAGCTTTTAGTGACATACTATATACTATGTCTATTTAATTTAATTTATGACTTTTAACATTCTATCCATGACTATTGTGTGCATGACAAAATAATAAAATTCATTCACAATGACTTATTCTTACTTTTTTCAACATAAAAAATTGACCTTTTTTATCACTTTTAGTGATATATTATACTATGACTATTTTCGCCTTGCTATATTAGGACTTCTTTCATCATACTATGCTATGACTTTTTCGACATTCTTTGAACTAACGTTTTTCGACATGCTATGAATTTTTCTGGCTTTTTGTCATTCTATACTATGACTATTTGCGACATACTAAACTGTCGTTTATCACCTTTTTCTTTCCACATACTATAACCATGACTTTTTCATTACTTTTTTTGACACACTTTGTCTTTTTTATCCCTTTTTTTTTTACATTACTTTTTCAACTTACTAAACTAACTTTTTTCATCCTTCTATGCTGACTTTTTTTCTCACTTTTTTACTCACTTTACTACAACTTTTTATCACTTTTTTCAACATACTATGCTATGACTTTTTATTACTTTTTTAGACATGCTTTACTATCACTTTTTTATCACTTTATTTGGTTTACAATAAATATGATACAATTATAAATTATAATATTAAAATTAAATTATAATAAAACACAGGCCTTAGTAGTGTTAGGAAGTCTGGTATACTGGGCCCGAGGGCCTGTAAAATCGGACTCCTACTTCCTAATTCCCGCGTTTTCTTTGTTTGGATTTACATTCACTCTACACAAGAAGTAATCAGAGACGATGAGTTCAGGTAACTGTATCTTTTACTCTGTTCAACCCAATAGTTAAAAAAACACAGATATGTGAGTTCACAAAGTCCGAGACTAAGTTTCCTTAGCAACAGACATAAAGTCAGGGCTCGTCCGCCGTGAGCCCCATCTTATTGTTACCCTGATCTTATATTGTCTTCCTGCAGGACGGTGTCTTCTTGTCTTCTAGGCCGAAACTATCATCTTTCACAACCCACGCCAGGGCCATCTGTGTTTCACAACTTCCTTTTCTTATACACATTTCCTGTTTATGTTCCTTTTGTAACACATAAAGCTCTCTCTATTTTTAAAAGTTAGGCTGAACCATCTTGTTCTTTGTGCGGTGGATGCAAATGTGCCTCACCCGGAGTACTTTTAACCACTTCCTTAATGAAGGCACACAACTCTTTTTTTTCAATTGTAACTTTAATTGTTAATATTCTACACTAGACAAAATAGACAAAAATCCTAGAATATTACTTATATAACACATTTCTGACCGTCTTAGCTAGAAGTATAATCACCTGGCCAATGACTTACTGAGATCAACCCGTCCCTTCGTACCCACAGGCTGTGAGTGACTCACAACCTTTGATACTGGTTTGGCCACACACATCGCTGCAAAGCACAACAAATTATCACTTTTTTCAACATACTATACTAAGACTATCACTTTTTTTTTACATACAGTGTGGTATGTAAAAAAAAAGCGTTTTCATTATTTTTGTTGCCTTACTATATTATGACTTTTTAAGACTTTTACTATATTATGACTTTTTATGACTTTTTTCAACATACTATACTATGACTTTGTATCACTTTTTTTAACATACTACACTATGACCACTTTATGAAATGATTTTTTTGACAAACTATGCTTTGACTTTTTTATTACATTTTTTCAACATACTATACTTTGATTTTTTTACATACTATACCATGACTTTTTTATCACTTCATTCAACATACTACACTAAATCTTTGTTTAGACACACTATGACTTTTTTTCCACTTTTTTCGACATATTATAATACGACTACGTATCCCTTTTTTCGACATACTATTCTATGACTTTTTTGACGTACTATGCTATGACTATGTATCACTTTTTTCTACACAATGACAAGTTTTTGGAATGATTTTTTTGACAAACTATACTTTTTTATTGCATTTCTTTGATTATACTATGATTTTTTATACATACTATTCTGTGACTTTTTTATCACTTTTTTCGACATACTATGGTATGACTTTTCAACCTGCTACACTATGACCAATTTTTTTAATGATTTCTTGACAAACAATACTTTGACTTTTTTCATTGCATTTGTTTGACATACTATACTCTGACTTTTTTATCACTTTTTTCAACAAACTATACTATGACTTTTTTATCACTTTTTTTGACATACTATGCTATGACTTTTCAACCTGCTACACTATGACCATCATCATTTTTTAATGATTTCTTGACAAACAATACTTTGACTTTTTTTATTGCATTTGTTCGACATACTATACTCTGACTTTTTTATCACTTTTTTCAACATACTATGCCATGACTTTTTTTCGACTTTTGTTTATCCATTTTTCAACAAACTACACTATGACTTTTTTATCACTTTTTTCGACATATTATAATATGACTACGTATCCCTTTTTTCGACATACTATTCTATGACTTTTTTTACGTACTATACTATGACTATGTATCACTTTTTTCTACACTATGACAAGTTTTTGGAATGATTTTTTTGACAAACTATACATTTTTATTGCATTTCTTTGACCATACTGTGACCTTTTATACATAATATTCTGTAACTTTTTTATCACTTTTTCGACATACCATACTATGACTTTTTTTTATCACTTTTTCGACATACTATAGTATAGTATGTCGTAGTATGTCGAAAAAAGTGATAAAAAAGTCACAGTATAGTAACTATACTGTGACTTTTTTATCACTTTTTTCGACATACTACGACTTTTTTTTATCAATTTGTTAAACTATACTATGACTTTTTTTATCACATTTTTCGACTTTTTATGACATACTACACTATGACCTTTTTTTTATAATTTTCTCGAGGAAGTATACTTTGACTTTTTCCGACATACTAAACTATGACTTTTCAACATACTATGCCATGACTTTTTATCACTTTTTTCAAAATACTACACTATTACTTATCACTTTGTCAACAAACTATACTCTTACTTTTCATCACTTTTTTAGATTTAGTATACAATTAGCTTTTTGAGACACTACACTAATATGACCTTTTGATATTTTTTTCGAGAAACTATACTTTGACTTTTTAATCACTTATTTTCGACATACTGTACTATGACTTTTTCATCACTTATTTTCAGCATACTATACTATGACTGTTTAATCTTTTTTTCTCTTTAATATATTATGAATTTTTATCACTTTTTCGACATACTACACCGTGAACCTTTTTGAATAATTTTTCGACTAACTATACTATGACTTTGTTTTAATCACTTTTTCCGAAATACTACGCTATGACTTTTTATCACTTTATTCAACATTCTAAACTATTAATTATTTTTGAATGCTACACCATGGCTTTTTTATCACTTTTTTTGACATACTATACTATGACTTTTTTGACATACTACAATATGACTTTTTTATGACTTTTTTCAACATCCTATACAATGATTTTTCTTACTTTTTGGACTAACCATATTATAACTTTTTTCCACATCCTATACCATGACTTTTTCACACTTTTTCCTGTCATAATACATATTATACTATACTTTTCGGATATACAGTACTATAACATGACCTTTTTCAACAAACTATGCTATGACTTTTTTTATTCAATTTGTTGACAAACTATAACTGTTTTTATAACTTTATTCGAGATACTATACCATTACTTTTTGACACAATGATACAATGACGTTTTTGACTTACTATATTATGACTCATGACTTGTTCAACATTCTATACTATGGCTCAGGCACGTGCACACAGACGTTAGGCTGCGCAATTTTATCGAAATCACAATATGAACTAGTGCAATATCCAAATCCTATGGGGGCACAATATTTGTTAAAGGCAAAGCATGTGTCAAGTCATTCAAAAATAAAGTTCTGTGGTGCTGCGGAGACATCCCGAACCAACAATCGTATCCTACAGAGTAAAGAAAAAAAATCACATTTCAATCATTTAAAAAATACATTTTTCACTGAAAATGAGAATAATGATACAAAAAAGATCATTCCCTCCAATATCGTGAATTATATTGCTATCGCAATATCAGTCAAATAATTGTAATTAGATATTTTCCTAATATCATGCAGCCCTAACATCAAAAGGTACTTGAGCACCTGCCCTTTTTTTCAATGAAAGTTCCCCCTTTTTCTGGATGCATGTTTTTGTTTTGTTTTTGTTTTTGTTTTTTATATGTATATAGCCATTCCTGTTTGCACACAGCTTCCCTGTCAATCAAATTAATTTATTTTATTAAAAAAATCAAAATATCAGATCTGAAGAAGAGATCTTGTTGAGCCCTCTTCTTCTCTCTCAGAAAGGCAGCAAAAAGGCAGCAGTCTCTTCCAGCTCCTATCCCAGAACGTTTTTCTTGTCTTGTGTGGAGGGGAGTGGTGATGAACAAAAGACTCGAGCTAATTACCCAAAAGACAACACAAATAGTTAACTTCTGTCTTGCTAACAAGCATGAGCTACTAGCTCATGTAATAAGTTAGCAAAGGTTTAGCTAAGGAATCCCAGCCCTACAGGCTAATGTCCTGTAATTAATGGAGACACTTCAGGTGAACAGCTAGAGTGAAATCTGTTTAATTACGTCATCATGATCGCCACAGTGATATGCAAATTAGGCGTTAACAAATTAATGCTGTGATACAGGGATGCCTGTAACACAGCATTAATTTGTAACTCGTGTTTTCACAACCTTCTACTCGTGAAAGTGCCCTGGAACGGCAGTCAAAGCCGTGACTTATTACCCGTGAACTCGTACCAGGTCGTTGTACTCCCAGTTACAGTTTTCGACGTCACAAACACATAAACAACAATGGCGACCCCTGTTGATGCTGTACAGGCGCCGGTGATTAACGGTGAGAAATAAAAATAAATAAAAAATAAAAAGGCAACGTAAAGTAATTCCACACATTGTAATCTAAACAATACACATACGACTGTGTACTACTACAGGTTATGTTTATTAAATCAAGGCCAAAATATGTCGCTGACTAGAAATCGCTAGTATCACCTCGCGCTAGCTAACGTCAACGTAAGGTAGCCGCTAGCTAACGCTAGCTAGAAGGGTTTGTTGTGACTTTGCCAGGAACGCAATCAAGTTGTGAGTCGTGACTTGAAGTCGTAATTTACGGGCTAAAAACTGTATCTGGAACGCAGCATAAAATGCTATAATAATAATACATTTTATTTATAATTCCCTTTACATTTCACAAGGAAATCTCAAAGGGCTACAGTTAATAGGGAGTTAAAAACAGTTTCCAGAGTACGATAACAATTTACAAGCAATAATAAAACACCATAGAACTAAAATTAAAACAGTGACTGTTTAAAAGGCCTTTTGAAATAAGCATAAAATGCTAAATTTGCATTCAATTGACAAGCTAATGCAGGTGAACAGGATTAACTAAATAACTAAACATATCTCCACAGAATTTACCCCCTTAAAATGTAGGAATACATATTTTGCAGCCCAAAACAAATACCATCTAAATATGTATTTTGGAAGTTTTATTTCAATTAAACTAAAAGAAGACATGGAAGAAAAATGGATCAACATCTCAAAATCATAGACAGATAAAGAAAGAAGCTCAAAATTGACTACAACATGAGAACTGTGTCCTGGATTAAACTGTAGGCTAACTTCTTTGTTTCGATTGTAGGCTCCTCATTTTATAACAATGTTTTTTATTGTAAAGTTAACAAACAGCCTTTTCAGTTTAGTGTTTATAAAAAAGATTTTTATAAAGAGATTAATTTATTTATTCCATTAACACCAAAATAATTAAAATAATGAATTTCCATTTGCAAAATAAACTATTTCTCAGTAAAACTATGTCCCTCTCCTTGGTGCTGTCACCTATTCTAAATATATATATTTGAAACTAGTAGCATAGAAAACAGTTTCCTTTGCTGTTTGTGATTAACCTGATGAATAATAAAAGGTCTGTGTGAACTGATTATTTTATCAAAATTGTGGGTTAGGGAAAAATAAGAAAAATAAGAAAATAAGATAAATTGGTAAGGTAGACAGTTATTTTAAATATATTTAGTGTTTTGTTTACATTTCATATAAATAATTATTAACTATTAGGCCTTTATTTTATTTTTAATCACTTTTTTGACAGATATAGACATGTTGGACATCTTTAAAAAGGTGAGGAGCTGTAGTGTGTGAATGAGCTTTCAAATTCAACGGGAAATTTGGCCATTTGGGGGCAGTGCAAAGTCAGGAACTTCAGCAAAAGAATTGTGTTTGTAGAAGTGTATGACAAGTTAAATGCTTTGAATGAGTGAAGGCCTTTTGTTGCACATATTAAGTGTTGTTCAGTATTAAATATTGTGGGAATTGCTCTGAGTGTTTAAGAAAGTGGGTTTGAGCAATTGAGAGAAAAAAAAAAAACACAGTAGCATACTGTATTTTTAGGCGTTCAATTGTGGCCTAAAACCACTAATAACTTACTGAATAGAGATGGGATATAGAAAAATACTGTGTGGAGAGAGAAATGTAAGAATTAAACCGTTGTAGGCCTGTTGTTGCAGGATATATATGAGAAGTTAGTAAAACAGCACATTGTCAACATAGTTAGGTGGAGTCACCAGTGACTCATAGAAAAACTAGTACACTTTGGCTTCAACAGGCTCTGGCCAGCAGCTCATTCTGAGGAAATATCTAAACAATTCTTTAAAAAAAAACACAGATGCATTTTCTGCTTTAAGCATGAATTGTTTTATATAAAAAAAAGCTTGTTTTATACACACACACACAACAGCAATATGTACAGGATATAAAACAAAGACAAAAATAGATCATTGCTGTTAATGAGAGCAGACAGGGAAGGGACAGGATAGTATTACATTTTGAAAGGCATTAGGGCTGAGTATGAAGCGCTCTGTGACATGAGTCAGAGCAACAACCTTTTTGATAGTTACAAAGTACTTGAGTTGTCCAAGATACAGCTGGACTCTGTTCTACCAGCCCCAGTGCATTTCTCAGGCAGAATAATGGTTCTAGGCACCAGTTTATTGACCGACATCATCTAGCAACACTTTCAAAATGTACTTTTACTGTACCTCCGTTCTCAGCAAACTTTATGGTTGATGTCAAGTGTCCAAAGGGGGGGTGCATTTTCTAAGCCAAAACGGTGAAGATGTTTGGAAACAGCATCTACAGAAAAGCTTTAATATTACATCCAACAGGACCATTTTGACTAGGATTTCAGCAGCATCAAGTGTCAAATTAAATGCCTTCAAGTGTGATTTACAAAAACCTCTCTTATCAAATTATGCACGTCATGTGTTAAAGAAAGTATGTTTGTATAATTTACAGTATTATACAAATAAAGAAACAAATTTAAACAAATACTGTACATTCTACAGAAAAGCACTTTACTAGAACAAAAATACTATAAACAATAAGTTACATCGCTTCTAGAGGGTTGGGGGGGGAGAGACACACACACAGACACACACACACACACACTTTAGCAGTCACTCTTTTGTGACTGCTTTGTTTTCAAAAACATTTCCATCTGGTCAATTACAATTAAATCATTTGATTAAATCATTTGACGATGCAAGACATTTGCAACAAAAAAAAAGGTAACAAATCAACAAGGGTGACAAAAAAACTGTACATGTAACAATTAAAATACATTAACACCTAAAAAGCATATTAAACTGAGATTGATATGAAAAGACAAAACAACACAAGATCAGGTCAAATCCTAGTATATGGCTGGACCATGTATGGTAAATGTGCTTAATGGTGGCCAAATTGTTACAGGGTTAATCAGCGGTGGTGTCTATAATGTGAAAATAGATATTGTAATGTTCATCTGGTGTAGTCCCGGTGATATTTATTTGTTGTGTACTCAAGTAGCATGTCACATGACATGGTCGAGATATGTTTGAGACAAATAATTGAGGACTGCATTTCAATCTTATTGTCCTGGATTACTCATCTAAATTGTTAGTGTAATTACCGTTACTCTGGTAAACAGACCTGTACTTTTCAACCTATGACAATTATAAACCACAGCCTCAAATGTTAATTGTGAGGAGTTGCAGCGTTCATTCATGGACAAACCAACACCTACACTGTAGATGTAATACCACTTTAGCTCCTTTACGGTTTCTTTTTTTCCCCCTGTTCTCTTCGGTGCACCAATATTAACATTGCTGCCGGAAACTGAATTTGTACTGTGTTTAGTTCTTTTCACCACACTCACCGGCTACTAAAGCGTTGTCTGCTTCCTTTGACCCCCCCCAAAAAAACTATATTTAGAAATAGCCTCATGTAACTGCTGTTTGTGACTGCTTTTTGTAAACTACATAAGCCTTCACACTGTGTGCCGTTCCTCTGCATGTAGCCTATACTCTGTGCTCCTGAGCCTATGACTTGAAACATGTGGCAGTGGCAGCAGCAGCCACAACCATGGATTGAGGAAATTAATCATCTGATTGATGGGCAATTAGGAAGATAAATGTTTGTTATGCCAATACATTTTGAAAAGGCAATAGCCAATTAATAAACATCAACACTCAAGTCAAACACCCACTCTGACCAATGGTGGAAGCCAAAAAGAAAGCAATGCCAAACAATTCTATAAACAATTCAATATTAACAGTTCTATTAGTAGACGTAAATAAAAAGTAGTAAAAACTAATTACAGTTGAATAAAGTAAACGCAATGGGAACTCAGCAGACAAAAGCTGCCAAGAACAAGTTTCAATTGAAACTAAACAAGAACATTTGTGAGTCTTTTCACAAGGAATTATAAACAAAAAAAGGGGAATATGATATTTTTGTGGTAATGAAAGACAGACCCTGTGTTCAGAAACACATCCCCAGCTCCCAGATCAGTCACAGGTGAAAGATTATATCAATTAAACTTCTATTGCGATTAAGGACCTTGTAAAGTGCAAATCTTATCAACCTCCTCAGATGTGCGAAAATATCTGGGTATAGACATGCAAAGATGGAACAGAGAGGCCTGAAATCGTGTAATCTAATTAATAAGCAAATTCCAGATTTAATTTACATACTTGCACCCAAGGGTCCAAAAAGTAGTTTGTCAACCTTTGTGGTATTAAAAGCCTTTAAAAAAACATTTTAGTTATTAGGTTTAGGTTGAAACAAAAGCCACAAAATGCCTGTAAATACCATTGCACTAAAGTCACAATATGCAAAACATGGATAAATTACAATACGCAACTAATTTCATACCATTTTAAAAGGGTGCCGGGCACACTAACTTTATGGCTGTTCTCTGGGAGCGGGGGGCACAAGGATGATCTGTAAAGCATGTACTTCCGCCTCAGACACTGAATCGTACAGTATAGAGGGCATGGACGTCATCCATGTGCTAGTGACCTAACTGCACTGAGGCCCTGATTGACACTAAACCACCGAGTCAGTGCTACCCTGTTTACACAGAAACAAACAGCCTGGTGAAACAAACAAGAACCAACAACTAGACATGTTAATTCTACTGAAGGCTTTGTTAGTTAGGTCCATTCAAAGCATGTGTTATAGGCAGGTAAATATCTTACCAGAAGGCTAAGGCTAAGTACAAACAGACAGATAGAAACAGACCCCATGGCCAGAACGTGGCTTTGTCAGTGTCTAGCCATCAAGTTAATCAGCCTCCAAGTCAGAGGTAAGACGTTTGTGTGGCGCTTTCTTGCCTCTCCTCCCTTTAAACCCAGGGCTGCGTTCCAAGCCGCCTCCATTGCAGCATTTTGCTGCCAGTTCAACCAGACTGCCAAAATGAGTGTAGATGCTCTGGCAACACTCCCCAGGTCTACGTCAGTGTGTCTCAGGGGCTGCTGCCTACTTCCACGTCACTGTCGTTAGGAGCGCCCTTGTAAATCGGGCTTTTGGTCTGCAACGTGGGCTCATATTTGCGTGGGGAGGACCTTTTGGCAGCTTCACTGCTGTTCCTAATACCATAGAGGAAGTAGATGGCAAAACCTGGAGGGTAGGAGAGAGGCAACAAGAAGTTATAAAACAGTCACATGAATGGCGCTAGAAATAAAAACATGATTAGTAATTTTTAAACGTACCGATAAGCATCCAGACGGCGAATCGGCACCATGTACCCCGGTCCAGCTGCATCATGAGGTAGAGATTAACGAAAACACTGAAAAGAGGCAACCAGGGAAGCAGAGGGACCTTGATGGGACAAAGAAATGAAGGATGTGAAACAAAAAAAACATCAGCATAACTATTTTAAATGTACCTGGTTCTGGTCAAAGTACCACTCAATAAACTAAATGTGTGCCAAGGTAAATAGGACGTGGGCATTCAGCCACTCTGAATCCCTTTTCTGTAACACTCAGGGTCTGATCGGTACCTTGAAGTTGAGAGCCTCTTTGCTTTCAGGCTGCCTGCAGATGATGATGAGACAGACGATACAGAGCAGAGTCAAGATGACACAGGGCACCACGACAGCTGGATGCCCGGCCTGCAGCATTGTGAGAGAGTTGGCCAGGATGATGCACAGCACAGTGATAAAAACCGCTGCAGAGAGGCAAGAAAGAGAAAGTTATTTAGAATAGTGGCTTATTTTATTACATATTTTACTATACGTTTTATTTGCTGTTAAAAAAAAATGCATTTATCAGCGAAGACAAGTCCTCAACTTTCCTTCCATCTTTAGATTTCTCCCAGACACACTTACAAATAATAGCAGTGGTGGCATAGACAATATTCCCAGAGGTCTGCGTCGGGTGCTTTCCACTTGGGCAGAAGAGCAGCTTGGCGGTGA
This sequence comes from Etheostoma spectabile, assembly GCF_008692095.1. NCBI lineage: Eukaryota > Metazoa > Chordata > Actinopteri > Perciformes > Percidae > Etheostoma > Etheostoma spectabile. The sequence goes on along the minus strand of NC_045745.1, from coordinate 20,123,150 downwards.
AGGCCTCTCTGAGTGGTCTCGCTTCCGTCTCCATGCCGTACTCGTCACCGCTGTCCCCTCCACTTACGGCAACCTTCTCCCCTTCCACCAGCTCCACCAGCTTCTCCATCTGGCTCGAGGAACTCAAGCTGCCTGGCTGATACCTGTGGAGGGAGCAAAATATATATCAGAGTGAGTGGAATAAAAGAAGGATATGTTTCAGTGGCATATCTAGAAACAACCCCCTAATAGCTAGAAATATTGTCAGCATACAAACAGGGGCTTTCATAAAATGTTATAACCCGTTTTGTTCAGTTTAGTCCACTGCCTATAGGAGATTACTTTATCTGTACACAGATTATAATACAACTATTACTTAAAACTGGCTTCATTGATACTTAGCGATATAAGTGCAGCAGCTGCTTGAGAGTATTTAACACAAGATTACAAAATCAGACTCAACTTTCAGAGTGTGGTTGTAGAGAATAAAAAAGGTGCTTACCTGAGGATGAGGACACAGATGGCCACTAAAGAGTACGCCAACAGAGTTCCAATGGACATGAGGTCAACCAGAGCTGCCAAGTCAAACAGGAATGCCATCAGAGCTGTAAGGAGAAGTAAAAACTGAATGAAACCTTTGCACTGCCACACCAGAACTAGGATTCTTCTGAGGAACTAAAACTCACTGCGTTTAGACCGCAGGGACCGGGGTAAAAGATTAGGATATTTTTAGAGCTGGGCGCATATATTATAGATATATATATATATATATATATATATATAATATATATTATATATAATTATATATATATAGATATATAAATATATTATATATAATATATTATATATTATATATATATTATATATTATATATTTACCTGTTCTATTATTTGAATATACCCACTTAGTCATTATATCCACTACTGATTATATTATCAAAAATCTCATTGTGTAAAAAAAAAAAAAAGAGAGAGAGAGAGAGGTAAAAAAGGTAGTGGTAGTAGGCTTCTCTAGTATAAACTTACAACCATTTTAGGACAAGATCAAGAGGAGAACATTTATTGTTATTTGATAGCATTAATAGAAAAGTTAGCTTTTGTTGTCTTCCCGACTCATTTTAAAAAAATGACTAAGAAAAAGAGAGAGATCGCACAAGCCAGCACCACACTGAACTGTAGTGTGCTGCAAACATGTGTCTCAGGCTTATGAACTTTATTTTTTATTTTTATTTTTAACTAAATTGAACTCAAGGTTTAAAAGAAAAAAGAAAAAAAGTGGCAAGTACAAAATGACTCATGACAAAATCTGATAAGTGTGCGTAGCGCCCCTACCGTAATTGTCGCCTATGCAAATCAGTGCACTTATGTTAAAACACTAACCGGAAATGACGAGCGGGATGAACACTTCTCAAAATCTGAAAAAAACTGACCTTTGTTGATTAAGAAAAAAAAAAAAAGGCCTAAAATGTGTTTTTAGAAACACATTTTCGTGAACTATTTACATAAAATAGAATATTGTATTTTAACAAGCATTATGGTGATTATGGCCACATTATGCATTTGTCATTTCTGGTGTTTATTTTTTGCGAGAGAATACAGATTAGCGCTGCCGGCTGTTATGGAGACGTATTGTGGCTCGCGCACGCGCAGAACGTACGCTCAAATGGTAATGCGTCAGCAAAATTATTTTCCTACTCTTCACATTCTTTAGACCGCGATGGAAACACAGACAACAATGGGCTGAAGTGAGCTTACCTGCAACAACGCCAGAAGCGATGGTAGCCAGGAGAGGAGTCTTTGTGCGAGTGTCGATCCTAGACAGAACACGGAACAGCAGCCCATCCTCTGCCATGGCGTAGATAACACGGGGCATGGGGAACATAGAGCCTAGGAGACTGAGAGAAGATCAATAGTATCAAACTTTAATATTAAAAAGCTTTATTTATAGTGTTATGTTAAGAACACACTGTGGCAAGAATGCAATTTCCCTCGTTACCTGGTGGACAGAGCACAGAGAGAGCCCACAGCCACAATGTATCTGGCAGGAGCCCAGTTAACGTAGCTGAAGGCCTCAGGCAGAGGACTCTGGGAGTTCAGCTGGTAGTACGGCATCATGAGGGTTAGAGCGGCAGACACACCAAAATAGGCAAAAAAACAGATCAGCAGCGAGGCGACAATGCCAACAGGTATGGAACGCATTGGGTTCTTTGCTTCTTCACCTGAGGACAACGGGAGGAATGAAACAAAAAGAGGATTAGTTGATAAAAAAGTGATCACATGGAACAGAGAAACAGACAATCAATCATGTTTTCCAACACGTGAGATTTTGTGCTTGTTGTCATAAAGCACGTAAATGTGTTGCAGTCTTCAGTCACCAGACCAGCATTGTTCAAAGATGATGTGGAAAAAAAATATCAACCTTGGCAGATGTACTTCTATAATTTTGAATGAAAACCCAATTTCAAACGCTGTTCCACTTCACGTGTGTTTGTATAATGTTATATAGCCATTTCTGTAAACCCTTTCTTTACATCACTTATCAGGGAAATATTACAACCACTCACTTGTTGTGGCAATGCAGTCAAAGCCCACAAAGGCGTAGAAGCAGGTGGCAGCACCAGACAGGATTCCAGTCAGGCCAAATGGAGCAAAGCCACCCACGCCAAATTCCTCCTCGATCCTGAGTGGCAAAAGACAAGATGCACAGTTTAACAATCAAACAGGGAAAATAATAAAAACCATGACTTAATTTGCTGGTAACTGTCAAATACGGACTTAGTAAGCCTGCTGCTGTTGGTGCCGTTGGTGCCGTTGGTGCTGTTGATGCCATTTATGAAGCTTTCATAGTCTTCTTTAGTTAGGTTCCAGTTGGCAGTGTCACCCTTAACAAAGCCAGAGATGATAACAAAGCCCAGAACCACCAGATTGATGCCGGTGAAGATCTTATTCACCAGCGCCGATTCGTTCACGCCAAAGGCCAGAAGTCCTGAGGGCAAGACATGAGGAGAGAGAATTCATATTCCAGCACCAATAACAACACGTCCTGATATGTGGGTGGATGTGTTTGTACTTCATAACGTCCAAGATGCCAACATTAGTCGGCAACACCAATCCACCAATTATCTATTTCTAACACTGCTAGTGGCATGTCACACTAGCTGCAATATTAGTGTGACAACTGTTCTGGTTGTTAAGCAGCGTTTTTCATACAATGCTAACAGTGGTTAATGTGGACTGCAATAATTAAACACAGTTTAACTATACACATTTATAAAAAGCTACGGAGCTTAACCTGTATCACAACCTTTGTCCGAGCTTGCATTTGTCAATGAGTTCCAAGCCAATTTCAACCAAAGAGAGTTGTTCCTTCCTCAGATTTTTAATTAAAAACTTTAAGAATTGGTAAAAACTTTCAGTATTTAAGTGTATAAATAAAAAATTAAAAAATGCGTTTCTAACTTAATCATCTTGCAATAAATCATATTTATCTTGAAGACAGACAAACTTTATTCATCCTGAAGGACTTTTAGTATGACTAAATAACTAGTTAATGACTGATGATGATGAGCTGAGGTAACTCACCAGTGAGCAGCAGGACCAGGATGAGGGCAAACAGGTCGGGGTACTTTGCCAGCACATGCCCTGGCACCTCAATTGTCATGGAGGCTTTAAAGAAGTCAGAGATCTTTTGCTCAACTAAACTGTCAAACGTTGAGCTCCATGCCCTGGCCACACTGGCCGTACCTAGAAGAGAAGGCAGAAACTTGTTTGTCAACATTGTAGTGACTGGGCGACTCGTCCTTTCCATGGTTCTCTAGTTTCCTACTTGGGATTTTGGCACACGTAAAAATGCATTTGGAAACAACATAAAAAGCACTGCAACAACTTCACTGAAACTTTAGAAAGCTCACCTATTACATAGGAGAGGATTAGGTTCCAGCCTGTGATAAAGGCCATGATTTCTCCAACGGTCACATAGCTGTAAAGGTATGCGGAACCTGTTTTGGGGACACGGGCGCCAAATTCAGCGTAGCACAGACCGGCCAACATGGAGGACAGAGCAGCGATGAGGAAGCAGAGGACAATAGCAGGTCCTGCCTTTTCACGGGCAACCTCGCCAGCGAGGATGTAGACACCGGCACCGAGTGTGGAGCCCACCCCCAAAGCAATGAGGTCCAGGGTGGACAGGCAGCGGGCGAATCGGGTCTCTTCTCCAGAGCAGTCTAATGCCCGGCGACGCAACAGGATTTTTCCAAAGTTGGACAGCTTGTTTGCCATGTTTGCTGTGACTGTGTGTGGGCGCTGAACCAGGCTATGAGATTTTAATTCTTACAGTGTGGGTGTGTGCGATTGACACAGCTTAAACAGAACACCTGTGACTGGTCTGAGAGTAAAAGTACTTTGAGCAGATGGCTAGGTCCAAGCCCTCGTTTATTATTGGTCCTTTGGTGCAGGTCCGGTGACTTAGGCAAGAGTCAGAGAACAGGATGTGGCAGGTCTGGGGTTTCAGTGTTTTTGCAGCAGCAGATTAGGACCTGTGAGAAAACACAATAAGAAAACAAGATTTTAAAACAGGGAACTATTCAGTAATTGCCAAAGCTTATATTTCACAGTGTTTGGCATTGTGAGAAGGGGATTACAGCATAATTTCTTTCCAGAAAAGGTGCAAAAACTGTAGGGAAACCATGACAGGGTTAAAAAAAAAAA
>NC_045745.1:20092671-20118455 GCF_008692095.1 Etheostoma spectabile | reverse complement strand
AAAAAAAGAAGACAACGCAGAAATACTCAAAGAATGCCAACCTCGACGTTGTCTCTCCCATCTGGGCTATACAAATACTTTAAAGTATTGACTGTCACGTTTTTTTGTGGTGATATATATCACACAACACATGAGTGAGGTTTATATACATTCCATGTGAACCCAGGTAGCACAAGTGATATTGGATACCTTTCTGGAATATTCCTCTCCAGCAAAAAGGAGATAATCAGTTGGCGGGTTTGAAAGGTTTGGAGAGACAATGAAAATACATGTTTCACATCACGAGCACCTGCATAAATACCAGTTATGCAACTTCCAAGGAAAGTCATACTTTACAGTATGGTATATCATGAGACGCAGGAGGCACAGAGGAATCTCAAGACAAAAGAAAACTTAATTATATCTTACTTCATTTTGACTCAACAAAATAAACCATAGTACACACCCATATAAAAACACAAGAATACCATGTCTAATTCCTCAGCCCTCCTTTGCTGCGAGAAAGAGCACTCTACTATCTAGGTTATGTTTTTTCAGCAAAGAGGCCGACAGAGAGAAGCCTGGGAAAGGCTGAGGCTGTGAAGGGACGAGATGGTTGAATTCTGCAAGCTGATATCAACAAGGGAGAGGAGGACAGCGTGAGCTAGCAGCTCGATAAGGTGATCCAGCTGCACTGGGAGGTTGATACACAGATACAATACACTGCAAATATAAAAACTGACCCTTACCCTACATAAAAACTACAAGTTTAAATAACTAACAATTTACCTTTTAAATGTAATTAGTAGCGTAGTTCTTTCATCCTTTTGTATGAGAACTTTGTATCACAAAATCACCTTTGAAAGCTAAGTTTTACTTTAACCTTACTGTGTGTCAAAATGCATTTGGGTGTAATAATTGTTAAGGCTTCTTAATCAAAATGCAGTACACACCATTATATTGATTACTGTCCCGTGAATTATCAATGACCACACAAAACCACACAAACAAAACTATCCTCAAGGACAGCAGCAACACATTTTACGTCAGCAGTAATGGGCTTATCAAGTTTATACCAGTTTCTGAAAAACACACCATGCACATACACGCAAGCACCGCTCATAACACGCCAAGGACACCGCACAGCTGACCAGAAGAACAGACACAATGTTTGTCTTTGGAGGCGGTCAGATTCCAGGATGGATCAACACACGCAGGCAGGTTTGACGCAAATCATAAATTGAATAACTTGACGTGACGTGAATGCTGAAATCTAACAAAATACATCCCACAGAAAAATGTATGAAACATGGGCCGGTGTCAATAACTAAAAGTCATGGGCTCTAAGATACTAAACAATTACTACATTGCTAAGTGAAGTTTAAGGCTTTTGTATTTGTAGAAGTTACATGGAAAAAAGAAATTCTGGTGCTTTAACAGGTTACACCAGTTGGTCTACATTGATGATCTGCTCAACCAAGATTAGGCTATGTACTCGCAGCGGCAGCTGCTCCTGCTGAGTGACTCATTCAGATTAAATATACTTCTCTGTGTTCTGTAACACTAATTTTAGGAGCCAAGACTCATTCTGTAGGTCAGTGCTTTTTTTAGAGGTGTCATTCTGAAGGGTTAAAAATGCCATTAAATAAAAGCTACTTCATAACTTTAACTCTGGAATGTCCATGAAGAGCCACAGTACAACATTGAGACACGCTTTACACATAGTGTGTATAGCAAGTGTGGTGTCTGTCATCAACAATCCAGTATTTGTCTTAGTCAACATGCCTCTTTGCTTTGCAGTTTCACATTTCTTTATTATGGTGTTATGTCTGAGTTTGATTACTTCCCACTTTCTCCAGCATCACAGGGATCAATAGCCTTTTATTTTGGTAAAGTAATTTTTGGAAATAAAAATGTACAGTGATGAATATCAGTACTCATTTTGCAAGAAATGCCAGATTGATTAAATGTTGCATCACATCGTTACATTGACGTAATACATGTAGGCACATGTGAGCCTCAGCAAAGCCTAGCTTCTAAAGTCAAGGGCGAGGCAAATTTCTGATCTGTAAATACTAGGGAAAAGAAGGTATGTTGGGCCATGTAAAGTAAATTTGCTTAGCATGAATGGTATGGGGTGGAGCAGCGTAAAAGCAATGCTGCACCTAGTCTGAAGCTACAATGCAGTGATACCGGATGCCTTGGTGTAAGTGCTGAGAAGGAGGAGACACATTTCAGACCTATCAGTCACTTCACCAGTCAGGCAGCAAAGAGAAGAAGTGAAACACTAACCCAGGAACAAAAACTAGGTTGACTGTGTGGTAGCCCTGCACAAATAATTGTTATAAAATCGCAATCTTGATTCACCCTGTTCAAGATTTAAATTTTTAAATAACTTTTTTATTTTAATTATTAAATTTAAAATTAGTAAAAAAAAATGTATTACTTGATTTTGATTCTCATTTTGGTTTTCAAGGTAACTGCATCACAAACGCTACTACTTTCTTCTGTGAGTTTTAAACACAGACTGTATAAAAATAGGTTGTAAAGCGCTCCCAAGAGCTGCAATGCTCCCCCTTCTCTTCATTGAGGCCTCTATGTTTACAGGCCTGTGGTGATGCACAATGTGCTATAGGTGCCAAAAGAAATCTGTTTGGTACTGCCAATTTGTTTTGTTTTCATGTGTGCAATAAACATTACACTTTGTGAGAAGAGAAAAAAAAAAAAACGTGGCAGAGAATCGAGATTTTGTGTGGCACTGTGTGACTGCAATCATCTACCTGGATCAGAGGTTAGGCAAAAATGCTTTTTCACACGTATTTAACGCTTGAAACCGAGGCTGAGGGACGGGGGCAAAGAGTGCCAAAAGCCTTCCACAAGGTGTATTTTTATTGCGCTGTCAAATTTTCTTACCTTGTGTCCTGTTAAAACCCAGGTTAAAGTACTGCTTCAGGCAGAACATGCTTGCTCCGCTATTTCATTTAAAGCAGTTATCACTGGTTTGGCTTATTTAGACGGATTTCTTTTTTTTCTTTTTTTAAAGGAAGAAGTAAAAAAGTATTTTCCGCTTTGAATTATGTTATGGTCTAACTTTGGCCTGTTCTTTTTCAGTGCACGCAGGATACAGTCTCTCACAACGTTTCAGTACAATGACAACATCTATTAATACCATTACAACAACAACATAACCTATTTATCTAAGCTCTTACAGTCTTACCATTTCAAAAGAAAATATCCTGCCTGATACAGTTAAGTGTTGGGAGAAAAAAAAGACAAACACTGTCAAACAATGAAATACAAACAACAAAGAGAGCACCCAACAATAAACATTCAGCCCTCTGAAGACTGATGGGAAACTGGTACATAGTGGATATTCTCCCACTCCCCACTTGGTGTGACATTCCAGTAGCGTTTTCCACTCACACACCAGGAACTGAGATCTGAGAGTGGCTACTAAACTACTGTGCACAGCTGGCTGTGATCTCCTCGGGGGTTCGAACCAACACCGCACACACCTTCACCAAGCAAGACAAAAGTGCTCAACTGAAACTATGCAAACTGTAAAAGCATTCTTAACATTGGGACTATTTCATTCTTGACGGAAAATGAATCAAACAAAAAAAGTCATGAATATTTATTTGTTGGGAAATGTCTTTGTATTTTCCTTTTAAAGTAGGATTTTCTTTCATGTCTACGGTACGGTGGCCCTGAGGTGCAAAACACAACGGCAAGTCAGAAAACAACGGCAAATCAAAAAACACAACCGCAAAAGAGAAAACCCAACACAAAAAGAGAAAACACAACGGCAAATCAGAAAACACAACACAAAAAGAGAAAACACAACACAAAAATAGAAAACACAACGGCAAATCAGAAAACACAACACAAAAGAGAAAACAACGGCAAATCAGAAAACACAACACAAAAGAGAAAAACAACGACATTAACCAAAACGGAAAAGGTAGGTAGTACCCTCGGGCAACAGAATCGTGCTGAGGACAAAAGAACTGGTCCGTCCTTTGAACCGGAAAGACGGGGTTTGTTTCCATTTTTCCAAATCATGAGCGCACAAATGACGAGGTACACGCGCGTATTAAACATTTGATGCCGGACATGAATATGACGTGATACTGGAGATGCTGTCAACAGTACCTACCTTTTCCGTTTTGGTTAATGTCGTGTTTTTCCTTTTGTGTTGTGGTTCTTTTTTTGTGTTGTGTTTTTGATTTGCCGTTGTGTTTCTCTTTGTCGTTGTGTTTCTCTTTTTGTGTTGTGTTTTCTCTTTGCGGTTGTGTTTTTGATTTGGCGGTTTTATGATTTGTTGTTGTGTTTTGCACCTCAGGGCCACCGTACTACGGGCACCTTAAGGTTACAAAAATGTGGACCTGCTTAATGTATGACCTCACTTAAGGGTGGTCTCAGAGTAGATGCTTGAGCCACCTCTACTCAACCCAGTCACGTCCACTAGCTACTAATCTTTTCCTTGTGGTTTTCACGAGGGGTGCCCGTTTGTGTAAGTGGGGCAGATTTACTGTATGCCAGGTTGCACCGAGGTGTGTCTCAGGAATGCATTGTTGGCAAGCTTCATTACGTAACAACCCACACACACACCTACATTAAAACCAGTGTGCTGCCTGAAGCCATTTTCTGTTCTTTTTCTGACAATGAATAAAGTTGGTAGGGAAATACTACATGTTGTCAAGATGATTTAGGTTTCGTTCTTTTTAACTTTCTTCTGCAACATCACAACCAGCGTATATTCAAGTTCTTAAAAAAATAAAATAAAAATGGGACAAACTAATAAAAAAAGGCCCTTAATGTTGAAGGACTATGACCAACGACTTGGGCCAACAGTGCTCTGGTTACAACAGGCTTCTGGGATAATGGTCCTGTTACTTGACTTAGCATGGCTGCAACTGCTGCCACGGAGAGGATTATTCGGGGAAGTGACAAACCAGCTAACCTCATTATAGTTTGTTGCTGCTTCTCATTCTATCGATACAAACAACGCATGGCTTTGTTTTGACTGCCACCTTAGACGACACAACAACAACGCCCTATGGTTATATAACCAACCACACACGTTTTTCTGCCATATAATAGTAGCATTGTCAAATATTTATAGTTATCCCATGCAAAATGGAAACTTTCCTTTAGCCGCACAGTTATGCACAAATCTGCTCCCATGTTAAACCAAAAACATGTACCTGATTTATTCCAAAATTCTGCACCTCATGTTCCTGATATTAGTCTCAAAATTCAGAAATGCCATCAATAGTTACAAATGAGTTTTTATTATTATCTGCTGCATTTAAGTAGCTTAAACTTTTGCTCTAAAAAGTAAAAACTGAAACTTTTAAATTTAAAAAGGCTTTTTCAACTGGCACAGAAAAATTCAAATATTTTCATATTACATAATGAATATTGTATTTGTTCTTCTCAAAATGTGCATTGAAATACAATACAAAACTTTAGATTCACTGAAAATGCTGTATCAGTCTATCCCTAATAATAATAATAACTTTACTTTTATCTGTGGGGCCAGCAGCTGAACAAAGGGAACAACATGTTCAGTACCCTGTGGGGTTTATCCATTGAAAGGGATGAATGTGACCTTGCGTAACCCTGGAAGATGTACCGCATCATGACAGGCCGTACAGTCTTCGAACCATTCTTCAGACATCACAAACACACAATGGTTTTGTTTGAAGTTACAAACAGTATGTCTTTTGAGCAAAGAAATATATGTTTGTATGTATAAGATACACTTTAGTTTCAGATAAGGCTGTATGTGTTGTTGTTAAAGTGTGTGAACTAAAGTATGTTGAGGACAGACCGACCACTGAGACTGAACTGAACGACCCTTTAAGTCACCTGGCTGAAAACCAGCACTCCTGCCACAACTGCTCTGCGCTGTGAGATGGAATGTAAGGATCTGTTCACTTTCCCATCACCTTTGACAACACCATTAACATGAACAGAAGTACAAATATACACATATAAGAACAGATCAGTTTGACTCTTAAGAATTCCAAAACATGGCTAGATGGTATTGGCTGCTAAGTTACACAGAGGAGAAAAGATGAGGCCATGTATGCAGAAAACCATAACAGCAGTGTTCCATGGACTTTTCCACTCCAAGTATTTACTATGCTTTGACTAATAAGAAACTAGACTGGCACCTTTCCCAGCTTCTCCTTGAAATCTGTTCACAAAAACAACAACTCAAATATCCTAAATCTGCAGAGTCAAAATCTTGACATTTTGATGTCAAAATATACCAAGAACATATCAGACCCTCATATGTAGACTGGTGACTTAAAAAAAAGGTGTGGTGCACACCCTTCCTGTTACACACACGTGTGATGTGATGTTGGTGTAGCAACTGTTGTACATTGCACTCAGGGTTAAAAAAAAAACAAAAAAAAACTTTTTATCATTTTCAAAAATTGTAATGCCATGGGAAATCTAGGGCTGTTAACTTGTCAATAATAAATACCGTAGTCAACAATCTATGGCAACAGCATCAACAAAAATTGACAGTCAGTCATTTGGCCTTTATGGGTTTTGTGTTTTTACTGAGTGTCAATTATATGGAATGCCATTTTATTCAATATTATATGAATAAATACAAAAATAAAAATGCCTTTGAAATAAATCATGAACAATACATGTAAATATTTATATAAATATTAGTTAAATACATGTATTAAAAAGTTTTACCTCTAATTATTTCATGGTACTTATTCATTTCAAGAGACTTTTACTTCATAAATCCACATGTCCACAATTATTTCCATGGACTTTCATTTCCTAATGCCACATTTATCGATTTCCCTCTATAATGCCAATTATCACATGCAAATCAGGGGGCGTGGTTATCGCTCCCATTCAGAACAGAGCTTTAGGCAAAAAAAGGCTGGCAAAGTCATCTATTCTGGGTTAACTGAACCACCAACTAGCGCAGACCTGACGGAGCAACCCGACCGACAGTTTGCGGTGCTCTGTACCAGTCCAGAGTCACCTATTCTGGGGTAAATTCTGAGGTTCAGTTTAATTAGAACAGTCATATGCACGCTTGCTCACTTAACAACGCCTCAGTTAATGTTGCGTCAGCGGTGCCATGTCCTTTCTCCAACCTCTCAATAATCCGAAAAATTCTCTTTGTGACGTCACTTTGTTTTTAAAAAATAAACCCTCTGCTTAGACGCCCCATTGTTCATTGACCATATAGGCTTTTGTGGATCACCTCCCAAAAGGTAACGCAATCCCATTTGTACGGGTCATATCCCCTGACCAGTTGGCTATCCTAACTTTGGAGCGCTGGAGAAATGGGCGGTCCCTGTGTTAACCCCCAGTGGATACAGACTGACTGGCAGCTTGCGGTACTGTCAGGTCAGCGGTAGTTGGCGGTCTGTTTACCCCAGAATAGGTGACAGTGTGCTGGGTAGAGCCCCACGAGCTGCCGGTCATGGTGCACTCTCACGTTGTCAGCCTTCTTTTGTCCATGGCTCTGTTCTGAATGTGAGAAATAACCACGCCCCCTGATTTGCATATACAAAATGAATGTGGATTTATTAAATAATAAACGTGGACTTATGAAATAAAAACTACCATGAAAACAAATAAAAGTAAAATATTTTAATATATTTAATAATTCAGTTTTATACAAATGTTCACATTTATTTAATTATGTATGCATTTATTGCTTCACTTTATTTTATGATGCATTTCAAAAGCATATTTATTCATTTATTTATGTATATATTAATTTATTAAATATGGAATACAACAGCATTCCATAGAATTAACCCTAGAAAAAAAATGCTAAACATTTTTAAAAACAAAACAATATATACACACTATAAACAGAAACAATATGGACAGGTTGAGGCAATAGTGCAATGAGGAGTGCAAAGTATGCGGGAGTACACTATAATTATGATAGTTATTAGTTTAATAATAAAGCATGGTGCAAAGGGTGTTGGAATAAATAGTATTGTGTTATTATGTAAGTATTATATTACAATTAGAACAGTTCTGAATTAGAGAATGATGAATAAATAAGTGGAGCCAGTAAACGGACTGATTAGAGACAGTGTTGCTGGCTAATTGCAAAGGAATTGAACCTGGCACTGTGAGTAAGAAGTCAGCTGTTCATCCGAGGGATGGCTTGTCGACATGGCATGTAGTGTCTACCTGGTTAGTGCAACAACCTCCCCATTCCATCAACCTGACCACCGACAAGCAGGTTTGGATCAAATTACACGTCCCTAGTATTCACCACGACCATTGTAATTCCTGGAGTGGCTTTAAATCGGCTGACGCAACCCCCTGGACCCAGATAACACGCTCGTGAACATTAAGTTACCCAAAAGGACCCCTGCCTTTGACGACACTCGCGGATGTTGGGCATCAGGTCTACTAAAAAAGCTACATTAATCTACACTTAAAATAGGCTTACTTACGGTCATTGTCATCTATACTGGTCGCTGTTCATCTGGCTGATAGTATGTCAGTGAATAAGATAGCTACGTGGCTTCGGTCGGTTCTCGCGTGGTGCAAAGGTTGCCATCAGAGATTACGGAAACAGCGTAAATTGCTTCATGTAAACACAGAAATGGTGCTTGCCTGTGCCGATGACAGTCTTGATACTTGAATTTTAACATCATGAGTTAATGTTGCGTCATCTCAGAGACAAATATTGCACTATGAATTCCGTTTTGTGCAAGGATAATTTATTAGATTATTAGAAATTCGGCGCTTTGGAGGTCTTTGAACGCAGCAGTAAGGTTACTCACGCCTTGGTCACACCAATACTAGTGGGGTGCGCTTTGCAAGGACCGACACATTGAATGAAAAACGCAAGTGATAACATGGAAACGGGTCGCTAATGTTTTATTAAAACGGTTTTAACGGTTTTCCACAACGGTCACCTCTTATTTAGCTAATGTTCCGTTTGTACTAGCATTGTGGTTATTCGGGAACGCATCTGACTATAAGCTCATTCCCATTAATCGCCTCACAAAACGTCAACTAACGTTACTGTGTTGAAACATTATTATTTCATCTCATACATAAAGCACCAACCAAAGATGAGGCACGTTATGTATATATGTAAACATTAACGTTAGTTCGCCAATACATCATAACACGAGGGAGGATTGCATCAGTCCACTTCTAACGTTACGAACTAGCTAGCTAATGCTAAGTAAAACAAACGATACGGGCGGATAAAATGTCGTTAAAAAACGACTTGGCTAAAATGTAATGTTTAATTATATGAATGTATGATAAAAGCCATTACCTCTAATGTCTTGTAGGCGCTGTTGTCGTGAAAGCTGACGAAATATCCCGCTCGGTTGAGCGTGTGTGGTTTTGATCCGTCCGCCGGGAGGCGGGGTGTGTACAAATAAAGTGACGCAATGGAAGGTGGAGCCAGAGCGAGCCCTCCGTCAATGAATGGAAATATAGACGTAAGAATAACTTTACGTTTCTGATAATGTTGTAATGCTCTTGTCAATAGACTACATAAGATATCCCGAGTGACAAAGAAAAAGAAGAAACAGAAGTGTTTAAGACACAGAAAGTAAGCACTGTTAACACACAGATACTGTGCACGTGCGTCCCCGTAGTAGGAATGCCCATATATAGAGATCTAGCGTCAGTGTCCGCCCTGGCTCCACTCTCTACACCATATCCGCTGTTGCTTTGTTCCGCAGATTAAAAGAAAAGGAGGGAAAGACCAAAGTATTTCTTTCATGTGCATTTGCACTCAGTGACCCAGCAAAGCTAGAGGTTCAGTGGTGGTGAAAACGTAATTTTCAAACATTTTACATCATCGTCATCAAATATTATCTGGCCTGTGTATAATGGCATTCTGTGACATCATGCATGTAAATGAGTGGGCACTGAAACTCATTTAAGTCTGATGCAACAGAAACACTATGCTTCAGAGTTAAATACCTCGCAATAAAAGTCTTTGCTAAATAAAGGTTTTTAATTATTATTTTTGCACAAAACGTAAACATTTCTGAAGCCTAAATTAGATTTTTAAATAATTATAGAGAATATGCAGAATGGTCTTTACATGGTTACCCTTCTTGGCAGCCATGTCCTAAAGAGAACAGATGGTATAGTTACTGTATAGTAACTGGATGGAAACAAATTCAATTGTTACTTTTTAATTAAATATGTAGTTAATAATCACTTGCTGCAGCATAGTAGCAAGCTTCAGACCAGTAGAGACAAAACCAACCCTATTTATTATAACTAACACAACTAATTTTTAATTTCTTCTTTGTTGTCTTGTCTGTTTGTTTCAACATTGTTGCTTGCTTCTTAGTTTGTTTGATTAGTTCTTTGGACTTACCTGATAAGTTGCCTGTAATAGACATTAAAAAATTGCGTTCCTTTCTCGTCTCTGCTTGAGACCAGAGACGAGCAGTGCTTTGCTACGTCTGCTAGCTTTTCAACATCACCAACTCAGCCTTTAAGGAGTTTCCATCTGTGTTGGCTCTAGTTTGAACGTTCAGTCTTGACTTGGAAAACAGTAGCTGAAAAACAATCTCATCACAAGGCAACATCTGCATAGGCCAATTGTTACGGAAAGCTCCAGAAGAACTACTAAATGGACTCAGTGGTGAGCTTGTTTTGTCAACTCAACTGTTTCCATTGTCAAAAAAGAAGTATGTGCTACTATAAACATATTTGAGCATGGGAGTTTACTCTTGACACTGGGAACAAGTACAATCTCAATTCAGATGTTCACTTAGCTTCTTCTAAGCTTTCAGGCACATCTTAAGGTCTTTATCAGCAAAAGTATCTTATTCAACACTATCGGCTTGGTCAAAGTCACCATATCAGGGTCGTAGACCAAGGTCCCATTCTTTGCAACCTTTATACTGTTAGAAAACATGGGTTTGTCCATTGTAGCAATCCTTTTGACAACACAGCACATGGAGTGTCTCCATTAGTTCATCCTTAGTATCAACCCCACAGTTTTTGCGCTGATGGCTGCAGAAGTGTATAACCCAGAAGATACATTCACACATCATTAACTATGGTCATTCAGAGGTACTTTAGAGTAATTCAGATTTTGTTGCAAGACAATCAAATGGAAATGTGATTGCTGTTTTCTGAAGAATCTATTTTACAAAAAAGATCAAAAATATTTTGATTTATTTTAAAATCATGGAAAGGTAAAGGTACTTTATTGTCACATGCACATACATGTAGGGAAATTCATTCTCTGGATTTAACCCATCCTTGGGAAAGGCGGGATGTGTGGTTTTTCATGCCTTTGATCCAAAGGTAACTTTAAATAAAAAGGATTTATGGATTGCATTTTCTCCCTTCTCCACCCCTCCATCTGTGCCCGATAGCCACTTGATTTCTCTGATCAAGGACACTGACTGGAGCACCTAGTACAAGTGATGGTGGGGGAAAGCGGAGCACTCAGAGGAATTCCACGGAAACATGGGGAGAACATTCAAACTCCACACAGAAAGGCCCAGAACGCCCTGGATTCAAACCCAGAACTTTCTTCAACCATTGGGCCACCATGCTGCTGCGTGTGCATTGCAAAATATGCTTTGATTTATTTAAACATATTTTTGGTTTATAGTAATAAGCACCATATACATTTTGACACAACAACACAGATAGACGAGATGGGTGATAAAACAGGACTCGCCCTTAAAGTTCTAAATTATTAATATGGTCCTTTAGTGTTGCATATTTTCAAATACATTTTGCAATAAATCAAATTATCAAAAAGCAACTGACACACAATAAAGAGGAGCCTTTGGGGCACCAGTAGATCTAGGACCCCAGGGCAGTTGTCCACTTTGCCTGTTTTTTTTTTATCCAGCCATGCAAAGGAACACATCCTTTTCAACTGTTGTTGAGAGACACATTTTACTTGTAGCATGTTCACACTGTGGACTACTTTTTTGCTATAAAGCATCTGTGTAATAGTGTTTGTGCTGACAAAATCAAACTAAAAACAGAAATAAACGGCCACACTGACTTTTGGAATGAGGGAATCTGTGTGAACAAATGCATGCAAGCCAAACATCCACAGTCAGGTACACACCAAGCCATCGACATGGTGTCTTTTCAATTGTTGTTGGTTATTGTGAATTTTGGACTTCTATTTTTTTTGGGGGTTCCTGGGAAAGGCAGGATGTGTGGTTTTTCATGCCTTGGACCCAGAGGGAACTTTAAATAAAATGGATTCATGAATTGTATTTTCTCCCTTCTCCACCCTTGCTCTGTGTCCGATGGTACTAGTAGCCACTCGTCTCACCTTTTGTACTTGCCCAGTCACACTGCTTTGGGTTGCTCTTTCAATTTACTTCCAGTTTATCAAGCTATCCCAACTGGGTGTCTCTGCAAACATGGCTGCACACTGGGCTCCACTGTTAGAACCGCTAGAAAAACACAACCTAATCTCTGCCTTGGCCTACTGTGCCCATCCTGTCTGCCCACTCTCATTAGTCAGGACAAGGCCAAGCACATCAAAGCTCACTAGTTCTGTAGGTCACAGTTCTCACTTATGAGGAAGGTCAGGGTAGGTGTGTATCCTAGATAAATATCTTTTCTTTTTTTTCTACTTCTGTCTATTCATACACATTACATTGTTGGCTCATCCTGGAAGAGGGTTCCCTCCTGAGTTGCTTATCTGGAGGTTTCTCACTTTAAATCTCCTAAATCTAGGGCGGATATAGTCATATGCTGTCCAGATTGTACAGGTACTGTACTTTATGAACTGTTTAATAGTTAATCTTTTTAATTCACATGGAAGCCCTAATTGTGTCCAATTACAGTCATGTCTACTTTGGATCACCTGCAGGTCAAGGTCTACGTCACAAGATCACTATTCTGGGGCAACTTTAATCCACCTGTGGCCAGAATTCCTCTTCCCCTGTTAATCCCTGTATTTCCTGAAGGCAAACTACAACAAGAAAAAGATTAGAGGACTTAACGATTGTTTAGTGAAACAAAAAGACCCAGTGTTGCCACTTTAGAGCCAAAATTTGTTCCTTCCTGTCACATAAACTGTTCTTTTATGAACTGCATTAGGACTGTAAAAAGGTTGAATATTTTTTTATTTTGGAGTTTATTGATACTGTAATGCATAAATCCAGTTTATGGCCGCTATAAAAATGTAGTTTTACTTATTGATGCGTTTCCATTTGTAAAGAAAAGTTCAGTATAAAATGCTGCTTACAATATGAATAAACTACATAGAAAGGTATATAGTCCAAGCAGCTAAACAGTAAATGCTAAAGTATTATATCTTAGGGACTGTACAAAGAATATTCAGAAAAAAAGCAAGATTGTATGACTTTTTTTCTTTTCTTCTAATTTTTTTCTCTGCTTGATCTGTTTTTTACTGATTTATCTGTTATTCTCAGTTAATTAATAAACTGTTTTGTCTATTACATGCCAGGAGGTAACATTACTCATAATTTCCCAGACCCAAAGCTGGCGTCTTCAAATGAATAACTTTATTTATATAGCACATTTTGAAACAAAGTTACAAAATGTTTTACAATAAAAACAAAAAAAGTAAATAAAATCTGTCACATAAGACATAAAATTGCTCATTTTTAATCCGACTAACAAGTTTACAATAATATATGACAAAAAGTAAATGAAATCCTCACATTTAAAAAGCCAAAAGTAATAAATAAATAAAACGAATGGTAAATTATCTAAACGTTTGCCAATTAATCGTTTCAGCTCTTGATAGTTACTTAAAGAAAAACGGCTTTCAATTGTGTTATTGTTCATTAATGGGAATGCATATGCAGAGGAAAACAGATCTGTCACTGTGTTATGGTTTTATTAATGTGAGCTTTGGTGCAGCACCTTACAAGTTCCATTGAGACATGGTTTAAAATACATTGGCCCACACAGTACATGTTTTCTGTTTTTAAATTTAATACTGTTACATTATTTTGTTATTACTTGTGGAGACGGATTTGTAGTTTTGCTATAAGTCAAGGAAAGGGTTTCAAGAACATTAAAACAAATTAATTTAAACGTAATACACATTTTAAAAAAGTGTAGTGTATCTTTCTGTACAAGCTGTAAGATTTATGCAAAGAAAGTCTTCCTCCAAAATGTATACCCAAGCATTTTCAACCTCATGTTGTTTTTCCTTTTCCTTGTTAAATTAGGCCATCTGCGCCCATTCATCCAGCTCCCATGACTCTCTGTGATCCGCCTCGCTGCTTCTCAGTGTGACGCACTAATCACAAACTGGAAGGTGAGTTTTACTGATTTTATTTCTTCTCTTTAAAACTGAAAAGACACATGTAGACATGAAACAGCAAGCAGCAGGGAATTTAATTGGTGGACAGAATTAACAAGTAAGATCCTTGTCACTCGTAGTGGGACTCCAATGATAACATGTATTAATACACCTCACAATAATATTGATAGAAAGAATAAACCAGCTGAAAATAAGTGCAGAATTAGCCTGATTTCAGATCAATAAACCAGATGCTGATTATGCCTTTAAACAATGAAATATTGTTCATATAATGAACCTCTTGTCACAGTGCTTGGATGTGGTTATTTACCTAACTTAACATTCCCGATGGCTGATTTGACAACACACAGCCAAAGTGCAGGCATGATGATGTAACTAAGACAGCAGAGTTAAAACAAATAATCATGAAACACTACTGTCTAAGAGCATGTTCAGAACATAAAACTCAGGGGGGAAATGCAAACGTGTATTGTCTGGAATGAAATATCACTGTCTCTTTTATGATGCTACATGTTGCTTGACTTTGGGAAGTTATCATCAAAATCACATCTCCGCTAGCAAAAGAAGACATTAATCAAAGCAGGAAATTACCCTCATTTTAAATGTGATCAAATCAATTTAAAAGACATTTAGAAAATATAACAATCATTGTAAAAAAAAAAATCTAGCTATGACAAAAGGATATATGGAAACATGTTTTCTTTTTCACTGATTACTGAACAAAAATAATGTACACACTGTGGAATGACTGAATAAAGACAACATCAAACAATGTATACATTGGATCTTGTAGTTTTGTCCAGGAGCAATAGTTGTGTTTTTCATACACCGTTGATACTTATCAGTTCTGACATTTCCACCAGCTTTATAATGACGTGATGTCGAAATAAATGTACATGGGGCAGGTGCAGCAGTCTGTATTAGCTTTGCAATAAGAGAGAGAAAGAAACGGACATCAGAAACAACATACAGACATGTTCAAGCTTTAAGTGGATTTGGTCAATGCTGTAAATCTCTGGCTAATCTAATGGCACAACATTATAATACTATTTACAAAAAATATTAACTTGTGAAAAATGATTCTGGCCCCAATATTCATCTTTTTCTATTTTTTTGACCTACTACTAATGCTGCTTTGTACTGTCATGAATTTGTTTTTGTTGAGGGCAGTTGCTTGGGCATTACAGTCAACGACATTAAACAGAGATGCAACACTGTGGTCTGTAAAGTAGTGCTGAATAAGCATGCTATTGTTTTCAATAATGGAAAAGTTAATAGTACACTCATTAAAACGTACCATACATATCTTCTAAGTGTCATTTATTTCTGGAATAAAACTGGACATGCTGACTCCTGCTCTGTGTTGGTGTGTCTGGTCTACATTTATCCAACTCAGGAGGTTATTACTCAAACCATGTTCAACCATTTCAAAAAGATTTTTGCTTCTATTACATGTATTGTTTTTAAATTGACAACATTTTCTGGACTAAAATTGAACTGAATCTTATTAAAAAAGTCGGCGTAAAACAAAATATGGCAGCTCCAATACACGTTAAACATGAGACATTACACAGGACTGCATGCAGTTTTTTATGACATGTGTCAGAACTGAGCTGATGGGTTACTGCGCATCACACGTCACCAAAGGACATCATGCAGGGCAGTGTTTTTAAGATATGCCATGGTATATTCATATGGTTCAAGAGCTTGCCTGTGACTAACATGCAGTCAGTGGAAGACAATATTGTTGTTTTGCTGCTCTATGTATGAACATGTTGTTTTGCTGCTCTATGTATGGACATTCACTTCAACTGATTTAGTTCATTAGACATAAACTGTGTCTAATGAACTGTAGACATTGTTGGTAAAAGAGAAAGATGCTTGTTGGCAGAATTTACTGCTTTGTTTTTCCAGACACAAACATATCTATGTCTCAAAAAATTGAATTATAGGTAAATAAAGACCAGAATCAACAGAATCAATAAAGTAAGAAAATTGTCAGCAACACTGAGACATGTTTATTGCGGGGGGGGGGGGAAGCGTGCAAGATGCCATGCAGCCAATAATTAGTGCGGTTGACAATGAGAGTGTATCGGATTAGTTTGAGATTTAAAAAGAAAAAAAGCTCTAGTCATGGGTAAGGTACAGTACTTATTGCAGTAAAACAATAGTTCACGTAACTCAAAATGCCCTTGGTGGCCTGAGAAACTTTTGCAAGCCAGTATTGGAGAAACAGCTGATTAACTTTAGTACACTCCTCACCAATTAAAAACTTTCTACTGCAACTTACATTTTGCATTATGTTTTTCTACATGCTAGGTAATGGGCAATGCAAAACTGGCTTGCAGAATGTTTTTCACTTTGCAGCACACCCTGATCACTCCAACATCTTTGGGGAATAACTGGTTGTATCGTGTGACAACATTGGACTATGTGTGGTACATTTACAAGATAAAGCGACAGATTGCAGTCAAATCTTATATACAGTATAAATATATATATATATGTTTATGGCATTAGCATTGTTCTACTTAAGAATTTGTGAACTATCGCCTTTGGTCTTTACAGTGCCCATGCAGCCACCTTCAACTTCCAGAAAGCTCTTAGAGACAGGATCAAATAAGCAAACTTACTTCATTCATACCTAAAAAAGAACAAAAACAGAAAACAAAACAGGATCAGAACTCTCATTTACAGTCTGCATGTATCCCTATGGGGCACAATAGTGCCATATTTAGATCATGTTTTACTTTACTCACATTATATTACAATCATGATATGACACTCATTGAGGAAAGACTGACTGTATCGAACCTAATTTTCATTCCTTAAATCTTCCGATATGATTGTACACTTACAAAACAAATGCACGTGGAAGATTGTTTAAAACATTATCAACATGTTCTGATGTATAGTATACATATTCTAACTCCAAGATAAAGTGAATGTGACTTTACAATGCTATACGCAGAGAGAGAGAAAGAGAGAGGGAGAAGCAGATAGACAGATGGGAGATGAAAAGAAATCAAGATGGAAGAGAAGGCAGGAGACAGTCCGATCTACACCCCAGAGTTTAACCCCCACCTCCCTCAGTAACCCTAGTGTCGTACTTTTCCAGGAATGTAGTTACGGTCAATGCTTTCCTCTTGCAGAAACATGTGAAGGCAGCGCTCGTTCTGGGCCAAGGGATGACCTGCAATTCTGCAGAAACATACACACAAACGGCCAAAAGCTTTTGATGGAGGCTGGTGAGATGCAATTGTGGGTTAGTTAGTTGCCGCACAGACACAGCTTAGGTTAAGCCTTGTGTGACTGACTCTACTGAATGTGTAAATTTCAGTTTGGGCCAAAACATTTTTTTTTTTTTTTTTTTTTAAATAAGAAAACCTACAGGAAACACAGTCAAATCTTGTGTATTCCACATTAACTCAAGCTTATGTGACAAATGGGTTGGCTTTTATCTACATCTAAACACACAAAGTATGTACTACTAATGCAGTGCTAATTTACGGCTGAACTGACTGACCTGTTGATGAACTGCTCGAGGCCCGATCGCCGCTCCTCGATGAAGGACTCCTCAAAAAGGCCCTCATCCCCGCGGAATGGCAACTGTCTCTTCAGGGCCTTGCCCGGCAGAGATGGTACTACAATCTGAAGGTGTCAACACAAGTAACAGAAAAGATAACTCATTAATTTGGCAGAACTCGCAACTATCTTCCACGAATCCCAACCTTGAGGTCATTCATTTTAGTTTCATTCACAGAACATATTTCACTCCCCATATACTGCACAAAATGAAAGCACTACCATCACCAACCTGCACATTATGCAATCAGAATTCATTGGGTACTTTTTTGTCATATGGCATGGGTGTGTCCAAGGGTTGCGGAGTTCTAGAATAGGGTTTCAGAAACACTGTCGAACATATTAGCCATAACAATTCCTTACTCACCAGATGTCCTGCTACTTAATGATAGCTCTAACTTGAACCTCTGTGTGAAGAAGAGACCTCTGTGGTTAGCTGGTCTGACAGCTGCTAAACGATTAATAACTTATAGATGGAAAGCTCCACATTCAGTCAATATACATACAGTAAATAGCTCCTTGACTTTATAGACATTGCAAATATGGAACACTGGTTTGCCAACGAACACCAGGCAAAAACAGAAAATATATCACAATGGAAAGAAGCTCTCATTAAAATTAAATCCATACTATAAAATGCTTTTCATGTCCTATAGGTCCAGGGTAGATGGGTGAGTTGGGGTATTTTTCTTTTACTTATCTATTTTATTATTATTTCATTGTTTAATTTTGTTCTGCTGTGTGTTTATGTTGTTTAATCATGCAATTGATCGCTAGTATTCTGTGCACGTACATTTGCCTGCATGCACATTTATGAACTTACATTATTGGCAGTTCATTGATGTGTTATTTCACATTGTATAATTTATGTAAATCAACAAAAGAAATAAAAAAATGATCACAAAAAAGAAATACCACATGGCATTTAAATTGCTCACTCGCTGTGCTGTTAAGTCGAAACTACACACATTTACATTAATATATTTAAGCTTTTCATTCACTATATCAACACAGAAGACCAAGCCTAGAGTGTAATCCTACTTTTTATATCTTCGTACCTGTTAGACCAACATTGTCACTTATCACATCATTGTAATTATGGTACTAGTTTGTACCAGCCAACCTGCTACAAAGATTAGCCTGAAACACAACATTGTAGCTCACTCACCTTACTGTCTCTTTCCAGCTCATTCTTTAACCACTCAAAGTCACTGTATCTTCTTCTCACACAGGAATCCTTCAGTTTGAAAATGGGAAGGTTTGTCTACACAGATGAGAAGAAAAAAAGACAGCTCATGATTTATACTAACTTCAAACATTTGGACATGGTTGCTGTTGCATAGTGAGAACAAGGCTTGCTGAACAGTTGACAGATATCTGACTTAGTGTTGGAGGCATTGTGGATGTGCCCTAAGCAACAAAGGCGTGACAATAACAGATATCTTACCAACATCATTTGAGTAAATTAATAGCATTAAAGTCTTCGATTAGACTTGCACGCTAGTTTGATGTGAGAATATGGTTCTTTTTCTTTGTAAACCTTTTCAGTTGTAACTGTTGGCGCAAGTAATGTTTATTTTCATCATGGGTTGTTTTATGAGAATTGATTTATCTTTTAGTTTGCCGGACGTGAATAATGAGTAATTCCCCGAGCCCAATGTGTCATCTTCAAATTGCTTATGTCCTACCAACAGTCCAAAACCCAACGACATTTACTTTCTCATCAAAATGAGGTGTTGTAGTCAAGACAAGCCTGTTAAGTTACAATTATGCAATTGCAATGTTAGCATCAGCTTCCTGGAAATGTTTTCTTTTGACTTAGCAGTGTCAGCAATTTTCTGAAACTCATTCGTACAAGTTCAACTGTCTTTCTCTGCTAGAGAAGGAAGTTTAACTTACTACAACTAGTTAGCCACACCTGTTAATATTCACATTCTTATTATTTAATAAGGATAAACATGTCATTTGTCCCGTTTCCATAAAACCGACCAACATTCTCAGCATTCCTCCTAGGTTAAAGGTCGCTCTTTGTAAAAATTTGATTTCCTTGTATTTTTTTTTTTAATTATAAAGCTGGTTGACGTAAATAAATACTTTGGAAGTATCAACATTCTCAATCCTCAGAGAATTTCACAAAGCCCATACTCAGAAACTGTGCCTTTAAACCAGCCGAAGGTACTTCAGTATGTTTGGGATGTCCCAACTAGCTAGATGTAGAAAGTGTGGTGCTACAGTGCGGTTACAGCTGAAACGAACCGTGTCAGAGGGTGAATACAGGTATATGCAGACATGGCTACAGTATGAGAAAAATGTTTTTTAACATTAAAGCATGTAAACACGTTCTAGTAAGAACTAAAAGCACAAATATGACATTAAAAGGAGCATGATACGGGACCTTTAAGTAGCGTTTCCTGTACATGTCAAGGTGTAACATTAACAGCTAGTCAGGTCTGTTTATGTTCATTTTGTCGACAAGCATATTTTGCGTTAGACATGTAGAGAGACAGACGACGTTAAATTATTCTTTACTTTCTTGGCAACTGAAGTGTATGTAGCATTTAACTAGCTTCACGGTCTCAGCTGCGACCCACTGATTTTCACTGTCGTAATGTTTCATTCTGTTTCAATATATGTAACGCTAACTAGCTAGCTAGCTAGCTACATAGCTAGTTTAAAAGGCATTTAACTATAACGTCAAGTGCCATGGCATTATCGATCTGCTTTCACCATGTGTGCTGGAAGACGTGGGCTATGTCACGAAACGTCTACAAGCCAGCCTAACGAACTACATCAAGCAAGCAGCCTCCGACAGGCCTCTGTCAATCCCCGGTCCTGATTTTTACTGGAGCGCCATCTTGGCCTACTCAAGGCGCCTATCGTAAACATCACAGCAACGGGGCTGTGTGGGTATTTTTTCCCTAGGAATGCGAAGGCATATCCCGCCCTACTCTCTTACTCTTCCTCTGATTGGCTTGACCTGAGATTCTTTCCCTAACCATAACCAATCCCACTCCTCTTGCTTAAATCTAACCAACCCAACCAGAGCAGGCAACGAGTACTAGCCATTCAGAGGGAGAGTAAGGCGGGTCATGCCTATCCCATGCCCACGCCATCCTTGGACAAAAATTATGGTTCCCTGTGTTGACTTCAGCACAGCGAATAAATATGCTAACTGGCTAGCAACAACACTGTAATTACCAGTTAGCTTAGCAAATAAAAGCTAAAGCTGCAACAGTTTTGGGCTTGTGATTCGAACACCTACCCGCATGCGAACTTCATAGTTTGTGTAACGGTTCCGTCCAACTCCAACGATTTGTGGATCATAAACGTCTATCTCCAGAAAATTGCTGGGGGGGCCGTAAGCATCCGTCAGGTCCTGGGGCTTGGAATTCAACCGGCGAGTGTCGGCCACCGCAGGGTCTGTCATTTTCTCGGGTTGTAATTTTTGGACGACCAACGGCGAATCAAACCAACTAAATGAACAGTAAAATCTTAAATCTCATCTGAAGACATCAATTGATTGCGATAGCTGATCGGTTCAGCTAGGGAAGTAGCTGACTTGTATCTCGCTCTTCTTGCGGGGGCCAGCCGCCCTGCGCCCTACCTTTCTTGAATCTGAAAAATGCGTTGACTCAGTTCCGTACTGTGTGGGACACTGGACTCCCTCTAATGGACAGTGAGATAACTGGACTGAGGAATTTGAACTAGGTAACCCTAATGTCATTTCAGTTGTACAATTAATGCCACAAAACTTGAGACATGTATATTTATTTAAAAAAAAAACTGGTCATGACAGATACAGTGCAGCATAAAAAATACAGATTTTGAACACAAACACAAATACAAGTAGGCCTAGGCCTAGGATGCAGAAACGTCCAACCACATTGAAAAAGTACATTCAATTAAGATAGGTAACATTCAATATGATGGGATATAATACAAAAAGTATGTAGCTGGGTTAAAACTATTCTATTCTATTTGCCTGCTACAGTAATTCCCAAAGTTTCAGGGGTCTCCCAGAAAAAAGAGAATTATTTTATTTTTTACTAAAATTCCATCCATCCAATTAATACAATGACAGAATGTATGACAATTTTGGGCATTTCTGGACTTTCTGTACTAAAACATTTAAAAGCAACAATCCTATCAGACCGGGACAGGGGCATTGCACAAAATTCTGGGCCCTGTAAAAGGCTTTTTCTATTGGCCACTCCCTGCATCCACAGCTATTCATTCTAGCATCTTTTTGGGCCCTCCTCACATAAGGGCTCTGGGTACTCAGTTCCCAGTTTTTTCCCAAAATTCTGAGGTGAAAACTGACTTTTATTAATCTGACTTTTATTCTCAGAATTCTGAGATTCTGAGAATACGGAAGAGGATTAGGGCCACTGGTGAAAAAGTTATGTGAGTTCTGACTTTATTCTCAGAATTCAGACTTTTTTGAATAATGTCAAACTTCTGAGAATAAAGTCAGAATTAAAGTCAGAATTCTGAGAATAAAGTCAGAGTTCTGACTTTAATCTCAGAATTAAAAAAGTCAGAATTCTGAGAATGAAGTCAGAATTCTGAGGATAAAAACAGAACTTACATAATTTTTTCACCAGTGGCCCTAATCCTCTTCTGTAAGTAGCAAAGGGCCCTGGGTACTCAGGCTTTTACAATAATCCATCCAGCTGTTAAATTGTTAAAAACAGATTTTTTTAGTTCTGACTTTATTCTCAAAATTCTGATTTTTTTAAATTCTGAGATTAAAGTCAGAAGTCTGACTTTATTTTCAGAATTCTGATTTTTTTTCTTCTCAGAATTCTGAGGTGAAAACTGACTTTTATTAATCTGACTTTTATTCTCAGAATTCTGAGATTCTGAGAATACGGAAGAGGATTAGGGCCACTGGTGAAAAAAATACGTGAGTTCTGACTTTATTCTCAGAATTCTGAGATTAAAGTAAGAATTCTGAGAATAAAGTCAGAACTCACATAATTTGTTCACCAGGGGCCCTAATCCTCTTCCGTAAGTAAGGGTGCCTAATTAGAAGGTGGTAATTTGACTAGCTGAGTGAGTGAACAATGAATGCTTCCTTCTTGGTTGCAAACCAGGACACATTTGAAGCTGTGGTGAAGAGGAGGTCACAGAACCAACTATATAATTATCTATCATTGATAACCCCGACCGCCCTCTCCACACCACACTGGTCCCACAGAGGAGCTCCTTCTCTAAGAGAATCCAACGACTTCAATGTCACACTGACCACTACAAGAACTCATTCCTAGCACAGGAACTACAACTATTTAACCCTTCATCACTGAGTGTTAGATAAGACTCTGAGACATCACAACTTCACTAAGTGCAACTTGCACACTAGGTTTACTTACATAATTTACTTTATTAATACTATTTAGGTAGTTATTCCCAATTTGTATATATTTTAAATATTTGTTGTTGTATTCTATCCTATTTATTATTTCATGTATAGTGTACCCTATTATTTTGTGTATATTCTGTATGTGTGCTGTCAGTCTGATATTTTGCTGCTGTAACACTGTCATTTTCCATTTCTTGACCTTTATGCATTGTGTTTTTTGTCAGTACTTCACAATAAATACAAATAGTCATACGAAAATTGTGACCAGTAATGTATTTTGCTCAAAATATTGGGATATTAGATTTGATCAATTTCATACAATTCTATAACAACACAAATAAATGTTATAAAACACAGACAAAATGTATGTCTCTCATAATAATACACTTTATGTTTGAGGAATAACTCATAGGTGACTTTCTTATTGTTATTAAATTGACTCTTATTTTAATTTAGTTTTTTCATAAACCTTTTAAGAGAAAACTCTGGTACAGTAAATGTAATTAATATATAGGCCTAGTTATAGTACCCATGAAGCAAGTTTAAAGAGTAAATACATGCCACTAATGAAAAGTGATATAAATGAAGTAGTTCAGAATTTATTATTTGTGGTAATATATGTTAATATAATCAGGGTTTGTTTTACTTGTAACTGCTGCATCAAGTTGTTGATAACCTGTAACATTAATAGCTTTAATTGAATCAATTGCTTATAAGTGCCTTGAACAAATATCTGATTTCTTCTCATAGGGGAAACCAAACATATCTTGATCCCCTTTCTGATCCCTGCAGTAATGCCGGATATGTGTCAGTTTAAGACAATTTGGAAGTTTAAGGAGACCCAACCCTGATTGAGATGCCTCTTAAACAGAAACCTGCTTCTCTTCCTCAGATGAGACTAAAACTGGGAGATGGAAGAGGAGCAAGGAGTAGACAGATCCGATTCGTTCACAGGGATGAAGACGGAGCAGTCGGTTTGGTCGGTGGTGACAGAGCAGGATGAGCAGTCAGAGCTCTCGCTGTCGGACTGGCGGACATGGCAGTACTCACGCACAGGGCAGGGACGCTCATTGTAGTTTAAACCCTCTTTCAGGCTTTTAGGGAACTTAAACCAATCCTTTAAAAAAGAACAACACGTATGACTTGTTTGGCTGTCACCTTACATGATGGTACATTTCTGGCCTGTGCATTTATTTCAATGACTGCAATATAAATGTATTAGTTGCCAAATAAAAAAAGAGATAAGATTTGAATACAAATCTTTTGTGTGACGGCGGGCACAGAGCTCTGGATACTACTAACCTCGATGTTTTGAAGGTTTGGGGATGGCTTGGGAACCACAGGGATGAAGATGATTCTGATTCTGTATAGGAGGCAGGCACATTTGAACTCTCAGATGATCAAATCCACAACAGCTCATCTGCTCAATTATAATTTTTACTGCATAATGCAAACAATTAAAACAGTTTAGGTTAATGTACAAATAAAAAATAAACTGAGGAAATAGGTACACAGTGGTGATAATCTGTGGCTACTCCATACCCATATACCATCATTTACCCATGACATATGACCCACCTTTCATGGTGCAGCAACATCATGACCAGTATGATGAGGATAAAAGCACCCACCACAGACAGCACTGGGGTCCACACAGACATTGAACTGTTCTCTTTATTTGGGTCTGTGAGGAGGAGAGAGATGTGGATTGTAATTGTTTCATAGTCTTGTACCTTTACTGTATTGTGCACATGCAGGGCAGCAGGTACAGATGGTTAAAACACCCTTTAATTAGAGTTAGACAGATATACTGATTAGCTGATATTACAGTCATGTCCAATATTGGCCTATTACAGACTTACTGGTAATTTTTGGTTATGGCGTACTGTATAGGTTTTTTGATATGCACCGATATGAAAACCTTTTTTACAGAACAAAAAACGATACAAGTTGTGATTCAGAAATAATGTCAAAGTTGTTTTTTGATTATGTATTTAAATGGTCAGCACCAGACTGATAGTGAACATGATGTTTATTGGCATTTCTTTAAACCTATCACAATTGTCATGGCCAACGCAATCAAGTGGAACGTTGTAGCTGTAGACTAGATAGATAGATGGATAAATTGATAGATACTTTATTCATCCTGAGGGAAATTTAAGAAGCGTTGCTGCAACGTGTATTTACATTTCTGGGGAGGTGTATGTCAGGTTATGGCTTAGACCTGGGGCCTGTTTCACGAACCCAGGATAAGGGATTAAGCCGGGATATTCAAGTTATCCTGGATGACTTTAGCTTTGACTCGGTTGCACGAAACCAGGTTGAATTAAACCCAGCCAAGTAACCATGGAGATTTATTCTTTGCAGCTAGCCTGGTCCAGAGCAGGCTAACAGCCAGGCTAAGATTAATCCTGGAGTCTCATGTGTTAAATCAGCTACCGCTCTGATCCCAAATAAACTTGTTAACAGTTATTCCGTTGTCTTCTGAATGTGTTCAGCTTTATTTTTATTAACATGCATTATTTGTCACTATTGTTGTCATAAGTTTGATTTAAACCCTACTACAGTTGTTTA
>NC_045745.1:20092345-20092661 GCF_008692095.1 Etheostoma spectabile | reverse complement strand
AAATGGTTGCACTGGCACCCAGATGCGGAGTGGTAATCCGGAAAGTTGGGACTTTTCCCGGTGGGCCGGTAGAGTTTCGAGGTTGAATCGCATCAGTGTCCACTGTCTGTAAAAGTAGAGAGGAGCAGCGCGGCGTCCGTGGACGATTGCACAAAAGTAGAATAAAGATATCCAAGATAAGTGAAAAAGCGCAGCTTGACTTAGTGCGATCTGCTCATCGCAGCTTAATCGGTTGCACGTTTGCCGAGCCAGGATGAACACGTGAAGCTATGTCAAGCCAGGTGTAGATAGCTGGGATAAGTGCACGTTCACGGCT
>NC_045745.1:20092227-20092335 GCF_008692095.1 Etheostoma spectabile | reverse complement strand
GACCACGGTATCGATCACAGATTTACTGATGCAGAATTGAGAAGACGCATGCGCCGTATGTTTCACCCAATGAACAGCAGCTTCTAATGGAAAGTAACGAGGAGGTGA
>NC_045745.1:20092033-20092217 GCF_008692095.1 Etheostoma spectabile | reverse complement strand
ATATAATAGGCAAAAAGGGAAATACGGCTCTTATCAAATGGAGAAAAAAAGCCCAACATCGAGGACCCGACTGAGTGTGTGAGGGTGTAAAAATATCTACTTAGCCTAGAGTCACTCCACATTTTTACAAAGTTGTAGGCTACGCTGTGTTTTAATTGCTTTAAATATGCTAGTTTCATGTTTC
>NC_045745.1:20091904-20092023 GCF_008692095.1 Etheostoma spectabile | reverse complement strand
TTATGTGATAAATGTGCTGGTTTTACTGTAAAGTGCATTTGAGTAGCCTACCATGTAAAGCACTACATAAATAAAATGTATTATTTTGCTTTTGCCTTAAAAGTGAGCAGAGGGAATTA
>NC_045745.1:20088253-20091894 GCF_008692095.1 Etheostoma spectabile | reverse complement strand
GGAAATGTACCCTAAGGACTCTAGACTTAATTTCAAACACTTATTCACAACGCGTGAACATGTTTTACAACCATATGCACAAATGTTCATACAGAACAATCAGAAGGGACAACAACTAGAAAAAGAAGTAAGTGACTTCAATACACGCTGTGAGCATATGTAAAACAATATTGTTTTTTATTCTTCTGACAAGTGACCGCACCAAAATAAAAAGATTGAGAAGCATTGTGTTGGGATGAATGTAAACTACACTATATACGTACAGTAGGCTCTATAGGCCACGTTATTGGTCCAGGGATGTAAGACTAATTATGGTTATGAAACCAATGTAAGCTATAATAAAAAACATTAGGCCTACATATTAAGAAGTAACACAAAATGTCCTTTATTAGAGAAGGACAAGCAACAAGAAAATGAAATCCTGAATGTATTGGTCTCTGACCAGTCTGCCATTATTATCATCTGGGAAAATCACTACATTAATATCATCACACTTAATCTTTGGAATGCGTCCTGTATAAACCTGAAGCTGACCACAGATCTGCGCTGCTCATCTCTACTTTTACAGAGAGAGTGGACACTGATGCGACTTGCAGGTCTGCCGGCAAGCAGCAGCCACCAGGCGGCGGCCACCGGGCAGCGCCGCCGGCGGCGCACCGGGCAGCGGCGCGCCGGCAGCGGCCACACGCCAGGCAGCCTCGACACCACTACCGTCCCACGGGAAAAGTCCCACTCCGCATCTGGGTGCCAGTGCAACCATTTCAACCATCTAAACAACTATATTGGGCTTTAAATCAACCTCGCAACAACAATAGTGACAAGTACACTATTGCATGTTAATAAAAATAAAGCAGAACACATGCAGAAGACAATGGAATAACTGTGAAACAAGTTTATTTCGGCTCAGAGCGGCAGCTGATTTAACACATGAGACTCCAGGATTAATCTTAGCCTGGTTGTTAGCCTGCTCTGGACCAGGCTAGCCGCAAATAATAAATCTCCATGGTTACTTGGCTGGGTTTAATTCAATCTGGTTTCGTGCAACCGAGTCAAAGCTAAATTCATCCAGGATAACTTGAATATCCCGGCTTAATCCCTTATCCTGGTTTTGTGCAACAGGCCCCTGGTCTCACAGAATTACGTGAAATGATCTTGAACTGTTAACACCGCATTACATGGTGGTGACACGGAATGTGTGAAAGGTCCGTGTGGCCTGCACGGAAAACAATTTTTTTTTTTTGCACGGAAAACAATTCCAATGTAAAGTCAATGAGAAGGTGACGTAGCATTAGGAGCGACTATGATGGCGAGTAGTATGAAAGCCCAAAACATCTGCGCGAATTATGTGAGATCAGGTTGGTCACCGCGACGTATAGCTACATTTCTTGAGAGACTATAGGGTTTGGCGTAGGGTCGGTATCTCTACGTACTTACATACGTAACCACGGGGTCAATTTAACGCTGAAGCATTAATTTGCTTTTAGGGTACCGTGAAGGGTTTGTGTCAACGTGTAGATGTATGTAGCCTACCTCAAAATGTCAATTCCACATGTTGAAATTTATCAAAATGTGTTGCACATTATCATAAATGTTTATATTTATCAGCATATGCACATTTTTCAAGACTATAGGAAATAAGTCATAAGGCACAGTGTTTTGGAAATACCACCTACTGGTTCTGTGCCTGAGACTTATAATTGAGACTTAATAATAGTTGCAATTTTGACTAGTTGGCTGTAGAAGTAACTGATTAATTTATTCTTTCAGTACAAGCTGTTGTGAGTTTTGGGCCTTTTTGCTAGCAGACATTGATCATTTTACCCGTGCTGTTGTTGGATCCCCAGACCACAGGCTCAGACCAGTCACTCCAGAATATGGAATCTCCACAGCTGTACCCCATTTTGCTCCGCACCTGCAGCTCATGCAGGGAACTACGGGAGGGCAAGTTGAGGCAGTAATTCTGCTTCCCCATACTGACTGAAGAGGACTTTGGACAGTAAGATAGAGGAGAGAAAGGAGATGAGTGCATAAATCAGCAAAGACTGAAAAAGAGATGTATTGTTCCTCAAAACTGCCTACCGCCCAGTTCCTCTTGTTGATCCTGTAGCGAACTTGACTTTCCACACACTTAGGAAAAGTTTGGGTCCAGCTGAGCCACAGGTTAGAATCGGAGCCATAATGGACAGTCAGGTTGGTTGGTGGATTAAACTTGACTGGAGATGACACAGGCCATTTAATGATACAAAATAGACAATGGGATGACAATGTAATTGGGCAGACGTACTAAGACAATATATTTTCATTTTCAGCCGTTTAAGTTTTTTTTTTTCTTTAATGTTTTTCCCTGTTTCAAAATACTAGCATTGTTGTTCCTTTCCTGGACAAAGATTATACTTTTAAGTTACAGTTGTGCTGCACCAGTAGGTATAATTAATTGGTTTACTATTTGGAAGTTCCTCCCAATCTTATGTTGAACCCAGTAAATAAGCATACCTTTTGTTTTAAGATTATGTTCCTTCTCCTTGGGACTCTGGTTTTCTTGTACCAGTCTGGTGTAAAATGGGTTGAACCTATTAAGGTATTCATAGGGCTGGTTACATCCAGTGTTTATGTTGTTCTCTGACAGATAGGAGGGGCACTCACTGGAGTCGTTGGCACCTTGGAACCTGTGAAGAAATCACTATTTAGACATTCCACATAGAAAGCAAAGAATGGTGGTGGTCTTTCTTTGTAATTTGTCATACTCAGATACTAGGGCCTTTTGCACAAGAGTAAATTCTCTGAAGAGGCAACTAAAAAAGTATTTACTCAGTGTTAAAAAAAACATATCAAGCCTGTTACTCCAAGTTACAGTGAGGTCTCTCAGCTTCTATATGATTAATCACCATGCTATGAGCATGGATAGCCATTCAGAGACAAGGTCTGATGTACCTCATGCTCATTCTTTAAAAGAAAGTGATGTGATTAAAAATTTCTAACAATTTTAATTTAATGCGAAATCTTTAATGTTTACAGCAGCAGTTAACATGTTGAATTACAGAAATCTAATACATTTATAATATAGGCTATAAATACAAATACAATGAAAGGAAACTGGCTGAAATGAAGAAAAACAACTAGGCTGGAGCTAGTGAGGTAGACTATATCAGAGAATTTAGTTTCAAACTGATAATTGCAGACCATGGGTGTGTATGTAAAGGAATTGCACCCCAGATAAAATGGACTAACATCAGATGTTCAAATTACATGCAGAAACCTATTTTGAATAAATACTTTTACTTTTATCTTTCATGGAAGTCCAATATTTTACTCTTCATAGTTCGATACATTCAGATTATATTACAAAATGTGTTTGAGTTTGTCTTATGATTACGAACCAGCCGTAGAAGGTGTAATTGACCTCTGGAGTCCCCTGCTTGTCCCAAGAACAGTGAACATATTTCAGATGCACCACCAAACAGTCCACATCTGTCAGAGACACGAGAGGGTTGACACCAGCAGAATTGTTTCATGAAGAAAATTTAACCAAAAAACTGGCTTACACATACAGTATATACAGTACCCTATTTTAAAAGACAATGGTAATAGACTAATAGCAGGACACACACACACACACACACACACACACACACACACACACA
>NC_045745.1:20087622-20088243 GCF_008692095.1 Etheostoma spectabile | reverse complement strand
ACACACACACACACACACACACACACACACACACACACACAAAATAAGGAAATGGTAGCACAATGACGACAAGGGAATTTACGCAAAATGCCCCTAATCAAGGAAGTACAGATTTACTTTTAATTTAAATTGATAACACAAGTGAATAAGTATTTACAATATTAAGGCCTAATCACATTTCAAGGCAGTTGTGCTGTTTCTAATTTTGATTTTAATTTTAGAAAAGTTATCAAAAATACAGTCAAAACTTTTTTTAATATGGATTTTTAACTAATTTTATAGATACAAAGTCAATGAACAAAAGCAGCTTCACATCAAAATAGTCAAATGTAAAACAATATGATTAGACCAAAAGCCTTTAAGGTAATTCACTACCTTATTGGTCAGACACATCCAAATACGCTAAAAACAGTTATTTATAATATCTTTTGGTTACAAAGTAACCTTGGTAAAGAGACTATTGTAAATCTGTGGAGAGATAGCCTTGATACGATAGAGAACACAGTTTTCCTAGAAGTTAAAATATACATTTTAAATGTTCTTACCGGGGGGTTCTTTGGCAAACACATGTCCTGTCACACAGAGAAGCAGAAACAGTCTTGTCACTATCATGGCTAACAG
>NC_045745.1:20068435-20087612 GCF_008692095.1 Etheostoma spectabile | reverse complement strand
TCTCAGCATCGACGCATATCCACTTCTACATTATTTAGAATTGACGTGTCACATATTTTACTTCTGTGTTTGCTGCTCCTAATCTGACTGTCGTGGGTTTTGTTTCCTGTCAGAGGAAGCTCTCTTCATATTATAGATCAAGATGACATGCCCACAGTTAGGCCTTCTTCCGTATAGCTGTAATGTGAAATAACACACACAGGCAATTAAAAAACAACAACATAAAGCACATCAAATCCTTTGCTGTTGAAATGCAAACACATGCAGTGTCAATTTAAAGGTTACATAAAAGAATTATATCAATCACTGAACACAGACGTATACAACTTAGAACATTTTATAACTTAACATAAGACTAATTGTCTCCAATGCAAACCTGCCCTCCTGACATTAAAGGAACTGTTCTGTATAACTGTCTAAGTTATTTTCAGTTGCTTAATGTGCTAAATATGTGTAGTGCAATTGGGATTGTAAAGATAAACCTTTATTTGAGATGCTTTCATTGCAGAAACCTGCTGCTCTGAGACAAGAACATTGGAGGTGAAAGAGGAGCAGTTGGAGAGGCCCTGAGGTGGAGAAATAAATCTTAGACATGGATATCTCAAAACCTGGGCTAGTGTATTGAATGCAGTGTGATGGCATGGAAGTAGGGCAGCAATTACTTTCTTAACAAGCGTGTCAAGTGTATGTTGTTTATGGCTTAATCAAATTAAATCAAAGGTTTTGAATTCAAGAAAGATTGGCTACATTTGACAGTATTTCAGTGAAGCATGGGTGCAGAGGAGGAGAACTGAAGGGCTTAAATATACTTTGTTCATGACAGAGTCATGTGATATCAGATATGCTTCACTTTCTGTGCGTGTTGTTCCAAAGTTAAGTTTTGTGGGTTTTCTGTTTCCTGCCAGAGGAAACTTTGTGAAATAAAGATTAAGAAGGTGTACTGACATCTGAAGTGGTTACAACAACACCCAGACATATTCATTCAATATTCATTATTGAATAATTTACAAAATGACTACCTGTTTTTAGTAAACTGTATTCGTATTATAACTAATCCTTTCAAAAATGTGTGTAACTGTGTAGGCAGACTCCTGTTTTGTTGATTTAACTAATCTAACCTAACTTACTAATTGGTATATTTGGGGTGTTTAGGTGTATTATTCATGAAATAGGTATAAGGGCTGTATTGAAGTCCACATTTGTTGAGTCCAAGACCAGTACTAGTCGAGATGCAACAAAGAACAAGTCCAAAGAGGTTCAAGTCAAAGCCAATACTGAGTCCAAATGAAAGACGAACTAGACTGAGACAGAAAAAAGAATCCTCTTACTGTTTATAATTTGTGACGTGAGAGACAGTATAACATAAGATGACAAAAAGCAAGTGCCGAGTAACAACACTGTAGGATCAAATGAGGCCATATTATTCACTATAAATAGAACAATTCACAAAAAGCTGTAGTGCAACTTCGCATTTTAGATGTTGAGTCTTTTCATTATGGCGTTACAAGAACAGGACTGCAAATGGAAAATGTAACAAATAACACACCTAAAAACTGATCTCGAACTTATTACTTGTCTTGAAAAATCCATAGTACAAAGTGCTTGCTGACATTGTGTCTGTGGCTGATGGTTGTGGTCTATGGTATATGACGACGCAGCCAGGCATAGAGCAAGCGACCAATGCTAATGCCTGTTGTAGATGGATTTTGAAATAAACCGATACCTGTTTCCTGAACAAGCACACTTCATCAATGGTTTTGTTTTGAAGGAGGAAATCATTTTAGAAAAAAAGCATACAGTGCTGGACTCGGTCAAGACCAGCTCATATATATGTGAGTCCAATGGCCTAGTCCAAGATAAGTCAGAGAGAATTGAAAAACGTCTCGATTCGTAAGTACCACAGCTCTGGTAGACATGCTTACAACTTGTAAGCTTATGAATAGAAAATGGTGATTAGTTTATGTCATGTACCAGTTATCTTTTGCCAACTACCAGTGTTACCTACCAAAAGAGTTATTACTGATTTAATTTCATATTCAATTCATTTCATCAAGAACAAGTACTCACCCCGACATCTGTGACTAACTTTTAACATGAAATTTATCTGTGACTCAGACAACTTTCAGCTCAGCTCATTTCCAGTGAATCGTTTTTTTTTGTGCGTACGTGTGGTAATTACTGTGGTACTGTGTGATCTTTTTGTTTTATGTGGAGAAAATGCAAAGGCATTTTTGCTTATCTTAGTGTCTTCAGTTGTGATGAAATTATATGGTAAAATAAGATACTAAAAATGATTCTAGAAATACATTCTAGAATAATACTTGTAGACAAACCAAAAACCCTGAGTCGGAAACTATAATGCAACAATTAATATTACATTAAAAGTAATCGAAAAGCCATGGCTTTTATGATGGTGTATAAACTTCATAGTCAAGACCATCACATCAAAGTCATAAGTAAGACTAAGACCAGAAATCAAGTTAAATGTCAATACAATGACCAAGTGGGGGAGCAAGTATTAGAGGAGCAGTAGACCAATATTCAAATATTTCTGTAGGAGTTGGCCGTTGTTCAAAACAAAAGCTACCGTTTTTTTTATTCTCAGAGATCATCTTACATCCATCACATTGTAAATAAGTGTCCTAGACACTCAAATCAATTTTAAAATGTTTACAGTTTACAATGTCAGGCCATTTCATACACACTGAAAGCAAAGGAATCACTGGTCCTCAAATGTGTCCTCTGATTGTGTTTCCATTGATTTATTCGCCAGTTGTGTTAACTGTAACTGCAGATACTTTATGATGTGAAGTAAAAGTGTGAAAAGAGGCAATGGCGAACAGACAAGGGAGAAAGGAATATGGAGCAGAAACGGACTGACGGGGAGGACAGTAAAGAAGTAGGCACACTGAAAAGCAGAGAACCCGGAGATGAGCATACGGGCTGGAGCAGTTACAGCTGTGACGAATTGAAGGAAGGGCAGACGGGGATACATTGCCAGAGGCCGAAGCAGCAGGGAGATGCAGCCCCCTGCATGAAGGACTCAACCCCTGCGTACAGATAAGTAAAGGAAACTCCTCTGGCCACCCGCTTTGAACGTGTGGAAAATAACTGTCTTGTGTGTCATACTTGAGTGAGAGCTGCCCTTATTCCTCCCCAGTGCCTGCAGTGTGGGTATCGCAACGCGGAGTGGCGTAGGGGAAGAGAAGCCCAGGCCCCTCTCGTGACCTAGCCTACTTATTGAACAGATTGTCACATGGACTTGGAAATTGAAGCAGAAAACTTGGATTTTTTTTTTTTTCAACGGAAGAACTGTAATCTCTTACTCTGGAATTGAAATAAAGTGTTTAAGTATTGATCCCGTTCTGGTCCATCGTCAGTGGAACAATTTTTTGTTCCTTTTTTTTTTTATAAACTGACACATGAGCTTCAGGTGTGTCATGAGTACACTTTTATTTTGAACAAAATCAAACTTCCTAAAGCAATGCAATCAAAACAATTTAAAATTAGAGATAAGAAGGCTATATATCAAATTATATTTTGATATAAAAAGTCACACTTTAAACAAGTGTGAATGAAAAGTGCTATATGTAATTTTCAGTTTGATTGCAGTGGCCACTTTGGACAAAAGTGGTAATGTCTTTACCATGGCTGCCGAAGTAAAGGTCTTTTCTATATGGTACTGCATTACTGGGAAGTCATTTAGTCAAGGGCATAGTACAAATTTATGGGTCCTGTAGATAGGCATTTTCTATGAGCCCCTCCACAGCTATTCACTAGCATATTTTTGGGCCATCTTCACATGAGTGCCCTGGGTAATAAAAGGGTACAGATGCATTATTGCAGAAGGTAACTTAGTCTACTTTGGCTATGTTGTGAGCTAAACCGGGTATCATGAACCAAAGCATTAAGAGATTGTTGTAGCAATCAACGTAATATCTTATAAATCACATTTCATGAACACCAAGGATGCTCTTAACAGGTACAGGGGGACAAGGGAAAAGAAAATAGTAGGCTAACACGGACTAATAGGAACAAAATGCCCACGCTTAATAGAAGTTGGACGTAATTTGATGTTGGCCACTGATGTTCAACGCATCATGAGTTATAAAATTATTTTCTGAATTAAATAGACATATTACATACCCAAGGGATAATTTGGGATGTTTTTTTTTTAATGATTTACACTCCCATAATTGTCTCCATCTGCTAAAAGCCCGACCAAGATTGACCTAGTTTCTGCCGTTGTCTTTCACTTTTCCTTTTAGCTTTTAGTTCTTCAATTCATTTCCTTCTTTTCTGTGATGGTCCTTCCCCAGTATCAGCCATAATTACAACAGATCACTTCTAAAATAAAATTTGATTAAAATTAGGCCTAAATCAAGACATCTCCTGCTACGTTTTTACCTGGCTGGATACTCATTAACGCAGGTTTTGCCTGTGTTCAGCCAAAATCTTTGACCCGTCAGAACGAGTTCTTGAGAGCTGTATACCTGCTGTAAATCATTTTGTGACTTTGTGGGAAAAATCAGACCCGGGCACAGGCAATGATAAAAACTGTATCTAACATCACACACAGTTTCAGAAACGTGTAAAAGTTACATATAGTCACTTTAAGATTGTGATGATAGACAACCACCTTACAGTATATTAGTAGATAGGCCTACATTTAATCAATGCACTCTGTAGTATATGTATTCATAATGATCCCACAATGTATATTAGAATTACAAAAGCTATGTCTATTAGCTGTAAATAACATAACATTTTGAAATTAGGCCTCCAGGGCCTTTAGTTGAATTTGTATTCCTTAACTGTTATTATCATAGGCTACTTAAGTTTTGTATTGTAGCCATTTTATTCTGTTTGGATCGTATTTGTTGTAGTATTTGTTAATTTTGTTTTGTTTTGTTCTTTTTAGTGCATTTCATTGCGCGATGTAATTGTGTGATGACAACCAACCTCGACCTTCAAGGTCGCCGCATGTGACTACCACTAGTTGGACTGACATTTATTTTGAAAAACCGGAAGTTCCAGTGTTTTGATAACGGCTGCGGAAGAAGCGGTCATTTGGCCGATTTCGCGTCCAAGCAGTAGTTTGCCATCAAAAACGATACTAATTCAACGACAAATGTAACGTCAACCGTTTCACAGAAATTCATAATGGGATTTACGCCGAGACGCTTTCTTGGTGTTAAACCGTCGAAAGCGCTCCTGTTGTTGCCCTTCCTGTTGACATTCTTGCTCGTCGGGAGCCAAGGCGAGAGCAATGCGATGGACAATGTCTCAACTGAGAGGCTGGCTGAGGAAAGCCACCGACAGGACAGTGCCAATCTACTCATATTCATAATGCTTTTAACACTCACCATTTTAACTATATGGCTGTTCAAACACCGGCGATTTAGGTTCTTGCACGAAACAGGACTAGCCATGATCTATGGTAAGACCGCTAATGTGGATGTCAGTCATCTTAGCGTTAATGCTAGCTGGCTTTGATGTCCTTTCCTTAGCTCCTCAAACTCAACCAGTAAGCTAAATTGACAGCTTATTTTCATCTTTCAAGCTACATGGTGGAGGCTTTCTGTGATATATACCACAGGAAGCCTCCACCATGTAGCTACGACACTGACATGTCATATATCACGGTATAGCCTACTGGTAACGTTAGTGTTGGCCGGTGTTGAAGGAATACATAGATAATATTTATCCAGTATTAACGTAGCATACATTGCGCAATAACGTTCTCTTTTTAACGTAACTGTCCATATTAACTGCATTGGTATTGTGGCATTGTCATTCTGTGGTCTTTTTTTGTTAGTTCGTTGTCTATCAACTGTCAAATGAACAAATTAGTAACAGCTAAAATTGTTGTAAAAAAATAAAACATTGAAGTCGCTAGAATTAAAGCTACTTAACATCCCCTTTAACTAGTCATACACCTTTACCACCATCTGTCATTTTAAGTATGCAGTGAGAAACAGCTTTGATAAATAGGTTGAATAAATCCTCATTTCTAAAGCCCATCCCTTTCAAAATAAATACCTTGGCTTTTTCATATTTGTTTATTTCATAAGACCCCAATCTAATTAAAGTATTTAGCACACCCAAATAATTAAAAACTTTTTTTTTTTAAATAGAACCTCAGTGTCCTCCTTTAAAACTTTTTTCAGACTAATGTTTTGATTTTGTGTCTGTAAAGCACTTGCTTTTGAAAAGTACTACTGTGTAAACACAAAGGGTATTATTATTATTATTTACTCCAGATCCATGGCTAACTGCTTTGCCTTCGCTCCCTCTCTCCTCTCCTCCACCCTGAAGGCCTGTTGGTGGGTGTGATCCTGCGGTTCGGCATCCATGTGCCCCAGAACATGAGTGACGTGATCCTCAGCTGTGCTGTCAACGCCAGTCCCGCTACTCTGCTGGTCAATGTTAGTGGGCGATTCTACGAGTACACTCTGAAGGGGGAAGTCAGCCGGGGCAAAGGTCTTCAAGTGCAGGACGATGAGATGCTGAGAAAGGCAAGGGGATAAACAGAAGGATGATTGAGTGGAGTGGTTGTTTTTGGTGTGCTGCTCCAAAATGAAATTACTAGCCGGCAGGTGCCAAATGGCAGAAAAATATCTCTTATAGTGTGATAAATAACCTCTGCAAACAATGACATATCTAACATAATCTGTCTATAAAAATGGAAACATGTCGGTAAACTATGTTAATTTGTTAGTTTGCTTACTACAACAGACACTACTAAAAAAAAATAGGTGTTTAACCTCTTATAACTTACCACTTTCTTCAGGTGACCTTTGACACAGAAGTGTTTTTTAATATTTTGCTGCCTCCCATCATCTTCCACGCTGGTTACAGCCTGAAAAGGGTAAGAGCGTTAAAATGACTAATGATACATGTAAATTATTGATTCAGATTTGTCACAAATGAAATCTAAAAAATCCGGCCATATTAGGTATTAATATATGTCAATATGTTATTCTCTACAAAATATTGCAATGCAGAACAATGCAGTCAAGTGCAGTTTGCAAACATATTGACATATTTTATGACTTTTGTGATATTTATTTATATTGCTCCAGCCTAACTACTAGTACTAGACAGCCTCTGTTTTAATAAATCTGTCTCCTTGT
Source organism: Etheostoma spectabile (assembly GCF_008692095.1). Lineage (NCBI taxonomy): Eukaryota > Metazoa > Chordata > Actinopteri > Perciformes > Percidae > Etheostoma > Etheostoma spectabile. The sequence continues at coordinate 20,080,476 of NC_045745.1, read as the reverse complement.
CTGTCTCAGAGACATTTCTTCAGAAACATCGGCTCCATCTTGGCCTATGCTTTCATGGGAACAGTTATCTCCTGCTTTGTTATTGGGTAAGTCATTTGTTTTTTTCTCTGTGACATATACATTTAGACTCAAATAGAGTAACAGATTGAAGATTTCTTCTGGTTTCACTTGATAAGTTTGTTGAATGGGCAAGTGTTGCCAGTGTCTTTTATAACCTGCACACATCCTTCTTTGCTCCTAGGCTGATTATGTATGGCTTTGTGTCCTTCATGAAAGTTGTGGGCCAGCTTGGGGGAGATTTTTTCTTTACCGACTGCCTCTTGTTTGGGGCCATCATTTCAGCCACAGACCCAGGTAGGTAGTGCCATATTATCTTTTTAGCATCCATATATCATTTTCACATATTGTTGGTACAAAGTATGTACATTTTTGGAAGCAGTGTAACACCTTATTGCTCCTTTTGTTAGACAGTCTTTCTGTTTGAGGCCTTTGTGAGCTTTTTTCTTGCTGTAGCTGTCTTTGTATGTCTTACACTCTTTCGCCCTTTTTTCTCCTGTGCCTCAGTGACGGTGCTGGCTATCTTCAATGAGCTAAAAGTAGATGTGGACCTGTATGCTTTACTCTTTGGGGAGAGTGTCCTCAATGACGCTGTGGCCATCATCCTTTCTTCGTAAGCATTAATTAAATCAACACTGCAGATATATGCGCACGCACGCACGCACGCACGCACGCACGCACGCACACACACACACACACACACACACACACACACAGTAGTTCCACATTAAAGGATAGGCTAACTATCTCAAAACAATATGTACATTTTAGGGGTTATTAGTTCAGTTGACTGGCCCAAACTGTACTAGCTACCTGTCTCCAATAGAAGTGATAGAAGACAAAATCCCCAGCACATCTTTTTTGCAAAGATGCATCCTAAGTTTAGTTGAAGCCCATGTGAGACTCCAGCAGTCTGGGTTAGACAAATCAAGTAGGTGTTTTTGCAAAGTGACTTAATATTTGGTGCAAAATTCAGCTTTGTGTTTTCCTATACAGTGTTTCAACTGCAGCTGAGGGATACTAAAAAAAAATTTTGTGCTGAAAAAACTAAAAGTTAATAATAGTAACTTGGAAAATGCTTATAGAGGTTGTATTGTCTGACTCTGGCTGTTGAAGCCTCATATTAGCTTCAGTTGAACTTATGTACTTTGTGTATACATTGCACAAGAATGGACACTAATCATACTAACATCAATCCCTGTCATTTCACTGCTTGCCTTCCTTCACTCATCCGTGTCATTCATCGCCTACCTGTACGTACGTATGCAGTGTTCTCCTCCGCTTGGAGAAGCAGGGTGGGCAGGGGGCTGGAACTGTGCACTCCTCAGGAGAGGATGGCCCAGTCTGGGCAGAGGGGGCGGAGGAATGGCTGGTAGAAAACCAGACATGGACTCCCCGGTGGGTGGGTGGTTTACGTGGTTGTGCTGACAGAGTTATAGCGTTAGAGCCTGATCATCTTAACTCAGTCAATGTTATGCAAATATTTTATTTAGAATGTAGCCTTGAACCACCACCCTTTTAGGATAATCACTGCCCTCCCCTGCTACCCTTCCATGTCCATTTCTTGCATCAATTTTCAGTTTTCTGCAAATGACCAGAAAATACTACTTGTTTTTGTTAAAGTTTTGGTCATTTGGTGTGTAAAGGGTTTTATTACTGCTGAATATTAGTGCTGTTGATTTGCATTGTTGGTTTTGAGGTCATTTGGGCACTACTCCTTAAAAAAGGGGTAAATCCTGAATTGGCTGTTTCTGTACTTATTAATATTCTTAATGGATATCAACCAAATGGGGTTGAAAGATCTAGAACTAGAACTGAGCATGCAAGACCCTAACCTCCTCACTTTTTTATGACTGTATAACCCAACTCCAAGTCCAGGTGTGTGAAGTCTTCACTTTTTTTTAAGGGGTAACCAAAATCCTCTAAATTCATACAAAATTAGATAAACACCACCAGGCTGGTGATATACCAGGCATTGTTGGATTTGGGTTACAGCAGGTTTGATTTGATGCCTGACTTCATCTTGTTTAGCATGTGATTAACATTTAACCACTTTCTCTTTCTGGATTTTAAGAAAGTATCTTTTTCATTTTTCCATGTGAATGGTTTTATTTGCGTGCACTCTGTTTATCTGCCCTTCAGCTCCATTGCAGCGTACCAGCCTGCAGGAGACAACAGCCACAGCTTTGAGGCAATGGCCATGTTAAAATCCTTCGGCATCTTCCTGGGGGTCTTTAGTGGATCCTTTGCTCTTGGGGTGGCCACTGGAGTCATGACTGCTCTTATATCCTTTCATCTGTTAATTATAGTGAACTTTATATACACCGGCATGCATAAGCAGCAACAGAATAACACCACAGGCTAACAGTTGCCTTCTAACTCTACTTTACTCTTAAGTTGCTGCTGTTTCATTATTACATGGGCAGCTTCAAGTCTTATTTGATTAAGAACCCGAAAAGCTGTTGTGGCTGTCCCAATAGCAGTAGCCTGAATTGTGTCCTTGCCTGATTTGATAGAACAGTGCTTACCTACTTGTACAGTCTATAGAGTGATGTCTTTCTTACCTCATTTACATTTTTTACACTGCAGGTCAACTGTGGATGTGCCAGCTCTTGTTTGGCTCCTTGACTTTTAGTTTTCTTCACGTAACCAAGTTCACTAAGCTGAGGGACTTCCCCTTGCTAGAGACGGCTCTCTTCTTCCTTATGTCTTGGAGCACCTTCCTATTGGCTGAGGCCTGCGGGTTCACAGGTACGCCTGCACACAGCACACATGCAGGCAGTTTTTAGGGCGTTTTCACACCTGTAGTTTTTTTGCTTTGGTCCGAATCAGTTGGTGAGTTTGTAAACTTGGAGCGGTTTGCCCTTGGTCGGTTTGGTTTCAAACTTGGAAAAATCCAAGCGTATCAAAATGCACCATTACAAATCACGCAAGAACGTCCACTACTCTTATTGGTCGGATGTTTCTGGGGATGGGAGCAAGAGTAAATACAGGAACAAGGTTGTGTGTTCTGGACTAGTGCATATTTCTTGCATGGTCAAACCAGCTCATTTCATTAAAATAATCAGACATTGATTTGCGAGAAACACAGGTCAACTCAGGTCACCGAGACTCTGCCTCCTATTTTAACGGCACCTGGTGTGACCAGGGAGATACGAGTGACAGTCTATTTCTGTTATAGAAACACTGCACGCTGCTACAGTTTGCTACTCTGCTGCATTTCAAACTGTTAAACACACCTGACTACTTGAGACATTAGCTCAGACTGGCGGAGTTCGTATAGTTGGTGCAATTTGAGTACGGGTCACGTTCTCACCACAAACAAACCACCCAGAGTTCTTTTGACAGCATACCGAGACCACCTCTTCAAGCAGGTCTTGATACGCTTGTTTGGTCCGCTTTTGGTGCGCACCAGAGTTCGATTGCCGCATTCTCACTTGCCCAAACGTACTGCACCAGCGGGACAAACAAACACTAGTTCGAGTCAACCAAACTAAAGGCAAAATAATTAAATAATTCTTATTCTTTATTTTATGAAGGGCAACACACAATGAACATTTCTGTAAATGTGCCAGATGATTTTAAACCAAAGCAACAGGAAACCGCAAGACATTAGTACAAACTACACAGATAGGAGTCAACAGGACACCATACAGACAGCTAGAGCAATAAATAAGCTTTCTCAGTAAGCCATGCAGAGTCACAGGAAGCAGCAAGACATTAGCACAGTTACACATTAACAGGATCCCCATTCAGTATAAGAAGCCATGCAAGCATCAGAACACAGCCGAGGAACACTGAGCCGAGCCATCTTCTTGCGCCAGTCAACCATGCAAAGCAGCGACAAGCAGAAACGTCGCTCATGAGTGAGGTGTTAATACAGCACAGGTTAATAAGAAGGTAAAATAGTTAAAATACAAGTTAAAGTATAGTTTCTCCCTACATTAACAATAAAAATTATAGTGACATTTCATCCAGCATCCAAAATCTTTTAGCTATTTTAGGTTTTCTTCTTAGGAAGTTCCAACTATCACTTAAAAACAATGAAACAGTAATTAGTATGGTAAGGAAGGATACATTAATTGCACAACCATGTCAAATGAAATCATCAAACCAACTGAAACACACCCTCAAGCTAAATGATGTCACTAGACAGTGTTGTTGGTTTATCACAGTGTTATGGATACATTTAAAAGGTGTTTGTCTTTTAAGCCACGATGTTAGCCAAGGAAATAGGTTTTGGTAACCTGTTCATAAAACATTTTTATTATAGTTTAGTTTTTATCACATTAAGAAAATGGTGATACACCATTAGCTTTTGCTGTCTGATATATATTTTAGTGTTCTTAGATTCACATTTCTCCCAAAAATCATGACGTAGTGCTGATTTTAATGAAATGTGTTTGACGCCCTCTAGTAAAGTACGACTCAAGTCAGTGTGTTTCAGATGATATTGAAGTGAGACCTGTGTATGTTTGTTTTTTATTCAGGCGTAGTGGCGGTGCTGTTCTGTGGGATCACTCAGGCTCACTACACCTTCAACAATCTCTCCCCTGACTCTCAGGACAGGACCAAACAGGTGATGTGCAATCCCATATCTTTGATCACTTGATTGCTTACCTGAATTCTGGTTCTGTCTTGGTTTGTTATTCTTATCAATGAGATACATTGTATGGTCCGAAAACATTTTTGAAGTTTTAAATATCTAAATTACCAACGGAAAGTAGTAACTCAATTTTACTTTACTTTGTGCACTTTGGTCCTAATCCCATTCGAAGACTAAAGTGAATGCATGCTGTCACTGCCCGATGTGAGTCGAGTGCAGATGTGAGTCGCGCATGCTCAGATTTAAATGATTTACGGCATAACGTGTCGTACTGAAATTTGCAAAATCTTTAAAATAATTAACTTTTCTCATTACAAACAATAACAGAAGATGGAATGACGGGTAGTGACACATGCAATGTTTACAAGACACTTACCTATGATACTTTGCATCCAAAGTGACGTGAATGCAATGTGAACTTTTCTGTTTAAAATATGTGTATTTGTGTGTCTCTTCCCCATCAGTTGTTTGAGCTGCTGAACTTCCTGGCAGAGAACTTCATCTTCTCCTACATGGGTCTGACTCTCTTCTCCTTCCAGTCACACGTCTTCAACCCTATGTTCATCATCGGGGCCTTTGTATCCTTTACTCTGATTGATGCTTTCTGGCTGCTCCAGGCAAGATCGGCTATCTGATGATGAATATGGTTGCACATAACCACTTTTTGGCTCCCTAAGGAAGGACCAGTCTGCACCAATTGTGGATAGCAACCGCTATGCTGATAATAATACAGTGTATTCCTACAGTTTATGCATTTGAAATCATATTTCAATGTGTTAGGGAGCCTAAGAATAACAGCAACATTTAAAAGACAGATTAGTCAACAATAACATATAATCTATTCATCTACCTTTGATTATTTTGCATCTCAGTTCTACTACTTTGCAGCGTGTTGTGTCCTTGACCTTCCTGCGTTGTGTAGGTGGCAGTGTTTCTGGGCAGGGCGGCAAACATCTACCCTTTGTCCTTCCTGCTCAACCTGGGGCGCAAGAACAAGATTGGATACAATTTTCAGCATGTCATGATGTTTGCAGGTACAGAGCAGAAACTGTAAAGTTTCAGTTGTCAACTCTCGGGCTCTCTAAGGAGTTCTTTTAAGTTCCTCAGGCCTGGACCGACATTACTAAACTACTTCTCAGCTGGGACCTGGATCCATTAAAATAAACTCTGTGGAACGGAACAGATTCAAGTCTGTAGTTAAAAAAATAGTGTAGATAATGGTGTGTGAAGACAGTCTTGTTTCTAGACTCCTACTCAGATACACTATTGAATGAATAACAGCCCCTACGTCAGTTGATGTTTACTGTTGAAACTGGCTAATAGAAATCCCCTAAATGTCTCTCCACGTAAGTGTTTCCATACCACCAGCCCTAAGGGGTAAAAAAACACCTACAACTGCGTGCTGTGCAGGGTGTGCTTGCCAAAAGATTTTCAGTAGTTAGGAAAAACAGCAACATTAAGTTGACTTTATTTTATGGCTTTTTTGAGTTAATAAGTGAAAACACACACACTCTAAAATGTCCAGTTGGATAATTTTAACATTAAATGTTACCATTAGCATTGGACCTTCAGTAGTGTTAAAACAGGACTGTTGGGGTGTCTGTGGGGAGCACACACACACGCACACACACGCGCATACAGTTTCTCACTTTTGTGCTGTCTTGTTTGTCTCCAGGTCTGCGTGGGGCGATGACCTTTGCTCTTTCTATCCGAGACACAGCGACTTACGCCCGTCAGATGATGTTTTCAACCACCCTCCTAATTGTCTTCTTCACTGTCTGGATCTGTGGAGGGGGCACCATGCCCATGCTGACCTTCATGAGCATACCGTAAGGCTGTGCATCTGTTTGTATGCATTTGTTTCTCTGTTTCATCCCCTCTATCAAAGGTCACTGCTGCAACCTTTTCTCTTCCAGGGTGGGCATAGATGCTAATCAAGACAACTCTGTAAGTAATTAGCACAGATTCACACCTCTTGTTTTTAAAAATGTAATTAGTTTGTTGGTTCCATTGTCAAGTTGCTATCCCTAAGCAAAAGTAAAAAAAATTAAGGAGTTGAAACATTAACTTATTAAAAATGTTCTGCTTAACAGAGTTCAGCGATGTTGGATGGGTCACAGCGGAGGAACACCAAACATGAGAGCGCCTGGCCCTTCAGGATCTGGTATAACTTTGACCACAAGTATCCTTTTAAGCGATGAATCACATTTAGGATTCCGTCTTAAGAAGTGCAGGTGCTAGATTCAGCTTTGGACACCAGAGGGTGCTCTTTCCAAACAGATATTTAATGCTAATGCACCAATAGATAGATTGTTGACCAATTTAGTTGTTTAATTGAAAGTGTCGTAAAAACGGTTAATAACCCTTGACAAAAGCTTGTTCTCTAGCTACCTGAAGCCCCTCCTGACCCACAGCGGACCTCCTCTGACCGCTACTCTGCCTACTTGTTGTGGCCCGCTGGCCCGATGCCTCACCAGCCCACAGGCCTATGAGGTTTGGACACAGCATAATGTAATACAGTAAAAGAAGCATTTTTTTAAAGACATGGATATTTACAGATATAATACAGGAGTTTCTGCGAGGTCTTAAAAAGTGTAAAAAAGAGCTTTTGGCCTTATAAAGTCTTAAATTCGCTGAAGTATTGTGTTCAAGGTCTTAATTTTCCTACGTCCATGCAACGCTACCTGTAATGCTCATTGAAATGCTCCCTTCTTTTTGATTCTGTGGTGCTGTAGTTGTTTATTTCGCTAGATCAAACCTATTTCGCTGTATTACAACTACCAACATGCAACTTATATTGCAGGCAATCAGCTTTCATGTTATTGGCAAGTCTCTTTTGGATTGCACCACAGACATAAAACCAATTTCATTCTTTAGCTACGGGGAAGTGCAAGTTTAGCGATACTTGAAAAAACTGAATTTAGGGCTTGGTTAAAGCCAGTTGCAAGTTAATTTATGATAGTTTTCAAAAGGTCTTAAAAAGTCTTAAATTTGACTTGGTGAAACCTGCAGAAACCCTATCATATTGTAATTTGTGAGTTTGGTTTCTTTACCAACTATTTCATCGCATTTAAGATGAACAAAAATGAACTTTAAAAACTCACTTAATTTTGTTAGTCCATGTATTTCAATAAACCTAATTAGGAATCCTAGCAGGTCATAAACACGTGTGTTGAAATTCGGTAGTGGGGCAACTTTTGTGTCCTTCAGGATTTCACTTTAATTTAAAGAAGCGTGTTTTTCCAGTTTTTTCTCTCCTTGACCTGTGATTGTATTCATCTTCATCTCTCCATTCCATTGCTTTTCTTTTTCTCTCCCCCATTTCCCCTTTCTACTCACCAGAACGAAGGCCGGCTCCACGACGATGACTCCGACTTCATCCTGAACGATGCCAGCGTGAGCTCCATGTTCGCCGACGTCACCATCAGCACGGACGCATCCGGATCCCGCACCATCAACCGCTCCTCCAGCACCGGGGGCGGCCCGTCTGATGAAGGTCTGGATCATGAGCTCGCCTTGGCGGAACATGAAGTGGCAATCAGGGGCACCCGCCTGGTCCTGGATGACCCAGTGGAGCCCCCGAGCACTGTCACCCTGCCCCCGCCACCCTCCCCGCCATGCTCGGAACCTCGCAGGCACAGACTGTAAGAATGCTTACACTGTCTGGATGAAGTTTGTTCTTTTCCTCTTTAAAAAAAAAATCACAAATCATCTCAGTTGATTTCTCAAGAAAGTAGCATCTGATAGTTGATTTGTTTGTATTTTTGAGTGAAAAACCAACTGCTTCACATAAAAGTCGCCACGCCACCACCTATCTAGCCTCAGCTTTGTGACAAACTTGAGGCGCACTTTAATCAACTCACTATTTAGGTGGATTACGGTAATCTTGAATGTCAATGTACAACATGTGAGGTAAGGTACCGTAAATCAAGTGCACCTCACCACATTTAGCCACCATTTGGGGAAGCTAAAAAAAACGAGTCTACTTTTACTGTGGTGATATGCCAGGGCCGTTATCTATGCTCTATTAAAGCCCCAACTCCCTCTGGCCTAATGGGGCGATCCCTAAATGTTTCATCTGCAGTTTTTCCTTATCTCTGTGCTGAAGTTGCACATGATGACAAGACTTGTATTTGTCTAGCTTCCTTCAAGTATTTATAAATGACCCACAGTATCGTTTAGGGCAGTTCATAGGCACTCTACAACTTTGCTCTGGTGCCACTTGTTAATATTTAGTCATGTTAAAGAGCATTTATGCTACAGCAACATTACTGATCTAACTTCTCTATCCACAGACTGATACGTGTTTGACTCCTTCTCAAAGATAATTGATGATGAAATTTGATTGTCCATTGTGGGAGTAACTAGATAAGGGCATTAACATCTGTGATGGAAGCAGTATTAGGAGTTTTGAATTGTAAAAGAAACACATTTTTTATCAACAGGATTGTGAGTAGATACTGTTCGGCCAAAAACCTCAAACTACTTTAACAAGTCCAGGAGCATCTCAGCTATCTTACATTTTTTTTTTGCACTGCTTTCCTCTTTTCTTCCTCATCAGTTTTTTCACTTAGTAAATTTATTTATTTAACCGGAAATGATTATTTATACATGAATGATTTTTTGGCTTATTTATTTATTTATTTATTTAATTTTCTGTGGGGTGACAGTAATGATTATCTTGTCCTATTCAAAAATAGGGATGCTTGGTGGTGAAGGGGGCATGTTATGCAACAAAACACTACGACTCTTAAGGTCCATTGTACGGTATGTGGTAGGCCTGCACGATTTGGGGAAAAATCTATACCTATAGCACCATAGCGTTCGTGATGCAGTCGGCTCGTTAAATTAAATGAGAATCAAAATCATTAAAAAAAAAAAGTTATTTGAAAATCAAATCGTGACTTAAGATAATTAATTGCGCAGGCCTTGTATGTAGGTCATGAGGGAGGTGGGTGAGGGTGATTTTCATTCGGAAAGTTTGTTCTTGACCATGTGTGCATGTTCAAATCTTTCGTTCCTGTTCTATAGTAGATCATTCTACTTTATACTTGGAAACTAGAGCTTCCCTGTGTGAGTATGTTACAAGTGTGTGTGTGGCTGATGTCAGAATGAAATTGTCCATATCTACTTATGTGGTTATTAGGGCTAATGTTTGTTTCTGAGTTTTCTGTCGTCATCTGGTTAAATTTTTGCTAAAAAAAAAAAAAGATGTCTTTGGGATGTTGCATCATCAAAGATGACTGAGGGCTGGCTGAACTGTTTTGACTTAAAGTGCCTATTCAGAAATGAAATTACTTAATGTAGATTTGTACATATTTTGATTGGCTAATGTGCGGTAAGATTATCTTTCTTGCTTTTTATGTGACACTGAACCCTTTGACTAATGTTGAATATTGTATTCCCAGTGTAACTAGGCCATTAAATGACCATGTATGGTGGAGATCACAAGAGTGCAAACTAAAACATTGTAATTTTAATAATGAGAAATATGTTCCACTAATGTTTTATTGGATAGAATTGTTTTTGGAAAAATGTATACTTTATCAAAAGGTAAATTGGGCATTTTAAAAGTAAACTGAATTGGAAAGCTTTAAGAAGCTGGCAACCTTTTTTCCGTCTTTTTCTTTGCCAATAAGGTCAAACGTCAGGGGCTTTTGCCGACTTGTACTGATGCACCATTAGTCCTTTTTGTTTCTTCTTTGTCAACCAAGCTCGTATATTCTGTTCCCACCTCAGTGAGAGATATTTTGCACTGAGGCAACTCCTCAGTTAACCCTTTCCTTGTTTGTTCTGTTTTCTGCTGGGTGATTTTCATGATTGAGGTAGAAATTAATTGCTGGTAAAAATCCCATTTTCAAATGTTTGTTTCAACTGCGTCAAACTGCACGAGTTGTCTATTTGATCTTCAAGCATAATTCTTAATGTGAGTTTTGAGTTTGTGCATAATCATCCAAAACTATGGACGGGTGTATTTACATTGGCTTCTTTTACTAAGGGACCCTTTGACTTTCAGCTACCGCACCTAAAACTAAAAATGTGAACATGTTTATGTTTCTACTGTTAGTAGAAACTGCTCATGACAATTGCATTTGTGAAAGGTACACCTGCAATAGGTCTATATGTGAATGTTTTTCAAATGTGAGCTCATGTTGAGAAAGAAATCTCAGATTTACTGGATTGTTCCCTGTGTCTTCCTGAAGTTATTAACAGTGTCTCCGACATCTTGTACTGAAGAAAAAAAAATAAAATAAAAAATTCTTGAAAATGACATGTTTGCACTTTCAAATTATGCAGTATAACCTGTATTGTCCTATATGCTTAGAAGGAATCTGTTTTTATTTGAAATTTCCATCTCTTCAATCAAAATTAAAAATTACTTTACAATTTACTTTACTGTACAATTTTCTCCTTTGACTAAACAATCTGAAGAGCCCTAATGACAATTGAGCTAACCCCACCCTGTGATGAAGACCGTTAGTAAGTAGTAAGTAGTTGGTATGAGTAGCCTACATTGGGTTATTGTTTTTTTCTACCATTTCCAAGGTCAAAGTCAAAGAGCTCCATTTTCTGCATGCTTACCTCAAATTATGCTGGCAAGAACTATTACATATGTGTTGGTAACTCGCATTATTCCAAACTAGCTAGTAATACTGTCTTTTAGTAAAGCTGTCTTTTCACACACACTTTTTTAACTGGTGTGTACACGTCACATTTACTTTTATTTTGAAAGGTACATTCATTCCGCTTCTTTTCGAACGTCGCAGTTACTCTTATTTTGAAGGAAAAACATCATCCGAACTTGGTTGTTCGTGTCTAACTTGACGCAGCCGCATGCAGCAGTACTTAAAACGTGTGAGGGTCTCGTGGAGCGGAGTTCCGCAGCTTCCACCCAGCTCAGAGAGCACCGCAGTCATCACCCTGAACCCGGTAAGGTGGCTCTCAGCACCGCTGTTTATTTACTGTACACGCTCTAACCAAACCTCCGTCTTCTGAAACTTGTTTTTGGATAAATCAGTTTCTGCACTGCTGTTTTGTAGTTTGCACTTGAGCATGCAGTTATAAGACGCCTGATGAAATTGTTGCTAAACACGAGCCGCACTTTTATCTTTTAATAGTCCAGTTAATATGTGACCATTGTAAAGTTATCGATTTCAATGGCCGATCAACTTTTACAGTATGCTATGTTCCACTAACATGTACACTGAAACTCCCTCTAACACATTTTAAGAGTTCATACACGTTTCACTTACACTGCAGCTTTGTGATATGAGAGGAAACAAGTCTTTAAGTCTGTCTGGGGCGTTGGCTGTCTGTCTGTCTGTCTCTGTAAGAGTGTGTGTGTGTGTGTGTGTGTGTGTGTGTGTGTGTGTGTGTG
>NC_045745.1:20066942-20068425 GCF_008692095.1 Etheostoma spectabile | reverse complement strand
TGTGTGTGTGTGTGTGTGTGTGTGTGTGTGTGTGTGTGTGTGTGAGCTAAAGTTACATGCTGACTTGTGGAAGCCTGGGCTGCTCCTGAAATCTGTTTCCAGTTAGAAAGTCTTCAACGCTGAAGCCAAAAAATGCATCACAGAGGTCAATTAAAATTCCTGTACTTCTATTTTCATTGTCCTGTGTTTATATCCATGTAAGTGATGCATGTGGCTTCAGTGTTGCCTCCACTAATATTATAATAAGCAGTTGTGAAGTAAATTCAGGACAAACACACATGCTCGCACACAGTAGATTCTATGACTGCATTATTATTACTGCATTATATGATTATTGATTGAAAAAAAATATTTTTTCTGTTAATTAACCAAAACAACAAGACTGACCTTTTACAGTTAGATTACAGAAGGAAACATCCGGTCACAGATGTTACGTCTGGAGTCAAATTTGAACATATGCTACTAAATGTAGGCTTATTTTAACATATGGAATTAGCCTGGTTGACACCTGACCCTTCTCAGTTGTAACTGAGAGTGGGTCTGGGTTCATTCGCAGCCATTGACTGTATATTAATGGACAGCACATGTGTGATGTCACCCATCGATTTGTGGAAATCTGCCATATGATGTTTAGTTTGCCATTACTGGCGCAGCCATCCTGGTTGTGAATGTGACGATTTTAGACGAGAGAGAGGAGCGGCTTACACTCTGCGTTATGTTACACACTTTTACTGGCAATCACATTATAGCCACACCCTAAAACAATCCCCTGCTTTATCGATGATTTTAAAATCAACGAGAGCATAATTCAGGAAATGAACATCATTCGGTGTTGCAGAAGACTTAAAACTAGCAATTGAGCCTATAAACTCATCATAAAAATAAACACTTGTGGGTCACACTCTCACAAACTCATACAGAAACCAACCTCCTTTTGCAACCGCATGTGTCGCCCTCTGCTGGGATTCAGATAGAATGCAGGTTTAAGACACTTCCGCATTTGCCACACTTCGCCGAACCGGATGCATTGTCCATTAATATTTACAGTCTGTTTGCAGTAATCAGACCAACGATTGGGGTGACGTAGCAGCGACAGCGGCATCAACGGATTGCTGCGCTTCAGTAGCCGTCATGTTAAATGGAAAAACAAAAAGCTGCTTGCCGTTGCTGCGCTATCTTCATTGTGTAAAGCCCGCCTCGGCCCTTTACCGTTGTGATTGGTACCTGGATTTAGAAAAATTGGAAATGGGCTTGAATGGGCTCTTGGCAAGACTGACTTACAGAGCAAATCTCAAATTTGCCGGAAGTTTGTCGGGGTTTTCCCAGGCTAGGAAGTACTGTTATTACAGAAATGTTTAACAGCACGCACTTTCACACATACTGTACATGTAAGTACACCAAGACCCATAATTGTGACTGAACTTTTGCACGCACGCGCGCGCACACACACACACACACACACACACACACACACACACACACA
>NC_045745.1:20065433-20066920 GCF_008692095.1 Etheostoma spectabile | reverse complement strand
ACACACACACACACACACACACACACACACACACACACACACACACACACAATGCCTGCATGTTAAAGAAATTGCCTTGAGCTGAGTCCCATAAAATACATCACTGGCTAGTAAAACTTAATGCAATTTGTCTGACTTCATGGCGGCATGGTAACTCCCTGTTGTGTTTTGCCTGTTGTGACTTTAAAAAGATAAAACATAAATGCAAGTCAGATGCTATGTTTTTAATTTCAATGATCCCCAATGGTAAACTTCATGTTTAAGTAATGGAGTTCTGCAGTTTTAGTGCTCTGACACCATGAAGGTGTAACTTGGCAGTGTGTTATCTTAGCCCTGCCGCCATTTAAACTTGTTGCGATGTGTTTGGGTGTGCTGGTACTAATCAATGGTTGTAAAATTGACAGACAAAAAGCCTTTGTCTTGCTTTGTATCTTATGAAAGGAACGTGGCAAGGCTAGATAGCTATATTGTTGGGCCATCAAAGTCCTCACGAATGTTAACGAAGAAAGGGAGCAGCACCTACCCAAACGATTAAATTGTTAAATTTTACAGATATGTTTGGATTTAAAAACAATAGGTTTGTTATCTTAGCATAAAGACTGGAAGAAAACAGCTAGCCTGGGTACGTCTAAAGGCAACAAAAAAATCAACTTAATAGCACCTCTTAAGATCATCAATTAACATGTCATATCTCATTTGTTAAATCTGTACAAAACCAAAGTCTAGGGGGGACTGTTTCTTGGCTGGGAGCAGTGACTTCCTGGAGTCCCGTCGCCACCTTGAGGTGTCCATTTTTGGAGCACCTTGGTAGACATTACTCCCCAACACCATAGTCAAAACACCAAATGAATATGAATATATTTTGTAACAATAGCGTTTCATTGCTTCAGTAGCGTTAAAGAGATTGTAAAATCAGGAGAATAGAAGTTGTTCTGGAGACTGGTTATGGCCCAACATCTTACGCCAGAGTATGTTGGTTTTTCCTTTAATTTGGCATCCATCTGTGAGCTCATTCAGCCTTGTGGGTTAACAGTTAAATTGATGGTAAATTATCTAATGTTTAGTCCCCTGAAGGGAATATATATATATACATAATTATTTTATACAGTAGTAGTCCTGTTTGGCATTAATGTAACAGTTTGGTGTTGTCACTGATATTTAGGTCAGAATCTGGGAGAATGGTTAGAAACTGAGATTTGCAAGGATTTTGTTGGTTGGAGATTTACGAAGGGAGATTTTGGATGCAAACATGCTCGCAAGACAGCACTGAAGGCTCAAATGTCCCATTAGACAATTTCAACATTAAATGTTACCATTAGCATTGGACCTTCAGTAGTGTTACAACAGGACTGTTGTGGTGCCAATGTGGGGAGTGTTCACACACACACATATTTGAACCATTTATTAATTTTGCACATGCATGTAAGTAAACCAAGACCCATAAGGGTGACTGACCGTTTGCTGCCACACACACACACACACACACA
>NC_045745.1:20052877-20065423 GCF_008692095.1 Etheostoma spectabile | reverse complement strand
CACACACACACACACACAGCTGCTCTGTTCAGAAAGACATCTCAGTTACTAAATCAAGAACTGACAGGAATGAACAGAAGTAGTGAGTAACTCGGATAACAAGAGAAAAAACAGAACAGACAAAGCGAGGTGGGTTCAAGTACAGCTAACCAGCAGCTTCTGGTAAAACCATCATGTGTCTCCTGTTGTTGTGGGACATGCTGCGTTCCTTCGACCTTGTTCTACACGACTACCATTTGTTGTACGGGCTTTATCCCACTGTCTGGAATGTTCCTCACCAGAGCCAAAGAAAACAATTATCTTACTTTGTAGGCTGACGTAGAGTGCAAATGTTTAGCTGAACTCGCTGTTCTGTTTCAAACACTGATTTATTTTTGAGATGTTATGACTGGAATCGGGTGGGAATGCTCAATGTTGCTGCAGTTGGGCTCTGATTACAGTGATCTTTAAAGCTGCTCTAATCAATAATTTTTACATAAATAAAGGATCAAATGTCAGATAATAATTGGTTCCCTTAGATCTTTTTAGTAACTTTCAACGGATCATTTTGGGTTTAGAGTTACTAACTTTACTGTTTGGCTTCACTGTCATCGCTCTCTCCAGTCTCTCCTTCCCTCAGAAGTTGGTGGAGACCAACGCAGAGCTAAAAGAACATTGAATAATAATAAAGTGGCCAAAAATGAAAATTAATGTTGTTCTGGTTTTGCTTTACAAGGAATAATATGCTTGCATAGGCATTGTTTTACTATTTTGACAATTTCTCGAACAGAAGAGTAAGAAATTGAGAAAATTATTGTTGATTGCGGCCCCAGTTTTTTTCTTTGTTAGCTTGCTCTTTGAGAGACTAAAACAATAGCCGAATAATGTGATACAAGTACACTGCTAATGTTTTGAGTGTATTTTCCCTTTAAGTTAGCCATTACAGCAACAGGATATCTAAACACAATCATTTAAAGACCATTAGTTCAACCACTAAATTTTAGACTTAGGCTGCACCAAACAATTTAAAGGTCATTTCTTTCCCAACCGTCACAAATGGACATTTAGGCTTAACTATGAGTAACCCTTTATCATCCCTGAGTTTTACACTTGTGTGAAGTAAAGTAAGAACCAATAGCCTACTGCTTATGTATTTCTAATTTAAAATCTACATTACAAATACATTAGGAGGAATGTAGATGAAGAGAAGACAAGTTAAAGAGACATTTTTAAGAATTAAAACAGCTCAGATTTGGATTGTAGCTCAGGATTAAGATGTATTTTAGGTGAATATTTTGTACATTTTGTTCCAACCCTGATCTTTTTTTTAAACCACCAGGAAGTCCCATTAATAGACCTCTTCTACTTTCTGCCACACCAAGTAAATGATTAAAGAGTCAGAGAGTGTCCAAAGGCCAAGTCTGCATGAAGTAGAGGTCACACCTGCAGCCCACACTACAATTTAACATATATTCAGACTTATCTTTAGGCATTAATGAGATGTTAATGTGAACAAGGGTAATGGCCAGTACACTGCAGTATTTAGTATGGGTGAGAGTGCGTGTGCGTGTGCGTGTGTGTGTGTGTGTGTAGCTGGATTGTGCCAACTACACTGTTCTGATAGACCCTTCCTGTTTCTCAGTTTTCCGCTACATTCTTTAGCGATAAGCTCATGCCAACACACACACACACACACACACACACACACACACACACACACACACACACACACACACACACACACACACACACACACACACACACACACACACACACACACACACACGGTTATGGACAGATGCTGGGTACAAGCAGACACTCCAACAAAATACACACCATTTGTTTTAGTTCATTTTCTCTCTCTCTCGCCATGTGTTTTAAAATGTGTGCATGATTTTCCTCTCATCCACATGGCATGATGTCACCTCTCTTGCG
This sequence comes from Etheostoma spectabile, assembly GCF_008692095.1. NCBI lineage: Eukaryota > Metazoa > Chordata > Actinopteri > Perciformes > Percidae > Etheostoma > Etheostoma spectabile. Next base: position 20,063,509 of record NC_045745.1, on the reverse strand, counting down.
TTCTAACCACAGCTCTAATTGTTACAGTCAGGTGGCTGGTGGGAAAGGACAGAAAGAGCAAACACAAAAGATGAATCAAGTGGCTGTAGACTGCACGACTACGCACATAAAAACAAACACTAGTTTATTTTGAGTCAATCCCACATACACTGTAATGGATTTATATGTGACTAGTCCCCAGCCGTGCACATTTTACTCCTGTCTGAGTTGATTTGTTGACAGAAATAAAAATACAGAATAACGCCAGTCTTATCCTTTAACCATAACCACTACGTGCCTTACCTCAACCCTCAACATGAACCAAGAACCAAGTTTTCACTAGATAATGTAATGGTTTACCCTGTGGGACCCAGGTTTTTGTCCACCAATGGGAGACGAGTCCCCATGATGTCACTATATAGAACAGATTTACGGTGCCACAATGTGACTAATACACACGCATAGTTGTCCTTGGCTGTAGCTCTGGCTTCCAACTCTTTATTTCACATTTAACTGTTTCCATGGCGATCAAACAGATGGTTTTGTATTGGCAGCTTAGATACAAGAAAATGATGTATACATGCTGCCGTGCCATGACACAGCGAGAATATTTATTGTAGGGAAACAAAGTAAAGACATGCAGTAACACTGTCCTCAGAGGCGTCTGATGTCAGTGAAACCTGATTTATTTACTTCCACACCTGTGTGGATACTGGCTCACTTCCTGCCAGCCATTGTTTGCTTCCCATCAGATAACATTTTCATGATAGTGGTAGTCAAGCATTATTATTGCCTTCTCCACAGCCTTAAAGCTACACAGTACTTCATGTAGCTGTGGACTACACGCACAGTATCTCTACTAAGTTTGCCAGTGCAGTTTTGTTGAAGACTGAGAAAAGTGAGGAACATAAAATGATATATTAATTCTTATTAGTTTAGGGAGAGTCAGAAAGTGAAATAGAAGCCTCACCCAGTCAACAATTAAACCAGCTGCTGGTTTTTCTATCAAGTTATGAACTAGCAGGTCACTGAAAGGAAGATGTATGACCACTCCACATGATGTCGGTGCCAGTTTGCAGCTTTATTGTCTGTTGAGGAGACAAGACCACAAAAGAAGTTATTTAATCAACTTTATGAACAGTAGCACCTTTAACCTCAGCCACATATCTCTGTCAAACAGCCGCCTGACTCTGGGAAACTAAATCTCTTAAGCCTAATGTATCTTTCACTAACTGTATGTTCTGCTATAATCTATTGGTATGAATTTGCTCCCCCCCCTGCATATTTCTTTAATTATTTGATTGGGTTGGTCGGTTTAAGTGTCACATGATGCTGTAATTGCTCTTTTAGAGGCTTTTCCACTTTGAGAAAAATGAAGAGAAGGGAGTGCATTGCAGCACTTGGGAGCGCTTTAAAGCCTATTTTACACAGTCTATGTTTAAAACTTACAGAAGAAAGTAGTAGTCTTTATAAAGACATTCAAAATTTAAATGAGAATCAAAGTCATTACAAAAATTAAAAACAATTAAAATAATCAAAGTTATTTTAAAATTACCATTGAGCCAACCTGGCCACAGAGATCGTGATTTTATAACGATTCATTGTGCAGGCCTAAGTACAACTGCACATGGACTGGCTTGGTCTTGTATTGAATATTGGCACGACAGACAACCTGTTGTTAAAAAGCTGTTTAGAGTCCAAAAAAAGGAAAGACTACTGGGATAAATATGAAGGTCATGTCTCTAATTTCAGTGGCCTACCATCCTCCCACATCTTTACTCAGGCTTTAACCTCAAAAAACCAAACCTAGTTTTAACATTAAACCTTTACATAATGATTTCTAGTTTAAAAATAAAACGCCTAGTGGTGGGATTTTAAAACGAGAACAACTTTTAGTACAAAGTCCTTGATATAAAGATCATGATACAGGATCTACTGCCTCTATCCACCTCTAACTGATAGACATGGTTTCACCATAATTGCTCATTGTTGTGTCCATTCCAAAATGGGTATTACCATTAACAAACCAGTATATGTCAGTTCTTGCCTAAAAAAAAGTACTGAACACACCTGTAATTTTGCTGAGAAAGTCACAAGCAAAGGAAGGATTTGAGTGTTTGTGAATGCAGCCTAAACTCGTGGTAACACCGCTCCTATGCCAAATCAGAACTTAAATCTGTGCTGCTCCGATCACGAGGGGCACGCTATAGCTTGTGGTAACGTGTGTGTGTGTGTGTGTGTGTGTGTGTGTGTGTGTGTGTGTGCGTGCGTGCGTGCATGTATGTATGTCAAAACGTCAACAGTCTAGATCTCACCACATTCATCAGTCATACGAGGCATTCCTTCATGTGTTCACTGTGCAGCCACACACACACACGCACACACACAGTTTAGGAGAATTCCTCATGGTCAGCCAGCATGAACTTGATGTGAGAAATAACTGAGCGAAACAGATGTTAGCCATCTCTTACTCTACATTTCTGTGCATGTTGAAGCCATAATTTTGCCATCATTTCCTGCATTTTTGACCATTTTAAATACCAACCCTGTAATCTCAGCTCTTTTGGTGATCAACATGGTGATTTTGGTTCTATGTTTAGGAAGTTTAAGAGCGTTGTATTTTAGGGAAAGGGATATTGTGGACTATGATGTGTGAGAAATCAGTTACATAAGGATGATTAACAGACAAGTTGAATAATCGGGCAAGAAAAAGTTTTTGAACTTGATTTAACTTGAAGGTGGACAGCGATGAAAAAAATTCAGACCCTTTACTTTGTTCAACATCTTACTAGGTAGACAAGTTATGTTCTGTAAGCAAAATGTACGTAGTAATGAAAAAAAAAGTGCTAATAATGCAGACAAATTATCACCCTTTAAACAAGTCAACTTACAGCACAATGAGCAAAATAATTACTATGACATGGATGTGTATGTAAAATACCAGAACCTGAAAACCTTAAATACTCAGGTTACAGGAGCCTGTGCCGTTGGTCATTTGTCTGCTTCTCAAATCAGCCATCGAGCTTCATTAACAAGGTTATTAGTTGCATGAGGTTTTAGTTTGTTCAGGCAGAGATAAGATGCATCAGTAAGGAGGACCATATCACACACAGAGTACATAAACACTCTATTGGGAATGCTATGCACATATGCAACTACACAGCTGGACACACAGAAACACAGGTATGTACACCTGGTTGCTCTGCTTTTGCACAAAACAAGTATTTCAGTGTCACTTATTTCAGGAAAGGGATTTCATCAGCAAATATTAAAGGGTTAGTTTAATTCGACACCTTTTTTGCTTCAGTCAGACTAAGTGGATCAACAGTGCCTCTATGTGGTGGTTTTGAGGGGCATTCTTCAATAATGAACTACTTTGTTGTGATCAAGATGTGAAAGCTAATGAATGTGAATGGTTGGGCAAAACAAGCTTCTTAAAAATGCTACCTTATGGAAATTTTAAAGAGCATTTTTCTAAATTTTATACACTAAACAAATCTAAAATTATCTGCGAGTTGCCACCATTAAATCAGCTTAATTTTGACTGGATTTCTACATGACTTTATGATGAGCAGGATTTTACCTTTCCTCTCTTCTTGGTGCATTTGTCCTAGAGTTTCTCTCGGAGTGACGATGGCAGAGAGCTCGCACTGTTTCTACTGTCGTGAGGACCTTGGGGGGAAGAGGTTTGTCCGCAACGAAGGCAGGCCGGTGTGCGTCCGCTGCCACACCAAGTTCTGCGCCAACTCCTGCGCCGAGTGCCATCGACCCATCCCTGTCGAATCAAAGGTGTGTGTGTTATCGGGCACCCGGATAGCTCATTTGGAGTTATAGAGGTTTTCTCCTTGAAGCAGCGGGCCTGGGTTCAACTCCAACCTGCGGCCCTTTGCTGTATGTCATACCCCCCCTCTCTCCTTTCATGTCTTCAGCTGTCCTGTCAAAAATAAAAGCTGAAAATGCCCAAAAAATAATCTTAAAAAAAAATAATAAAGGTGTGTTATCAGTTTGGAGTCGAGTTTTCTATGCATGTATTTTTCTTACCAGGTCTGTCCAGTGTCCAGTTTGTCCAGCCACATACTGAAAGTCTCATTAAAACTTCCTTCCTCCATCAGGAGCTCAGCCATAAGGGCCGGTACTGGCATGAGGAGTGTTTCCGCTGTGCAAAGTGTTACAAGCCTCTGGCTAAGGAGCCCTTCAGCACAAAGGATGACCGCATCATGTGTGGTAAATGCTGCTCCCGAGAGGATGCACCACGCTGCCATGGCTGCTATAAAGCAATACTAGCTGGTAAGACTGATGATCTGCATCCCTGAGTTTGGACAGTTAGCAGAAAAGCACTGTCTTGGAGCAGTTTTGGAACACATTAGTAAACTGTAAACTGATTTACATTATCCTACTGTGATTAAACTGCAGTGACAGACTGCTGATTTTACTTACATCCGTTTCTCTGCAGTAGCATCAACTCTTCTCTGATCTTTACAGGTACAGAGAGTGTGGAGTACAAAGGGAACTCCTGGCACGACGAATGTTTTACCTGTTTTAACTGTAAACGAACAATAGGATCGCTGAGTTTCCTCTCCAAAGGAAGTGACGTTTACTGTAGCCCCTGCTATGACAAGAAGTTTGCCAAACAATGCGTCTGCTGTAAAAAGGTAAATCTTTACAAATAGGAAACAATACCTCCATCATTCGGCCTAAGAGCAACAGAAGCAACAGCAGCAGCAGCAACAACAACAACAATATTCACTATCCATACATTTAGCTCTTTTGGTCTATATGTCTTCAGGCTATAACCTCTGGAGGATTGAACTACCAGGACCAGCCGTGGCACAGCCACTGTTTTGTGTGCAGCTCGTGCTCAAAACCTCTAGCAGGGTCAAGTTTCACCAACCACCAGGACCAGGTCTTCTGTGTCGAGTGCTACAAGAGCTCCGTGGCAAAGAAATGCAGCGGCTGCCAAAACCCCATCACAGGTTGCTTTTAATTTCAACTGAAGATAATGTTATCATTAAATACACAACATGACATCATGACTTTGCATAAACACATATTTTGAGCTATTGCCGTGTATGTCTACACTGTATACAGCCGACGTAAACATACACGCCCATTGGCAAGTTATCGCGAGAAGAAACTGACAGTTGAGTTTGCAAACGCAATCCCAAGGTTATGCAAGTCAATGGAGGCCAAACGGCGTTGATAAACACGCTAAAAAGCGAGTATGCGTCTTGATAACACCGATGATGGCACACGAATTGGCATGTCATACCTACGTCATTTTATGAGATCGGTCTGAAATACAGATGAAAAACAGTGACGGCTAGATACAGTGGCTTGAAAATCTGCATTATTCTTTTAAACACTGTATTAAAAAATATTTGATGCTTGTCGTTTACTAGTCCAAAAATAGTCAAATAAAAGCATCCTTGCCCTGCAATATGTTCAGTCTCCATTTATTGAGGCAAGCTTTCGGTTAAAGAATTTATTTATTTTAATTTGTAGCCCATCAAAAGTTTTAGACTACAATTCCCAGAGAGCTTTGTCGATGTCACATGTTCAAGTGGCAAGTGCCATTTCATGTGGCAAATAAAATTGATTGATTTACTAAGTAGTAACCTGGGACAAGAAATTGTACTATGAACCGGGTTAACTTTGACAACACGTCAGTTTATACTTATGTGCGAGTGGCAAATATTGTATTTTAAATATTGGTTAATGACAAATATATCCATTGCCTCCCATTTACTTTGTCACATTATATTTCCTGACTTTACAAATATGGTCAAATCAATGATGGCAGGTACACCTGAATGCAAGGACCCAGCCCTCAAACAATAATATAGGATAAAATACATTTCAGAGGTTGTAATAAATTGTAACTGTCCTCTCCTCTCGTCTCAGGTTTTGGTAAAGGAGTGAATGTGGTGAACTATGAGGGCAGTTCCTGGCATGAATACTGCTTCAACTGTAAGAGATGCTCCCTCAGTCTGTCCAACAAGCGCTTCATAGCCAAGGGGAACGACATCCTCTGTGCCGGCTGTGGCAACAAGTAGTGATGAAGAGCCTGGTCATCATCAACAGTGGTTTATAGTCATTATGTCTTTTTGTTTCTTTATTTTTACATGAAGGGTTAGATTCAATATTCTTTTTACTGCTAAGTGTGAGTTTTTTTGGGAGATTACCCATGAAGTGATAAAAACATTGGGACCAAAATGTAATTTGTGTCCACTGTCGATCATTTGCTCTGATGCTGCATGCTAACACTAAAACATACACTGGGCTGAATGATGGTAGTGACTAGCTGTGTCCTACAAGTCCTCGAAAGATAAATAGTATGCAAGTCTGGTTTCCTGTAGGAGGCTTGTATCATATGAAATATGAAAACACAATCAGCAAACTACAGCTAAAATAAATGAGCAAACAGACAAATACATCACATTACTAAAATATTAAGTAGATCAAATGACACTATGAATTTACAGGTCCTATGAATATTTTTATTATGAAAGGGTCACATTTTTCTACCCAGCATGGATTTTCTAATGAGCTGATGGTTGTGAGTCAATGCTGACGTTCAACACAGTGCATGCTAACGTGTTAGCATAGAGCTAGAGGGTACCATGTGCTTTTTAAAGTTGATTTAATTGTATTTTTATTATATTTTAGCACAGAATAACTGCTTCTAATAATTGCTTTACTGTCTACTTGTTTTTTCTATTTTTGAAAGGTGATATTTTCCTATGACCAAAAATGTTTTTACATTTTTTAAATATTGTAATTGCTCATTTCCAAGGGGCTTATTGTATGTTTTGAGTAAGTAAACTTACAGTATATGCACTTTTCTTAACCAATTTCCCTTCAAGGAAAGAGGAAATTTTAATATGGAATTGAATATATGCAAATGGTATTCCTTGATGTGTTGCTAAAATGAAATAAACCTTATATTATACATTATATTTGTTTCATTTGATTTAACATTAATTTTAAGTGTCCATGCTGACAAACAGCAAAACATTATTTATCAATATTGCCATACTGGGGATCTCATTGCTGCTCTTTGCTGATGATGTGGTCCTGATGGCATCATTGGCCTGTGATCTTCAGCACTCACTGGATCGGTTTGCAGCCGAGGGTGAAGCGGCTGGGATGAGGATCAGCACCTCTAAATCTGGATGGAGTGCCTTCTTCAGGTAGGGAATGAGTCCTTACTCCAAATGAAGGAGTACCCATTCAATAATGGGTAAATACCTTGGGGTCTTGTTCACGAGTGAAGGCACAATGGAGCGGGAGATTGGTCGGAGAATGACGCAGCATGTGCAGTATTACATTCAATTCTACATTCTGCTAATCTGCGTGAACGTACCTTAGACCTGGTGCAAGGAGGCATGAGGACAGCAGATGTGGCCAGGGCAATACATTGCAATGTCCCTACTGTGAGACGTCTAAAACAGCACAGGGAGACAGGAACCACAGGTGATCGTCCTCGCAGTGGCAGACCATGCGTAACAACACCTGCATAGGATCAGCACATCCGAATATCACACCTGCGGGACAGGTACAGGATGGCAACAACAAACGCATTAACTGACCAGACTGATGCAGTACACGAGGAGAAGCACTGCAGTACTTAAAGTAGCTGGTTGGTGCCCACAACAGATATTACTTTAGATTTTGACCCCCCCCCCCCCCCCCCCCCCCCCCCCCCCCCCTTTGTTCAGGGACACTTTATTCCATTTCTGTTGGTCCCGTCTGTTAAAATTGCTCAGTTTATGTCTTAGTTGTTAAATCTTTTAATGTTCATGCAAATATTTGCATGTCAAGTTTGCTTAAAATATAAAAGCAGTTGAAAGTGCCCGGATATTTCTTTTATTGCTGAGTATATATATGTTATAAAGACCTTTCATATTAAGTTGTCCCTTGTGAAAATGTGAACCAGGAACTTGATACACAGAAACCTGTAGACAGGTACCGATCCCTTATGGCTTTCTAGAGTAATTAAGCTTTACATGAGTGTTTACAGGAAGTAGTGCATGTTTGTCAAAACAAATTATGTAGTTGTGAGAGTCAATTACCTTTTTAAAAATGTTAATGTCGGACTGGTAAGATAATATTCAACATGTATAGTACCTACCCTTTCTCTCTCTGATCTGCACACAGGTGGAGATACACATATTTACACAAGTCGACCAATCACAGCAAGAATACACTGGTCTCCATTGCACACTCATTCATACCATCCTTGTTTGCAGAGACAGGTTTATAGTTCATCTCAAGCTCAGTTTCAGAGCTTTTTGTTTGAAACCAATAAGGCAATTGGAAGTTGTTTTGCTGCTACTGAAAGAGTGGAGCAGGATTTCTACCTTTAGAGATCTCCTTGCAGGTAAGTACTTCATCCATTCTCACAAGGGCTTGAACAGTGTTTTAATAAAAGCTGGCACTTGCACTTTAAAGCCATCATTAGCAAATGTTTATATCCTAATTTTTAAACATAAACTCTTTTTTTCAGATTTGTGATGACTTTGCTTCAAAAATTCCTGAATGTGTTCTTCACTCTGTCTCTGCTGAGCCGCCCCACTACTATGGAGCGAGGTGGGAGAATGTATTGAATGGATATTGTTTGATAGTTTGATAGAATTTTTTTTAGAATTTGCTCCTTGGTCCATAAAATATAAGTATTAGCACTTGCAGTAATTTAGTATATTTGATGAAGTTCATTAATTTTTGGGGTTGTACCCACATGGTTATGGTAAATGTACTATAAATCACAAAAAGTGTCACCTATAGATATTGTAATGCTTAAAAATGGGGATCACAATCATTTTCGTAATAATTTATAGTTATGGTTATTTCCATAATAATATAAGACAATTAAAAAAAAGTATGTTTTTACAGAGAGAGAAGCCAGTTTCTCATTCTAAACTAAGTGCTTCTTATCTTTTTTATTACAAACTGTGTGGACAAACCCACAGTTCTGTGAGAAAGTTACTGTGTTGATTGTAAATAAGTCAGGATGGAATATGGTTATAGCAAACAGTACACAGCAGTTAAACACTACAGCTATGTACTTACTTACTGTATATGGTCTCAATAAGATGAAAGGTCAAAAGCTTGAGACCAATAATGTCAAACATATGTTGTTTCTAGTTTTTCTGTATGATCATTGCATAACCCATCTGCATAGTGTGTACAGTTTATATGAACAGACAAAAACAAACAATTGGAAGATGTGACTTGACCCTGCAAAATCCTGCTGTGCTGTGTATGTTAATGCTTTTTATTGTCCGTTTCTGTCAGTCCCTCAGCTCAGTCTATGGGGGGAGGTGGCTGACTTCACCGTTGGGTGCAGCCACTGGACACTAAAGCCTCAGGTCTCCATCCCCGCCCTGCAGGAGCTCACAGTCTGCTTCAACCTCAAGTTCAAGGTATTGATGACAAACTGCACAAGTAACTTTCAAGTCTAAATTTCATTGCTATAACTTTCAAGGGCACATTTAAGGGGAATGCACAGTTAAAGACTTTATCATCATCAATCATGTTTATTATTTCATCAACCATATGTAGTTCCAGGCCACCTCACCATGGACCGCCTTCATGTACAGTCATCCAGAGGCTCAGTATACGGAGCTGGGTTTAGGGGGAAAGTGGGGTCATTTAGTTGTCTGGCTGTTTGGAACGGAGTGGACTTCACCTAAGATCACCCTTCACCAGTCACAGTGGTACTCACTGTGTCTGACCTGGACACATACTAAAGACAGACCGTCCCTATATATCGATGGCAATTTGGTGGAGATCCTGGCAGGTGGGTTGAGTAATAGGCAACTGGGTTACAATACAACTCCGGAGGGTGGTCGATAGATAGATAGATAGATAGATAGATATATGGACTTTATTGATCCCAAATTGGGAAATTACTCTGTTGCAGCAAGTTACAAGGACATATCAAGGGTGCCGTTTAAATTAATAAAAATAAAAAAAGAGCTGCTATGTTATTTTATGTTTTAACATTGTATGCCCTATTTTTATTATATTATTTTCTTATTTGCAACTATGTTTTGTATTTTGGTGACCAGGGTGGGAAATTAGTAGGGTATAGCAGCAGTAGGGTGACTTTGCCATGTATACCAACCACAGAGGCGGGTGGAGTGGTTTTCAGCGCTAGTCCGTGACATTGGTTTAAAAAATGTGGCAACATATCCCTGTTGTTAGGAGGCCCGCCGTAGACTCAGCAGTAGCTAATTGAACTGTTGAGGGCGAAGTAAAGATAAAGAAGAGGTAATTTTCAAACAAGTGGCACATTGTGGCAAAGGGAAAATGAGAGAATGGTTGGCCTACTAAGGTTGGACGATGTCCCCTAAATAGGCAATAGATCAGACATACATTTAAATGCCCTCTGTAAATAGACAGTATTACATGCTGCCGCTGGTAGGGCAGTAAATTACAACTTGACCTACTTTCACTTAACTACAGCGCTGTAAAGTCTAGACTCAAACTAAGTTTCCATCCACTTGTCAATTGAATTATCTAAAGTTTGGTAAAAAAACTGTTAAGAAAGCTGGTAAAAGTGTGTTTCCATCCAACGGCTTTAAAGGGAATAAAAACCTGTGCATACAGACGTCACATGCTGTTTGCGATCAAATTGGTATATTGAATTGA
>NC_045745.1:20049539-20052867 GCF_008692095.1 Etheostoma spectabile | reverse complement strand
TTTAAGGTGTTTCCATTCATTTTCACACTGAATTGCACAACGTTCAAGCAAACATTTGCGAACAAAGTTTTTCTAGACATAATGGATCGTGTCTACCAACAAATGATCAATATTGCACAAGTTGTAGTGCTTATATGCCAGCTGATAGTAACATATCAAGCTATAATAAGAAAACAATGCTATCAACACGATTGACAACACTATGACTATGCATTTACAACTTGCCTTTTAACCTGCTGCGAGACAACTCTTTTTTTGAGATTTTGTATTGCGCCTTCCATTTAGTGTTAAAATACGTATTAATAATAATACAAAATAATGGACTGAAGCAACTCAAAACATGCTTGTGGACTTTCTTATAAATTTGAATTCCGGAAAAAGTAGCTGGTAAAAAATATAAGTGGCCGGTAAACTTGGGCATTCAACAGCCACTGTGGCTGGTGGGCAAAAAAGTTAATTTCCCACCCTGTCTATTACCATATTTCTTTTAAATGTTATAGGTTCTTGTGCTGCTTTCATGTTGTGGTCTGATTAAGAAATTTCCAATCCTATTCATACCAGGTTAATATTTGTATAGGGTCTTGATTTGAGGATACTTGCATAGCCTTAGTGGGATACAAAAAAGCAGCATCATGGTACATTTATAAGGACATTGAGAGAGAAATAAGTACTTTTAATGTAGAAATCATGTCTAAATCTGCTTAATAAGGTTAGTATTGGGATATGCTGGCATACTGGATCATGAAACCCTACTGCATGCTGGATCCACAGTTTAGCGAAGGTTAGCGACACATGAACCATTTGTGACTTTTTTTCAGTGTCAAACTGCTACTCATTTTAGTGGTATTCACTTATAAATGATGACTGGAGAGTTGTTAACAGTATCTCTACATTGGGCTCTTTTGGCTCTGAGGCTGACAAAAATACGTTTTTGTTTAATGTTCAAACTGTAAAAATGTTCCTGTGTATTTGACCCTACCTGTACTGTGTTATTTATTGTGCCTTACTACCCTGTTTTCTTCTCTCCTTGCTCACCACATAGATACAACTCCTATTTCCTCCTCATGCTGCAAACTGGCCCCCAACGGAACGCTTACTTTGGGTGCGACACACCGCCTGGTCAATGGGGATATTGAGATTATTCCATTTTCCAATCCGGTGGGCAAATTATCTCTGTTTCGGCTATGGGGGCGAGAACGCAGCATACAGGAAGTGACATCACTGAAATGTACAGAGGGGAACCTGGTGAAGTGGGACAGAGACAACTGGGACACTCAGATCTGTGCTCCGCTGCCTGATTCCAACCTGAAGTGTGGTGAGCTGGTGGATAACATCCTTTGCATTAAATGGACAGACTGAGCTTGTGAAATGGCATGGTATTAAGACGCATACTGGCTTTTTAGTGTGTATATCAACGCCGTAAAGCCTCCATTGACTTACATTACCTTGCAACCCAACCGTTTTTTCTTTGCCTAAACTCAACCGTAGCTTTCTTCTCGCTATAACACAGCAAGTGGCGATAACACGGCAAGAGGCAATAACACGGCAAGTGGCATGTATGTCTTGGCCCGCTAGACATACATGCGGAAAGCTTAAAATGAGTATAGATAACACATAACTTGGCTTAAGAAAGTTGGCGTGTATATTTACTCATTTAGTCATGATGTCATGTTGAACTTTAATAGGGTTTCTCTGATTATTTCTACTTATGTAAAACACGTGGTTTTAAAATTCTATTAGCCCTACATTTACCTCAGCACCTGCAAGTCGCAATAAATTAAATATGTTCTCCCTTGGCTGCCTCCCACAGTGTTTATACACCAGTCAGTGATTCACTTTTATGCAGTAACTGGCCAGTTCAGTTTCATCAAGCATTTTACAGCTTTTTCCAACCTAAGTGCTTGCCTCTGTGGCTGCCTTTGGTTTACTGTGTCCTCAGTTCCCAGATTAAATATTGACTGTCTGTCAGTTAAGTAAATATAGATGCCATTCTGTGATCAATAACATTAAGATCAACAGCATTAATCATACAGCTGCCATACGTCATTCTCTGTAAAGCTGGAACCTGCTGTAATTTTCACCTTAAAACTAATGGTAATGCAACACAGGGTAAACAGCGCCACCAGTTTTTTTTCTGATTAATTTTTCATTTTATGTTTTTAATAAAGTTCTGCAAGACATTCATATTGTAGTCAGTCACGTACAGTACATTAAGTGAAGTTAAGAAATAAAATCTACTGATTGAAGTTTGAAATCAAAACATATAAGAATTACTTTCCATAAAAAATATCTGGTACATTTGAATGTAGAACTTCGTATTAGGAAATGCCCTTCACAAAAACATACATAAGTCTGCAGTTGATACTAACAACGAAAGAAGGAAGTGTTCTGCAGCATAATTGTTTTAGCATCAACAATATTTCATTGCACCCTGGAGTTGAATTGAGACCCAGTTCGGCTCTGGGATCCTATCTTGTATGCCACATCACACGTTTGTTTTTGATAACGATAAAGAATCATTTAGAATGAAACAAATAAACTGGTTAAAGATTTAATGTAGAAAAGAATACTTAACTGTACTTAAATATGTTATTGTCATTTTATTGGCATGTTTCAATTGTTTCTGTCTTCTTTCCTTACATTTTCATGTATTTAATGGTGTTTCATAATCTCTTTGGCTGATTGGCAGAATGGTCCATTTACGAAGTGAGACTGATGTTTGCCATTTTCCGTTCCGATGGGAACAACACCGAGCTCTACACGGCCAGAGACATCGCACATAACTGGGTAAAAGAAAAAAAAAGAAAAATACAAAAAACACAATTTAATTGTAGAAAAAAAAACAGCCTGAAAACGTTCTCTATATTAACATTAGGGGTGGGTACCGAGATCCGCTGCTAATACGGCACCAGTGCCTTAACAATCGGTATCTACCGGACCAATTAGCAATGCGGATCTTAGTGCCTCATTTTGGTGTAACTGATATTGCTCCGAAACGGACATCACAGGCAACAGGAGCATCGCTCCACGTGACGTTAGTTAACACTACACTCGACAGCAGCTAACTTTAGCCTACTGTTAGCTAAGAGCTTAATTAAACACGGTTAAAATGTTGACAGCTAAACAGTGTAAAGTATGACTGTATTTCACTGTAGAGGATCCAACAGCGGGACGTTAAGCAGCGTGCAGCTGCAGTTTTTGGAAAAACAACACAGACACACTCAGACTCAGTTCACTTGAAACTAGTAGCCTCATGGTTAGGGCTGCAAGATTATGGCCAAAATGAAAATCAAGATTATTTTTATCAATATTGAGATCACGATTAATT
>NC_045745.1:20049445-20049529 GCF_008692095.1 Etheostoma spectabile | reverse complement strand
TTTGTTGATTTTAACCAAAACAAACTATTGTTATTTCACATCCATATTCCGGTTAATGCATCCATATTGTGCTACATTCCTCTT
>NC_045745.1:20040693-20049435 GCF_008692095.1 Etheostoma spectabile | reverse complement strand
TGTATGTTGTATGCCCGTTATCTATCAGACAAAATATCAACGTGGATTTCGGTGAAGCGTATACTCAGAGTGACGGCTGACTCATTATGAATGTGTCCAGCACGGGTCAAATGGCGGGTCAACAGAGTTACACACGTCACGTCTCTTGCAGGTGCAGTAGGCTCCGTCTCACACGCTATTACTCAAACGAGGTCAATTGCATTCTATACCTTCTTCTGTGTTTCGCCGTGGCGGCCGCAATAAAAACTTTAAAAACTTTCTTAAAAAGTATCGGTTCAGGCACCGGCACCGTTTTAAATGTCTCGCTTTAGCACTGGTATAAAAAACAAAACAATGACATGTACAATCTGAACACTGAAGCTGTGTACTCTCACTGTTATGTTAGTGTGACTGTAGTGGTGCTGCTGTATCTGTACAAATCTCAGTGCTGTTTGGTAGGATTACATTGATTGTTATTGGGTTGTTTTGACTTTGTTCAGCAGCAGTAAATCTCAGTGGTTGCAACTGCTCTCTCCTGTTTGTTGTTCCTGCAGCTCAGAAAGGTTCTGCCAAACAGCATCTATTTACACAGAGTGTCCGTGTTTGAAGTAACCAGGTATGAGAAGATTGGAGATTACGACATTGATGTTGTGTCACATCAATCAAACCTAATTGTATAGTATATGACGGAGAGGCTGAACCAATGGAACATATGTGTACTCAGTTTCTCTGATCTCATACACAGATCCAGTAAAGAAGACAGCCTTGTAAAAACATCACATGAAGACAGGCTGGTAAGCACATTAGAGCCTGACCGAGACATTTCTTGTATAGTTGGAGTGGCGTACACGTTGGCCAATATCTAACAAAAAATTGCAGGAAATAAATAGTCTGTGCTCTCTGGTAGACATAAATTAGTTTGCCACCAATACTGGCCAATATAATGTAACAGATTTGATTAAAACATTGATATTGGTAGTAGCCTCAACGATTCAATATCACTTAGTTTCTAAAGCATATGCATTTTTTTTACCATCATAGGGATGATCTACAACGGTAATCTCTATGGTTTAAATATATATTTAGAGTAACTTTAAAATATGTGTCTTTTATTCTTCAGGTGCGGTGGTCTCCCACTTATAACAGGTAACATTGTTCAGGTTTCACTAAATGATCTTGGTTTTCTAAATATTACATAGTCTGATAGTGGCTGGGCAATAACATGATCATCTACGGGGTCATAGGTTTTAGTCATAGCTACAACAATATTCCTTTCAATAAGAAATACATCTATATGCAAATATATATGCGTAACATTTTTGTTTTTTGGAGTTTATCTACATTGCCAAAGTGTAAGACTTTGAATAACATGGCATTTATATTCCCATAACTCTTCTGATCTGAATTCTTTAAACAAATCATGTAAAATTATTTAACAGTAAGGCAGAGTAAACTAAAGACGAGTAGGGCTGATCACAAAAAAATATGTACCTATCAAGTAGGAAATGAAAGCAGATACAGAATTTCATCAGCACTGACTAATGCCTTAAACACATAAAAATGCCCACGCTTCATTTTAAGGGGTCACAAGTCAGAATACATGTAAACTACCGCAGCAGAGGACAGTAAAACACTTTATGTCTCCCCTGTAGGTTTGATGCCCTGGTTCATGTCAATGTTATCCCCAGCTTGGATGTGGCAGCTGTGCAGATTGAGATGTACAAGGATCTTAAGGACGCATACCTTGACCCCAGTGGTCAGCTACAGCTGCTGGCTGATGTGGCCAGCATACACACCACCCCTGTTGGTAGGAAATAGTTTTCACCATGTGTTATGTGCTGTTTGCAGAAAAAAAATTTTGTTTCACAATGATCTTTCCTGTTTCTAGAAAGTTTCTCTATGGTCACCATAAGTCCTGATTTGGTAACGGATCCCTCTCCTCTCATAACTACCACATTTAAAACCACAACATCCATTACTTCTACTAGCCCCACCACAAGTGCCTCTACCAGTGCAGCCCCAGACACGACCTTCACAACAACCCCAGCAAAAGATTCTGGTCAGTCGGATCATTCAGTCACAGAAATGGTCTCCATCACAGTTTAGTGTGAATTTCTAGAGGCTTTTATTTGAATTATGCCCTACTGGATGGCTAATTGTACGTTAACTGGATCTCCTCTGCAGAGCTGTATTTTGAGGTGATGGTGAATGTTACCATAACAGGAGACTGTGACCCGGGACAGATTCTTTCCACCTGGGTATGTTTGACAGAATCGGATAGCTCTTTTAGTTTTAAGACTGCACCTCAGCTATATAACAAGCCACAATTAAGACAGGACCATTAAAGACCATTATCTTTCTTAAACGTGGCCTCTGATTCTCCACAGCTCAACTCCAGTCTACCTGATAACATGATGATGGTGCTAGACCTCCAGCTGCTCCCTAGAGCTCAAAGGTACAATATGTGATGTAGCTGCCACACCATTAACTCACCATCTAATTCCAGAAACATCAGGATCATTTCAACTAAAACATTTTGATTTAGTGACTGATCTCACTTCCAGATATCACCCACACCTGCAGTCAAACCCCTTTACATCTGAAAAAGTAAGTAAACATAAAAAAATCTCATGTTTGAACATACGTAATTTTTCACAACTGTTCATGATTTTAAACATTGTAAAACGCTGCTGGTAGGCAAACCTTCAACATCTGAGTGAACAGGCTAGCCGTTTGCCCCTGCTTCTAGTCTTTATGCTAAGCTAAGCTTAATAAATTCTACTTAAAGCTCCACAGTTAAATGTACAGACATGAGTGGAATCTTCTTATCCAACTGTCTGCAAGAAAGCAAATAAGCGCATTTCCCAAATGTCAAACTACAGTATTTCTTTAACATTCACCAGTTAATGACAAATCTATTCAGTTTTTGCTGCAGAATGGTATACGTTTATTTTAGATAAAGGTAGAAAAACCTTTCCATTGAAACACAATAATAAAGTAATTAAAAGCTTCTTTGTTTTACATTTGGTAGTACTGGAGTTTAGTAGGCTGGAATGTGTTTAGTTGAAATGCAGAATTGTGATACTCCTTTAACCCTGTATGTTCTGTCTTGAATTTATATACCATTTCACTTCAGTTATAAAGCTGTCAATTATTTTTCAGGTGTTCATGCTCAGAGTTTCAAGGTATGGATCTTGTAGCTCTAAACTATTTCACTTAGATGACGAACAAAGTAAATAGAGGGAAAACAAATGCATGAAGTAGGAGAAGCACAATAAGACATACTAATTCACACATCAAGTATCCATTTTGTAAAGCTTTACTCACTGAAAATGAATATAAAGATGAACTTATAAGGATTTTTTTGCAACACGTAATTTTTCTTTACCGTCTTCAGAGAGAGCTGTATTTTCCAAGTTCGGGTCATGAAGTCGCTGTCAGACTCACAGGAAATGGAAGAGCAGATACGTTACTTACTGCTGACGCCCTATATCAACGGATCAATCTCCATAGCAACCAAGGACAAGGACATACAGATAAGCCGCATATGTGAGTAAGGTTCGGGTTCAGTAAAAGATTACATAGTACTATATTTAAAAATGGAAAAAAAATATTAATACTGCTATTCATTTCTATGATAAAGAATTTCTCTGAAAAAAAGTAGATAAACTCTTTCTAACAAACAGGTTGTCCTTCTCTCTCTCTCTCTCTCTCTCTCCATCTTTGTCACCATCTTTCAGTAATATTACAGTGCAACGCAGAAACCCACCAGACGAGGAAAGGTCTGTTTAAGTGGCCCAATACTTTAGGAGGAAAAAATGCAATTCAGCCATGCCCAAAAAACCCTCTCCACTACGCCACCCGACACTGGTGAGCACTCAGACAGTTCATTCATTCACTTTTGATTCCTAACCATTACTATGACCAGAATGCCAGAAGGCAAGTCATATTTTTTTCAAAACATTATTCCTCAAATGGTTTATTAGTTTTGCTTCTTTTCTTTATTAAGTACCATTATAAATAAAGTTTCTTTTTAGTTTTTATACTGTATTATTGTATGAGAGGATGAGCAGACAAGTTTTTCAATGATTTTATCATTGTTGTTTTGACAAAATATGGTATTTTTCAAGATTAGTTTTCTATTCATTGTCGACTGCAAGTAATAAACACTTGCTTCTTACCGCTTACCAAATTAATAAATCCTGTACTACTTTGAGTAGTCTTTAAGACTAGAAAAGCGCTACCTAAGAACAGTCCATTTCCATTTAATATGCTGCTAACAGGACGTTTTTGATGTTTTGAGTTGAAATCCAGTTATGTACTATATAGGGGTGGCTGTGGCTCAGTGGTAGAGCGGTGGTTCGATCCCTGGCCCTGCAGTCCAATGTCAAAGTGTCCTTGGGCAAGACACTGAATGCCGAGTTGCGCTTCAGAGTGTAAATGTGTGTGAATGTTTATCTATCTAGCACCTTGTACGGCAGCCTCGGCCACAGCGTATGAATGTGTGTGAATGGTTCCTGTACTATGTAAAAGCGCTTTGAGTAGTCGTTAAGACTAAAAAAGCGCTACATATTTACTTTACATTTACAATCGATTTTCTATAGTATGCCACTGTCTGTATGTTGATTGTGTCTTGTTTTTTCTGTTGTAACTTATTACTGAACTCATGACCTGCAGACGATCCATCATGCAGTCAGACTGAGAAAAGAGTACATGTATAGCTGGTTGGCTCTGTCAACATGAATTTAACACATGAATAAATGCAGGCCTAATTCGGTATTGATTACATCCGTTGCTATATATTTTTATTTGGCTGCGTCACTGTGTTCAAGACTGTTTCTGTGTGTTGACTATGTGTGACAATATTTATTGATGTTGCTCATGAACTGGTGGAGGCTGTTCTGTAAAATCATTATCAGGAGGTGGGTGTCACTTATGATTGGAGTTAATAGTTGGGTGATTCCCAGGATCAACAACCTCCCAGCTGTCTAAGCTCTCTTTATTACAGGGAAAGGGTAGTGCTGCCACGGCAGAAAAAGTCAAACGTTTCAGTATCGTGTCATTACGTGAAATGTTTTCCATGTTATAACAAGATATTTTTACATTTTAAGAAGATATTTTCACGTTATTACTACATACAAACTTATTAAGTTATAACAAGAAAATGTTCTTGTTATTAAAATGTACTATTTATTCCGTTATATTTTGATCATTTATTGCTGTAATGTGATACTATTCATGTTTTAACCTGATAATTTATCTTGTTAAAACATGAAAGACAGAAGACATGGTGTGCGGATGAGTAAATTGCAAATTATGGCTCATAAACATGATTTAAGTTGCACTTCATAATGGGCTGAGACTCATTCTTTTTTCTGTATCGCCCCATCCATTTCAAAATCCTTCTTAGTGTACGCATACTTATCACAATGTCATCCACCGTCCTTATTAGCAGCAGAATCTCGCTATGTCCCAGCCCAATCATGAAGTAGAACTTAATCAAATTGCGTATGTATGCCATATTTGGCAATTTATTTGTCTGCACACCATGTCTTCATTTAAAAACGGGAGTTTCATGTTCTAACAAGATAAATTATCAAATAATAACGTGAAAAGTTTAACGTTATAACATGATAAATAGTATGTTGTAAAGAACATTTTCTTGTTATATCTTGATAAGGGTGTATGTTGTAATATTTTATTATTTATTACATTCTTGTAAAAGCGTAAAAATATCTTGTTATAACGTGAAAAACACCTTGTTATTAACATAAACTTTTCAGGTAATAACGTGATGCTGATACATTTTTCTTTTTCTGCCATGGCAGCACTACCCTAGCCTGGCTCCGTCCTCCTCCGTTTTTTCACTCAAATTTAATTATCCTTTACGTTTGCAGGTTTGCGGTATATTCTTGGGTTTTCTCTGGTCAAATCTTTACCCGTCCAATCAGCGAACAGAGGGCGTTACCGAGTACAATGACGTTGAGGTTGTGTGCTAGCTGTAGTGGCGGCAGAGAAAGATGCGAGTGAAGCCATTTGGTCCGTTGTGGCAACACTACCAAATATCCAGAAGTTAAAGAACAATCTTTGCTGAGTTTTGTTAGTGGCGAAGGCGAACGCTAACGCCCCCCCCCCGTTTGTCTGACAGTAAACTGTGCCTCAGTACCTACTGGTTGGATCCAGACCTGGGAGACTGTCATCTGGTGGTGGAAACCATTCTTGATCTGGATCATGTGGAAGTCACTGCTGGTCTGTTACACACTTTTCAATTCATTGGTCTGTCTTATGTTGTAGTTGTTGACTTAATAGTTTCATTCAATTTCAAATTTATTGTTTAAACTGCAATGCCAAATATCCAAAGAATCCATAATGCGATATTTCAAATGCCCAAAAAATCTATGCATGCAAAATCAGGAAAGGGATGCTATAGTGTTGCCCGGTTGTTTTACTGTTGCTGCACATTTAAATACTCAAAAAAACAAATCAGTTAACAGGTCAGGACTTATTCTATTATGGAGCTGTAGAAATACCAGCCATGTGTATCACATCTATCATATTACATCTACATTATGTACATTTATCTTCAGACAATGCATGGGCAGTGGTGGAGATGATTGAGAGTTTACTGAGAAACCAATCCACACTCAGCTACCGGGAGCTGGTCACAGTCCTCAACAAGCTAGAGGATATCGTCAACCTCAGTAGGGTCACACCAAACATGGGCCAAGCTCTAATCAACATCATCTCTGACATGTTGGAATCTGACAGCGACCTGCTGCCTTTTACTAACACGTAAGGATGGAAAACTGAAGGAATTTCCTTAACTTTTCGGTTCAACGTCCGTTCACCTTCCTCTGTCTTCCTCTCCAGTATCCTAAATATCACAGAGTCTGTTGGAGACCTGATGGTGTGCTACGAGGGCTCGGCCACCCTGGTTGCTCCTGCCATTGCTATCTCTGTGGTGGATGTAGTTCCCGGACAGTTTGGCAGTTTGACTTTCGGAGTGTCATCGGACCGCACAGGCACAAAGCCTGAGGTAAGTAAAGTAACAACCAACTAATGTCCCCCATCACTGTGACAAGTAATGTAAGCAGGCTGAGTCGAAACTTACAATAAAATAAAGAAATGTCTCTTTGTGTTGTAGATTTTCATCAACAAGTATCCCTTCAACGGCACAGTGGCTTTCATCGCCCTGCCATCTGCCCTGCAGGACAAATTCCCACAGAACAGCTCCAACCAGAGGCCAGCGAGGGTTAAGTTTCAGTTCTACGGAATCCCAATGCTCTTCAAGGTACAAACTTTATAAATTCTTTCTCTTAAAGAAACAGGAAAACATGCAATTCTATCAGAATATTTATTTGAAACATCTGTGTTGTAATTATACTGGGTGGTGCTTAGAAAAGAAAACTTACACACGCACTGTGTAATTTTCAGAGCAGCCAAAAGGGGATGGCCCTCAACACCTTTGTGGTGTCAGCCAGTGTGACCAATGCCAGCTCTCCAATCAAAGACCTTGATGAAGATATCAGAGTCACGCTCCACCATCTTATACCCAACACAGTAAGATTAACTGTCCTGACAGCTGAGCGACATACATCTGTTACAGAGTTCACTCTGCTTACACTGCTGCTAATATAAGGAATGATTGAGTTTTATTAACAAAAGCATTTCATTTCCATCTATGTTAAAGCTTCACAAGGACGTGCAGTGTGTTTACTGGAACTTCAATAAAAACAGTAGGTCCTGATTTTAACGATAACTAATACTTGCTGGCTTGACTGTGTGATATTAAATGTCTGTGTCATCACCTAGATGGAAATGGAGGCTGGGATGATTATGGCTGCAAAAAATACAACAGCAGCTCTGACTACACAACGTGCCTGTGTGATCATCTCACACACTTCGGAGTTCTTCTGGTATGCCTTGTATTATTTTTGTTGTGCTGTTTCCTGGAAAACGCTCTTTGGTCCTCAGAGGGACTGCAGCATGTTTAAAAGTGTTGGTAACAGCAGTGGCAGTGGTAGTAACAGTATAAATAGCAGTAGTTCTAGGCAAGGATGAGCGATTCAATTCAGTTTTTACCAGCAGAGGGCACTCAAAGCATAATTTATGAAACTAAACTACTGCTAAGCCAAGTTTGACCTACATTCATTATTTGTGTTTAAACCAAGTCATTGTGGGACATGTTTCCATTTCTCTGGTGTCTTTACAGACAGTAAAGACACAGTACTTTGAAGAAAAAAAAAAAGACAGCTAAGGGTAAAGTGCAATCTATAATTTTAACACTTTTGCATTAATTATATTCAAAAACTGCAAAAATATCTGTGATGTTGTGATAACTCATGTCAACTAAAACTGACACTTATTTAAATGTTGAAACTTATTTACACACACTAGAGTAAGGTATCAATTTGAATGGTCTTCATGCGGGTTTGTACTTGGCAGTATGGACAGGGACATTTACTGTTATTACAGTACAATCTGTGTCTGTAAGAGATATATGATGGACATTGCTTACAAATCTGTGTTGTGTGTGTGTTTGTGTCTAGGATGTCTCAAGGACTCCGTTGGACCCGGCTCATGAGCAGATCCTGACCATTATCACATATGTTGGTTGTGGGGTCTCATCGGTGTTCTTGGGAATCACTGTTCTTACTTACACAGCTTTCGAGTGAGACTCCAACCACTTGGAACCCAGTTTTTATTTGTTTAGTTGTTATGTTTGTCTGTTTTGGTTATTATTATTTGTTGTCTGCTGCGCCG
>NC_045745.1:20037483-20040683 GCF_008692095.1 Etheostoma spectabile | reverse complement strand
CTGTGAGCTGGAATGAGCTAGAAACATGAGACTAGGGGCAATAACTGCAAATAGTGTGCATGTGCTTCTATAGAAATATGAACCCAATCGGCCATATCGTGGTGCTGTAATTAAAGCTTCAAAATGCAAACTTTGAAAGGCCATGCCCCAACACCGTAAGTCCAATTGACTTGAAATTTCTCACACAGCTGCAGCTTAATGTCCTCCACAAAAAAGCCTCAAGGATCATTAAGGTCCGCCTGGAAAACTTTCCGACATTTTGAATTCTTTGAGATCTCATCACACACCATAGCTCCAAATGCCACCATATTTTCAGTGAATCATCTATGGATCAAGCTTATTACAAGTTGTATAAAGCATGTCCATATCTCAATTACTTTTCAAGTTATTGATCAATGTCAAGGTTTGAGCTTGGAATAGCAGGTTGTGGCTTCATTACCAATTGTTTTTGTGTTGGTCATCTGCTTTTCTCAAATTGCGGTGAGCTGGACTGAGCTCCATATCACACTGAATTGAAAATACATGTTTTTGACAAATCAGTTGTAGGCATTTTAAACAAAGTGCACTGTTTATCCAATCGTTACAATGCTTACAGGATATGTTTTATGACGACGTTGGACCACATGTGTGAAATTACTTTGAAGTCGCTATTAAGAAAAAAGGCTCGAACCTGCAAATCGCCACTTGCGGCTATATTTATAAATGTTTTCCATTTGTCATATTCTGACTGTGGTCTTAAAGGCCATGCCAACACTAATGCAGATACATTTGACCATCAGGTCATCTTACCTTTTGTTTTCCTCGCCCATGTTTTTATCTCCGTCTCAGAAAGCTTCGTCGAGACTACCCGTCTCAGATCCTCATCAACCTCTCCATGGCGCTGCTAGGTTTGAACCTGGTGTTTCTGGTCAACTCCTGGCTGTCCTCCTGGGGTCTATACGGCATCTGTGTAGCTGTAGCAGCCATGCTCCACTACTTCCTCCTGGCATCATTCACCTGGATGGGATTAGAGGCTGTTAATATGTACTTTGCTCTTGTCAAAGTCTTCAACGTCTACGTACCCTCCTACATCCTTAAGTTCTGTGCTCTGGGATGGGGTGAGTCGTGTGTTCGACTGGCTGACTTTCAATTAGTGGCAGGGCAAAACTGTGTCACAAAACAATGCTGTTGACTGTTTTACACAAGCCTCATCTCAATGTGTCCAGCAACCCTGTCATCATTAATATTTTTGCTATAAAAGTTTTTCAACTGTCCCTGCAGGGATTCCTCTTGTTATCTGCATCCTGGTGCTCATTGTGAACAGAGAAGCCTACGGCAGTCACCTCTACACAGATGTTCAGCATAGCTTAAAGCAATTGGACAACTCTGACAACTTGTTAGTTGTGGCTTTATCTTATATTCATTTTCCATGTCTTGGGGCATATATGAAAGACAGCGGTTTCAATCAGCAGTGAGACTGACATTTTACTTAAATCTTGATCCCTGTTCCCTTAGCTGTTGGCTCCAGGACGAAGTGACATTTTACGTGTCTGTGGTTGCCTATGCTGTGGTAGTCTTTCTCTTCAACATTGCGGTAAATCATTTGAACATTTCATTAAAGTTCAGACCACTAAACCACGGGCCCATGTCCACATTTTACTGGTTAATGTGTCAGAGTATTCTCATAAATACCTTTCTAATTTTCACAGCAGTTATCTCAAAATAGACTGAGATAGCCTGGCATGACTCAGTATAACAATATGCAACATTTGAGGGCTTTTACTTATCTTTAAATCCATAATTGTGTCCTTGTAATTTAACTACTTCAAGCCTTTTTTGTCTAATTTTTAGGTTTTTGTAGTAGTTCTCATCCAGATTCGCCACATGCGAGTCAACAGCCCGGCTGGGACGCGCAGTGGACTGATGTATGACCTGAAGGGAGCTGTCAGTCTCACCTTGTTACTAGGACTAACATGGACTGTTGGCTTCTTTACCTGGGGACCAGCCAGAATAGTTCTGCTGTACCTATTCTCTGGACTCAACACCCTGCAAGGTTGTGGTTTCTTTTTTGCACAGAAATTATTGAAGGTCATGCTGGATAATATATCTAAATACATAAGGATAGAGCGACTGTGCTTACTGGAAATACTCCATTTGGTTTAGGCGAGGGATGGTGCTTAGGTAGAGCGTGCCGGAGGCAGGACCTGACTCAGATAACACCACTGTCACAAAGCCGGTTTGTAATTCGGACATAAATAACCAAGTCTCTTGCCGTTAGATAAATTTAAGTGAGGATTTTGGCGCTGGCTCTTACCGACAGAAATTCCCAATTCTCATTTCTCCAGTTGAGACATTTCTGTTGCCGTCTTTGAGTAAATTACCCTTCTTTTTTTACCCTTGGTTGTGTGTTTCCTTCTCACATGGGCCGCATTATAACGAAGTCATCAACACTCCTACTTGCTACTGTCAGGTCCAACTGATTCAGATATTTGTAAACTCACATATAGCTCATCTGGGTAATGTCTAGATAATTTCAGGGGTTGCAGTGCATGTGTGAAAGGGGCTTATGAGTGATATAGCAGTAAATAGATTTTTGAGTAATGGTTTGCCAATCAAACATGCAGTTTTACGCCTCCGCGGAAGCTCCACGCAGAGCTTTTGCCGTAACCTACGTAGGTGCCTGGTGTTTATACCTGTGCGCTGGTGTGTGCGTCGAGCCGCCGTGACTTGTAGTTACATTTTTTGAGAGGTGCACGTCAGGCTACGCCGTAGGGACCGTCGTAGATGCAGAGGCGTCTGCGGGGGTACACTGTCAATTCAACGCAGAAGCATAAATCGTCCTTTACTCAACATCTCACTTCCTGTTCAAAGTTCAAAAGAAACCAACAAAACTAAAAAAAAATTAAAGAAAATTAAACAGAGGCTGAATGATGCAACTATTTTACAACTCCTTTTACCTCAGCTGGCCTGTTATATTGGTACTTTTTTTTTTATTATCTCTGAGTGACGCAACAAAAGCCCTCCACTTTCTACTTCTGGGACAGAAATGCCTTGCCCAAGTGCATAAGGACAATAGAGCCACCAATCAAAATGCAATTTTACATTTTGAAGCTCATGACCGTATCTCACTTTTGTTTATATTCCAGGACTTTTCATTTTCATCTTCCACTGTTTGATGAAGGAAAATGTCAGGAAGCAGTGGAGGATTCACCTCTGCGTTG
>NC_045745.1:20028609-20037473 GCF_008692095.1 Etheostoma spectabile | reverse complement strand
ACTTGAAGAGTATTCTGGTACAACAGCCATATCTGAAGTTACTTTTTTGGTAGTCTCACATTGCCAGACCTGGTCTGGCTAGTCCACACAACATTCTGGAAGGGGAGAAAAACGTGCCCTTGTTTATTGGCTTTTTTAAAAAACCAATCACGATCGTTATGTGCGGCGCTAGGCGCCTGACTCAACAACTGTGCCTCTGCAAAATAGCCAGATAGTCTATTTAGCTGTCTGGATTTACCCTGCAGAGATCTGAGGAGCAGTTAACCATAGTCCATGAATCAACTGGAGTTTAGAATGCCAACACAAAGAAAGCGGAAGGTAACGGACATCCAGCGGAAATTCCGGTAGCACTTTAACAATTCCGGAAATGAAACGTCTTGACTTGAATATATATTGTATTGTCATTGTGTTTGTGAAGGCAGAATTTCTCTTATGATGTTAATCAATTACAATAAAAAAAGTACAACTCTTGGCTTTATTTCTGATACCTGCGTTTGGTGTTGTCATCCAGAGTGGAGCAACTCGGCATCAGTTGGAGTCATGGCTAAACCCAAATCAAATCCTCCAAGAGCACCAGTACCATCGGCCTGCTCGGTCAAGTCCAGCTCCACAGACAGTACATCAGCTTCCTCCGACTCCAGCCAGAGGGACTCATCCTGCAAGAGACCAAACCTGGGTGAGGAAACAAAGCATAATCATTCCAAAGCATCACACATCCTTACTAAATTAATAATCTGTCGTTTAACATTCCTGTCACTTTAGCAAACCTAAAAGCCAATGATAGTGATAAAAAAAAATTGTGTAGAAAAATAAAAACTAATTTGCAACCTTTTTTGAGAGATAAAGGGTTTTGCTTCAATTATAGTCCTTAATGACTGTCAAAAAAGGTAATGTTTTTTTTTCTTTTGGCATTAATCTCTTAATTAACTCCCAAATTCTACTCTATTGTCCGACATTAAAGGTTGCAATTAAAAGTTATAATTCATCTGGTTGAGATTCAAATAAAATGATCACAGATTTAGTCAGACATCACAGTCCCTCAGCTGCCAGAATCACAGTAAAGGTCTCTGCATACATCAATGAGAGACTGCACTGATATTAAATAATTACATGAAAGTTTTTGTAATTGGGCCTAAAAGGACATCATTATTTCTTTAAGGTTTTCTTCACCATCTAGCTGGTGGTAATTTAAATTTAATCCTAAACTCCCAGGCATATAGTCTCAAATCACATGTGAAAAATGTCTGTCCTTCACACCTCTAAATTGTTCACGAATGTTTAATTATCTTGCAGGCCTTTTTGTGAATTCCCTGGCTCTCCCTCGTGCTCAGAGAAGCCCCTCTGGTGCAAGAGCTCCGCCGTCCCAGAGAGGGATGAACCCGACCCCTGGCTGGAGGAATCACTTGCTTGGCCAGAAGGAACAAAGATAATATTGCATTTGCATACAAATCATCTTGAAAATTGAAACCGAACAGCAGCCTTAACATGTATTGTACTTCAATTTAAGCCACAGAGATATGTATTCCATTGTTTTCTAGCTTCATTAGCCAATTTTATCATGCAATTCTATTGTTTTTTGTGTTTGCTAAATATTGTAAAAGACCCTGTAATTATGAAAACATGAGTAGTTGCATCAGTTCCAAGGAGGAGTTGGTTGCCAAGCAACTGCTGAATGGAGCCATGGTGACAACGAACCATGGCACCACAATTTGTGAGGCAATAATACAAATTTAACATGATACACTCACTGTGTTCCTTTTTCACATCTTGACTATTTGTGCCAGAACATGTGCACTTCAGGTTTAAACCATATTGTTCTACAATTGTTCCTTAATCACTTAATGGGATAATTACCACACCATCCTCGGATGTGAATCTTTTTCTTGTAAATTAAGACACTTTTCTTGTGATGAACATGTGATGGACCAAAATAGTCAATATGTTTTTTAATAAACCACTGGCATTAATTGGAGCTGATTGGTTGCATCATAGAGACATAACTGAAATCCATGTTGCATAAATGTCCCATGAATTTTGCTGTTTTTTTTATATTAACTACAGATATCCCCTTAACATCTGCACATGTAATGCAAACCAAAAGGCTGGCAACAGTTAATAGCAATGTAAAGTTTGACAAAACCTTTACAATTTTTATTTATAGACTAGTAGAGGTGTTAAAGGAAAAGTTTGTGAATTGCACAAGTTCCAAAGTAACTAATATTCAGTACATTAAAAGGAGAATTCTAGTCGATTTCAACATGTAGCTCTGTTGTTTGTAAATTTGGAGTGCTGTCAAAGAGAAAAAGAAAAACATTCGGTGCTGTCTGCACCAAGCTATCCTTCTGCTAGAGTTAGCACCCAACAGGCTTCAACAGGGCAAGTTTTAAACTTGTTTTTAGCCTCTACACATGCTCGAAATGTCATTGCAAGTGCTTACCCATGTGCAGTTATTCCTTCCAAGTGAACACAGCCAATTTGACTGTAGTAGATGTGACAGAAGGGCATACAAGTTGTGTTAATTCAGCCAGTGCACAGACCTGTTTCCTGTTTTCTGGTGAAATCCACACTAGTCAAAACATGACTTTCTGTTACATCAACTGCAGTCAAATTGGCTGTGTTGACTCGGAAGGAATAACCGCACATGGCTAGGCACTTGTAATGACATTATGAACATGTTTAGAGGCTAAAAACAAGTTTAAAACTTGCCCTGTTTCAGCCTGTTGGGAGCTTACTCTAGCAGGAGGACAACACGGTGTAGACAGCACCGATTGTTTTGTTTTTTCCTCTCTACTGACAGCACTCCAAATTTAAAAACCACAGAGCTAGGTGTTGGAATTGACCTGACTTCTCCTTTAAGGTACGGTTGGTAATTTTTATAAAAAAATAAATAACTTTCTGCCATATTTCTTCAAACTGTCACTATATACTGACAGTACTTCATGGGACACATACATACATACATACATACATATACACACACACACATATACACATATACATATATACATACATATATATATATATATATATATATATATATATATATATATATATATATATATATATATACACACACTTTTTAGCTGTAAAATCATAACGTCTGCTCTGGCCAATTGGTTGGTGCTTGGTTTTTGCTCGACTGTTTTCAACATGGTAGCCGGGTCACAAACCTTCTTGTTTCATAGCCAAACAGTGCAACAATGTTACTGAAAACATTTTAAACAAGATAGGCAATGCAGTAAAATAATCTTGATTCTCATCAGGGCTGCCTAGTTTGACGGTTTGATCGGATGTCACAAGCAGTCATTGACACTGAGTTAGAGACTCTTGGACTCTGATTGGTTGTTTTTGTTTGAGCGCAGGGGACACTCGCAAATGCCATTAGGAGAAACAAAGAGGCAGAGAAATGTGATTTTGTTTTGACAGTTAATCTGTCTCATGTACAACTGTCAGGACATTTTTTTAGAAAAACAAAATATGTGAAACCATACTTATACATAATATTGTTACAAAATGTTGTGTAGCGGAATAGGGATCATTAGGGGGACATTAGAGAAGTTGAAAACTTTGAACCATATCTTTGCTTCAGCTGCTGATTTGAACTCCTGACCGCAAACACACTAGACCTGCTGTGGATATTATCAGAATAAATATGAGGAACATCCCAGTTTAAAATCATATGACAAAGAGCAACACAAAACACAAAATTGTGAGAAAAAAATAATAATTACCTGTTCATAACACCCTCCCCATACCTGTGAATGGTTCCATTTTTTGGTTGGTACATTGCACAAAATTCTTTGTTGTTAATCAGTACAACATTTTGGCTACAAATTCAATAATGGGTGATGTTGTAGCAATTCTACTTGACAGAGAGAACAACTCTTAGCCTATAAGCCATGTTTTTCCAACCACAACTCATTCAAACGGACTACATTACTGTGGTGCATAACAGAATCTTGTTTATTTTTCCCAAACACCTAGACAAACTGCATACACAAAATTATTAAATACAATTATACATAAAACTAGGAGTAAACTAGAATCACTGTTTTTGAAGTAAACAACAGTAAATAAAATCTCAAGAGGAACTTATACTTCTACATGGCCTGTTACTGAGTGGCAGCACATTTAAATGCTAAAGCAGTCCACCAGCTTTTTTGAATTCCAGGGACCTGCGTGGTTGCTCACAAAATGTTGCTTGACCAGATCTTTGACTGTCTGGTAGACGGTGGCTTCCACCTAGAAAACAAACCATTTACAACATCATGCATCCAATCAGTCTAAAAACTAAAAGGAAGAAAAGTTACAAAACACTCAATGAAATCACTTCCACCATAACCTGACTTGATAGTTTTACAGTACCGCAGTCCTCTGATGGAGCACTGAGCATTCATATAACCATGTATAGCTGACACGCACCTTGATGCTGTGGTAGGTGGGAAGACCCAGCAGATAGCTATGCCCACCCAGCTGTGCAACTCTGAGAAAATAACTGTAGAGGGCTCTTTTGCAAAGTCTGCTGGAGAATCCAGGCCCACTCACAGACGGAGAGCTGGGAAATAAGGACGAACACCTTAACTTCACTATACATGTATTTTATATACTGCATTATTATCCAAACTTTATAACACATATGTTCAACGTCTTGAATCCTGCATTATTTACATTCCATGCTGTTCAATATGCATCAGTCTTTCTTAGGATACAGACTTGATTTGAGGGTATATTGTTACCATCTACCATGTATTATACGAATACATTCAAAAAGTTGTTGTGGTTATCTGTGTTACAAGCAAATCAAGCCCTCTTGTCTCCTGAAGAAGTAAACTTGCTTTGTAGTGTGTGTAACACACACACTCCCTCACCAATGAGTCATAAACATGCTAGCCAGTTAATTAGCAGGGAGACAGAAATTGTCAATACAACGTGTGTGTTCATGCACTGCGTTGAGTGACTTGCTATTTTAGAGGATGCAGTCTCTGCTTCAGGGGCTTAACTGTGCTGAACATAAAAAAGTGTTTGTCAAGACAATTCTTGTCTGCACTGTTACTGAGAGTGTTAATAGAAGCTGACATTCGCAGACGGCCAGTGTTGCAGTACTCGAGATCGGTCTTGGTCTCAATAATATTTTTTTAAAGGCCTTGTCTCGGAATTGACCACATTTTTACTTGTTCTTGGGTAAAGTGGACTTGGAATTTTATTTCAAGTCAAGACAGCAACTACAGGGATAACACTACATTGTCTGATGTTTTAACAACATTACAGTGATTGGATGTAAACCTTCCTGCTTCAATTGCAAATAATAACCCTCCTCTCCCCATCCCCTAAACAGTGAATGTGGGAGATAGGAGAAGAAGCTCTGGCTGTCTGGGAGATGTCAGCCAAATCGTCAGTAATAATATTTGGCTACCTAAACCATAAGGAGTTTATTTGCAAAACAACATCTAAAAGAAAACTCTGCAATGTAACGCTGATTGAGACAGCTGGGCCCAACTCAAATTTTTATCGACACTTAGAAAGGAAGCATAAAGAAAGGTAAGCTAAGTGTAAGTGACGCTAGTAAAGCTAGATAGCTAATGTCAATATGCCAATTTTTTTGATCAATTTGAGGAGTTACTATGGTTAGTCATGCGATGTGGGACACGCACTGGTCTTGTCTTGGTCCGGACTTAACCCCTTAACCCCTCTTGGTCTTGGGTTGATACACTCTGGTTTTGGTCATGACTTGGTCTTGGTGGTGATCTTGACTACAACACTGCAGATGGCTGTGCAGGGTGACGTATATCATCAAATTTTTAGGTCTGCTCAAAGAGAACTACAATGTTTGCAGCCCATCATATTCCTCGTCCTACACAAACATCCTTTCTTTTTATTATAACTAATACATTGTACGTATAATGGGATGCTCTATGTATAATTCAAATGTTTTTGGTGCATGCCAAGGCTTTTAGGAAGCAGTTCATTTCCTCAGTGATAAAAACCATAGCTAAAAGAAGCAGGGAATAATTGGCATGCTACTTTTACAACACAAATTTAAAGAAGTCTCATACGACGAAAGCAGCATCTCTTTTTGTTTTCACACTATAATTTGTTTTGTTTTTTAAGCAGTTGTTCTTGCCATCCTTCCAGTTCCTCTTCAACTCCCCCTGCACACTTTATGTCCTGTAATCTTGAACTTACATTTTAATATTTTATTCTAGTTTGTTTGAAAAGTCCTGCAGAGCTCATCCTGACACTTTTAACCACGGTTTCGCTGAAAACTAAAAGCTAAAAGACGCAGCAACACTGCAAGCCCCAAGCAGGATCTAAAATCTATTTTTGGCTGTAAGCTCTGCTCAAAGAAAACACAGCAGTGAGAGCCACATCTGTGTCACACTCTAGCTACTGGACATCAGCAGTTATCTGCAGCTCCAAATCCAAGAGATGGTAGGAGCCTCAAGCTTCAGTGACACTGTCAAACAAGCACACTGCATAAGGCACTGCAAGCTATTGTACGCTATCCCTGGAAATGGCTGCAGGAATGTATGACGTAAGCTTTTAGTCATGTCAAGACTCTGCAACAACAGTGCAGAACATCATACGGGTCCCATATTTCTGATGCAAGGACAAGTGAAAGATCAATTTCATTCAATTAAAAAACATCATGCAGTTTTCAAAAAGAGAATGTACATGCCTTTGCATCTTACCTGTCAATGATGATGCCCTTACTACTGTCCAGAACTTCAATATCCTTGTCTCCAAGGCACCAGTTGATGCTGAGATCGGCATGTTGCGGGGAGGCCACAATGGGCCCCACGTAGTGGCCACAGATAAAGGTGATGTTTTGTTTTTTGTAGGATGGCGGAAGAAAGTCCTCCCATCCATCACCCAGTCGCATATTGGTGTTAGCCACTTCCACATGCGAGAGCTTCTGGCCCCCTAAATAAATACAACAATCTCAGTATTTGCTCTTTAATCTTTTAAGAATTCAGGAAACAAAAACACAGGTAAAAGAAATGATTCATGTAACATTGCATTTAAAAAAAAAATCCTTGTAATTGAATATTCTCATTTCAGCTAGTACATTATATAACAAAAAACATCTCACTGTTTATGCCCATATGCATTGGAAATTATACCACCAAGATGTAATAATACCAGGCTTTACTGTGTTCACAAAACACCACCTTTAACTAACTTTATTGTGATTTCCATACGACATTAAAAGGAACAGTTTGCCATTTTAGGAAATATACTTGTTTGCTTTCTTGCCGAGAGTCAGAAGAAGATTAATTCCACTCTCATGTCTGCACATTCAATATTAAGCTACAGCTTTGTCCAAAAAGTTCCAAAACAAAATCAGCCAGCAGCCATAAAGCTATGCTACAGTATACACTCACCTAAAGGATTATTAGGAACACCATACTAATACTGTGTTTGACCCCCTTTTGCCTTCAGAACTGCCTTAATTCTACGTGGCATTGATTCAACAAGGTGCTGAAAGCATTCTTTAGAAATGTTGGCCCATATTGATACGATAGCATCTTGCAGTTGATGGACATTTGTGTGATGCACATCCAGGGCACGTAGCTCCCGTTCCACCACATCCCAAAGATGCTCTATTGGGATGAGATCTGGTTGCTCGTGTTGTAGCCCATCCGCCTCAAGGTTGTGCGTGTTGTGGCTTCACAAATGCTTTACTGCATACCTCGGTTGTAAAGATTGTTATTGTTATTTCAGTCAAAGTTGCTCTTCTATCAGTTGCTCTTCTATCAGCTTGACTCAGTCGGCCCATTCTCCTCTGACCTCTAGCATCAACACGGCATTTTTGCCCACAGGACTGCCGCATACTGAATTTTTTTCCCTTTTCACACTATTCTTTGTAAACCCTAGAAATGGTTGTGCGTAAAAATCCCAGTAACTGAGCAGATTGTGAAATACTCAGACCGGCCCGTCTGGCACCAACAACCATGCCACGCTCAAAATTGCTTAAATCCCCTTTCTTTCCCATGTTGACATTCAATTTGGAGATCAGGAGATTGTCTTGACCAGGACCACACCCCTAAATGCATTGAAGCAACTGTCATGTGATTGGTTGATTAGATAATTGCATTAATGAGAAATTGAACAGGTGTTCCTAATAGTCCTTTAGGTGAGTGTAATATCAAATGTAAAAAATGACAAGTGGCTTTATGAATTTTTTGGCTGGACTATTTCTTGGCTAAGGGCAGGAAGGTGCTGTCTGTAACTTCACATTTAGCATACAGATATGAGAGTGAATCTTCTCATAACTCTTGTATACATTTCCTAAAATAGAGAATAATCACTTTGAGGACCTTCACCTAGCACCATGCTAGTGATGTAGAGTGGCTGGATGAAGTGGCTCAGTAGTGCACCCTGCACCCCAGTGACAGTCCAGCGGCACAACTTGTCACTGCCAGATATGCAGCAGACTTTGGCACCCCAGAGACTCGGGTCAAGGTAGGCTACAGGGACCAGCAGGCCCTTGGCATGATACTGCAGCTTCATATCGGTCCAAATATCATTTGCAGGGCCCCTAAACAAGACAGAATGTTGTATTTTACTCATTTAACTACCATTCTGACTGAAAGCAAAAATCTGATATACTCATACTTACAAGCACAGAAACAAACCATTTTGAAACTACGGTATGCCAAAAGGTAACAAAATACAGGTGAAACTTGGAAAATTAAATTAAATTGTGCAAAAGTTAATTTATTTCAGTAATTCAACTTAAAGGTGAAACTAATATTTTTTATAGACTCATTACATGCAAAGCAAGATATTTCAAGCCTTTATTTGTTATAATTTTGATGATTATGGCATACAGCTTATGAAAACCCCAAATTCAAAATCTCAGA
>NC_045745.1:20026715-20028592 GCF_008692095.1 Etheostoma spectabile | reverse complement strand
TTCCATATTGTAGGCTCAAAGTGTCACACTCTAATCAGCTAATTCATCCAAAACCCTTTCAAAAAGGTTCCTTTAAATTGTCTCTCAGTCTGGTTCAGTAGAATTAACAACCATGGGGAAGTCTGCTGACCTGACGGTTGTGCAGGAATCATTGACACTCTCCACAAGGAGGGGAAGCCTTAAAAGGTAATTGCAAAAAAAGTTGGATGTTGTCAAAGCGCTGTATCAAAGCACATTAATTAAGTTAAGTGGAAGGGAAAAGTGTTGAAGAAAAAGGTGCACAAGCAACAGGGATGACCGCAGCCTGGAGAGGATTGTCAGAAAAGGCCATTTAAAAGTGGGGGGGAGCTTCACAAGGAGTGGACTGAGGCTGGAGTTACTGCATCAAGAGCCACCACACACACACGGATCCTGGACATGGGCTTCAAATTTTGTATTCCTCTTGTCAAGCCGCTGCTGAACAACAAACAATGTCAAAAGCATCTTACCTGGGCTAAAGAAAAAGGTTGCATCTCATTTGAAAATCAAATTCCCAGAGTACTGGAGGAAGAATGGAGAGGCACACAATCAAATGGCGTTTTTCCATTACCGGTACCTGCTCGACTCGCCTCGACGGTGCCCTGTCCTCGTTTTTCCATTGCAGATAAATATCGCCTCATGTTTCCACAGTCTGTGTTGATTTGGGGAGCCATGTCATGTGAGATTTTTAATTTGGGGTTTTCAGAAACTGTAAGCCATAATCACCCAAATTATAAAAAATAAAGGCTTGAAATATCTCGCATTGCATGTAATGAGTCTATTTCATATTAGTTTCACCTCTTAAGTTGAATTACTGAAATAAATGAACTTTCGCACAATATTCTATTTTTCCGAGTTTCACCTGTATAATGTGCAAATAAACTGAAAGTAAAACAAATCTCAGAAGTCAAATCTACTCTTTAGGAATAAAATCCTTAATTTAGATCATCCAAAAAGGCATTTCACAGACACACTTCCAATTACTGCTTTCAACAAAGAAAAAAAGAAGGGAATAAAAGTACTTGAAGCTGAAGTTCTTAGCTGCTCCTTCAGGACACTGATTGGTATAGAGATGCAGACTGGTCTTGGGTTTAAGCTGAAGCTGGGGGGTGTCTGCACTACTCTCGAAAATACAGCTCTCCTTGGCCTTTGGATCACCATCAAAGAACAGCAGAAGCTGTTTGTACAGAAACCTGAACACAAGCCAAAAAATACAGTTCTCACTTTGAGCCACACCGGCACTTTCACTGCACCAGAAAGACAATTCATGGTTCAAGACCGTGAGCGCGCGGATCCAGGTTGCCTGCTCCAAAAAGACGGGTCATGACTTCATTTCACTGAATTACTGCATGATATTGGAAAAAATCTGACATTACGGTATTTTTTTCCCTGAGATATATATTGCGATTTGAAAAAGTTAAAGTAATTTTTAAAAGATTACATAAATAGCTCTATTTGGAATTAATAAGTCATTCTTGACTACCGTGGTACCGTGATTTTTTTAGGGGAGTGCATCTACATAGAAGATAAAAATGACAAAGGATCTTTTCTAATGTGAACCATTCTTTGTTAAACTTTAATGCTTTACAAACAACAAATCAAGTAAGCGCTATGACTACTCTTCTGAAATGATTTTGGAGAGGGAAATTAGGTAGAAATATGCTGGTTGACTAGCATGACACCATTGTATTATATTATTATATTATCAATCCAGGCTAAAGTGTATGACAATGACTGCATGTTGCTTCCACTAAATTTTAGGTTGGGGTCAACTAGCGGGACGGCTCGTTAGTTTGATAAATTGATGAGACCTGCATGTCACGTGCACTAGCTTTAAACTCTGTGTATCCAAGAACAAT
>NC_045745.1:20025721-20026705 GCF_008692095.1 Etheostoma spectabile | reverse complement strand
AATGAGTGTAAATTACATTAGATCAGACACAGACTTCGGTTGTAGATTAGTGTTACGTTTCCAGCGTCACGTCGCGGCTCCAGACCGTACTGTTAGTTGGGACGGACAGACACCTTGTTTCTTTAGGCTAACTATGTTAGCTTTAGCCTGGCTGGTAGCAACTTTCTGCAGGGGAAAATGGCAGGGAGACATTGTGATTATGTTACATTAATCAGGTGATTTAGTTTGTAGTTGCAGTGAATATAATACACCGACTACTGTAGCTTCACTGACTACCCATCGAAAACTATGCGCATCACTGTATTAGCGGCAGCTCCTGCCTACGCTACTTTTCTACACACGGAGAGCCTCACTTCCCATAACAATAACCCTGTAGGACTAACGTCACATACACACGCTTTCCACATGGCTACCTGTCTTAAAGGGGAAGGGTCAGCCGGTAATAATCATGTAAAAGGGGAACGGTGAAAGTTTACTTTTCTATCGTGCAATAAAGGATTAGCGTCAACATAACAACGTCCTGCGATGTGACTATCGCACATGTGCACACCGCGATGTCGATGCTAAAAACACAATATCGTTCAGCCCTATTCTGAATGTTACAGTAATGAGAAAAAGGTCATTTGTATACGTTGTATTAGTATTTAGAGTTAAGATTGTTTATATTGTGGCCCTTGTTGGAAGTCACATAAGCAGTTTTGTACCTCAGGAAAGCCCGTCTGGCAATGACGATGGCGTGGCAGTCATGGACCATTGTCCCATCGTAGCAAAGCCACTTGCTGCAGCTTGAACGGCCAGCTCCCAATGCCACCACCTTGTAATTCTCACATGGACGATTAGCTGTATCTAGCACTTCTGTAGGAAAATTAGACATGTTTTCTTTCACATGGAGAATGCTGTGTGTGAAGGGCTTTTAACTATGAGGTGAAGAAGTGATGACTTTTACCAATATATTTCAAAAGCCTCGATATAATATAAAATAAG
>NC_045745.1:20012533-20025711 GCF_008692095.1 Etheostoma spectabile | reverse complement strand
AGCAAGAGTGAAATGCCATTTATAAACCAACCTCATCAGGTTCCATTCAACCCTTAGCTTGTGACTGAAAATAACTGACTCATAGGTCATCACCAAAGAATTTAACAGTATGGTCTCGACATGCTCTTTATGAAAAATGGCATCAGATAACTTCTGTTGTTCTGCTATGAAATCTATATTCACTTAACATTGACTTGAATTAAGAAAAGAAAGAAATAACAGCTCTCCAGCATCAAAATATCAATAATAATGGTTGTCACGGGCAAGCATAATAAATGTAGTGATGTTACTATTCTGAGCATAAAGCAACATACTGTAAGTATAGGAACATGTATTCAACTATCATTTACAACAGTGTAAATGATCAATGTCTTCTTTTTAAAGTCCAACTGACATTAAATTGCATTTTTTGTCTGTACAGCATACATATCAAAACAGTTTCACTAACATGACTAAAGGTGCTTACCTCTTATCAAGACAAATGCTGCCATGTGGCTCTTACAGCCATGGAAATCAGGACACATCTTCAAGAGGCTGTCAAACTTCTCAGTACTAATAGCTGCCATGTGATTCTTGTGCCAGTCAGTTCTCCAAACTAGAAGAAAGATAGAAATAAAACCAAGACATTTATGTTATCAGAGATAGAATGTATTTTGGACTTTACCATGCTAGTGCTGTTCTGAAAACCCTTTCAGATACCAGTGATGGGACATAGTGCTCGCCTTGGACATTTGTTATACTATTGCTCTCTGTAAAGCAGCACGGATAAAAACTGTGATGTAATATAGACTGTGGCTTTGTAGCAACTAAATGAGCACGTTGGAAAAACACAACCACGGCTCATATGAGCATTATGTCGCATTAGCAATTTTTTTTCTTCACAATAGGTCATGTGAAAAGGGAAACTCTATTGATTCCAACGCTATATGTCTTACCACTCTACAACGGAAAACCACAGAGATAGCTGCCAAAGACTTTTTTAGAGCATAACCATGAATAATGTGTTTTACCTTTGGTGTTTTGTGATGAAAACTTATGTTTGAAGGCATTTTGACACTGCTCAAGTTTTATTCCAATGGTTTTTTTACCCCTTTGAAACTGTTTCTGACAGTCTACTGGCATTTTCTGCACGGGGAGGAGGTTTCTAACATTAAGTAAATAGGAGCTATCTATTGGCCTACAGTGTATAAGACTCATGTTGTGGATGGCCACTGGTGTTGTTGACATTAAGCTTGAGACTGTCACTCAATTCAATTGGCTTTGACAATTCAATAGTGGTGTCAATCATCTAAAGCCAATGGATTACCCAAATACACATTTTATTGCTTGTTTTATTGTAAAAATAAATGTGCTCAACATTCAAACTTATATTCCCTTGTATGGCTTACTTGAATGGAAACAAATAATAGATTTGATTATAGATCAAAGCGAGAAACATTATATTTAGAATAAATACCTACAGGGACATGTAAGTGAAATGTAATGCGTTTTAAAGTTTTATACCTGAGAAGAGTCACATGGCAAGTCCAGATGGTACCCAAATGTCTGCCTAAACATGCTTCTGCTAAAACCCCTCTAACTTTGCTCTGCTTCACTTTACAAGCCTAAATCTTTTCAAAGGTAATGTTAAGATGTTGTGCTATGGGTTTCTAGTGGTTTTGGGCTGCAACGGCATTATTCCAGTGGGATAGTCCTTCTAACAACTAATAGTTTTGTTAGGTGGAAATTAAATATTTAATTTATGCTGTGCTTCATCTTTACTCTGACCCAGTAACACATATTGATGCTTACACCTCTACATGAATTTTACAAGTGTTACCATTGTTATGATACAAGATCATTAAAATAGACCTTGTAACTGCAGAGATGTACTCCATTCCTTTTGGATATATCATCCAATATAATAATATATATTATATATAAATATAATAATAATAATAATAATAATAATAATAATAATACTACGAGCCTGAGCCAAAGGCCTAGGGCTTAAGAGATTAAAACACAATTCTCAACATTATGCTCAACTGTAACAATTTTTCTAAGTTAGGCTGTACGTTCTAAGCTAAGCTATTTCTTGAGTTTTGGTTATTTTGGTGGAGCAAGCAATCGTATATCGATCCAATCTGACCAGCACCCCCTATCTTAATAGCTAGCGTATGGAAGGATTTTGGCTTCTATGACGTTTAAGGGAAAATGGGACGCGGACAATTGAACTCCATGTAATCAGAAATGTAAAAACCCAATTTAATTTTTTCATGTCATTTTCTGACATTACCACTGTCCATCTGATGCCTTGCCGCCATCTTCTTCAACTTATTGTATTTTATGTCTAGCTACGAGACTGTAATAGTAAATATTGTCAAAAAGTCAACCAAATTCACATTGATATTGAATACAGATTGATATTCTAGAATATAGGGCTTTCTATTTAAATCACTAGTATTCAATCATAACTTTTTCATCAGGTGAAGCCTGAAAACCTTTATCTTGCAGTGTTCTCCTAAAGCCAATCAAAAAATGGTCTGTGTGTTTGTAAACGTTGAGTGGAATGAAATGTAATGTTGTGGAGCTTTAGTCTTACGTCTTACAAAGCGTTTTACAATAAGAGCAATAAGTGCTATCATGAGGTCTTAAATTAAGGTTTTCATTCTGTGTTGGAAGATGTGTAATGCCTCTGCTGTCCTGACTTCAGTCGGCAGTTTATTCCACTACTGTGTGACAAGGACAGAGAAGAGCCTGAAAAAAACTAAGTGGCCGCTGGGTCCTCATCCTGTCCTGCAGAGGACAGAATGAATGCCAACATTACACAGTGTGCCTACTACTACTGTACCTTCGTCTGAATTGTTGAAGTCCTTGATATGGTCCAGGGGAAGCTCTTCGTCTGAGAGAATGCTTCCAGCAGGCGACATGCCACCGAGAGAAAGGATGGCTGGGTCATCATCTGAGTCTTCATCCTGAGAAAAACAAAATAATTCTGGTAAAAAATAGGAACTGTGGTTTTCTTCTCTCATTAACCTTGAACCTACTCCTCTAGTGTTAATTTATGAAAGCATGTAGTTGTCAAGATAATCCACACAAGTCAACATACTGTTGATGAGACAAGGACCATATAAAATGTTAGATTAATCATTGAGAATGTATTCCTGTTTGCACAGCTTAAGTGACAAAGTGGCTGCAGATGGTCTCGAACCCCTCCAGTTAGCTGGATAATGGTGTGAAGCACTGCTTTACTTGCCAGTCAAGTCATCCGCTGATGATTTCACTTTGAGGTCAGATTTTCATTAAGACTTTACACAGTAATGTATTCCCTAATCATTTCAGGTTGTGTGTGAAGGACACATTCATGAAAGCAGAAAATTGTATATAAGGTTGCATATAATGTCATAATACAACATCTCTTCTTTTGGGATCAAATAACTAGGTTAAAACCTGAACAATAACCCAACACATTTAATATAAGGCCTTTTCTATGCAACAGCAACTAAGTAGTGGGAATAGCTGATATTACCTCTTTTCGTTTATTTACTGTACCTCATCTTCTAATAGGATGTTGCTTGAATTGAGTTTTTGGATAGAAGCCCCCTCAGTTCTGGGTCCGTCACCTCCTTCAGAAAGTAAAGACTCTTTTATTCTGCCATGGTAACTGGAAGCAGGAAGATCTTTCCTAAGATGATAACGTAAACAATGAAAGGAATTAATATTGCAAATTGAGTACCTAATCCATCAAAATGTATGGATGAATGTAAATGAACATTTGCAGATCACAGAATATCAGTGAAGTAGCAAAACAGTTAAATAACATGTAAAATTGAACATGGCAGCTAATGTTTTTAAATTTTCCTAACCATTATTTACAATCAAAAGCCATACCACCTCTCTACACATTTTGTCTGTGTTAAGAAGAGGGTGAGATTCAAGAGCAAAGCTTCATTACATGGCTCACCTGTGCCATTTTCCCTGCCTGCATGTTTAAGAAGGGAATTCAAGAAATAGCCTGTGGAATCTCAAATTAGATCACACTGCTTCATTTACATTTCAGGTATTCAGCTGAAACCTTCCTTAAAAATGTTGGGGGGTATTTTGGTCTTTAAGTCAAAGTAGAGTTTTGGTTGCCAATTTTATAGTTGACAGAAAATTAAATAAAAAGGAAAAAGAGGATGACCAAGGCAACAAAGGTTCAGACAAGATTTAAACCAAGTACATCACATGTGTCACAATGAAACGAGCCAGTGGGTTGTCTGCTGTTTACTGTGTGTAACTATGGGTACTCCCATTAATGAGCTTCACTAACTGACAGTGTGTGTGCTTAATTTGGACAGGACACACTAGCTAGCAGGCTCCTCAGGTACCCGATCTGAAACTTCAGTAACAAGCAGCCACAACAATTTAAAAGCCAAATTGTGGTTAAAAAAAGAAACAGTTACAGAGTTATAGAGTGCACCCCCAAAACAAAATAAACCCTAAAGTGAAAGAGAGAAACAATAGGCCCAATGCAAGAGTAAAAACACAGACAGTGAAAACAGGGTTAATAGATCCCCATTCAGGTCATGTGCTTAACATTTATTAAATGCTCTCAACAATTTCTGCACATCATGAGACCATGAGGATACTTGCTGGCTACCCTAAAAAAATCTCTTATCCAGACAAATGTACATATAGCAATACATTGATTGTTTTAGTAGTGGCCTGCTCCATCACATCACAGATGGTAGACCTGCTTAATAGCTATTATCCAATCAGACATCTCAGGTCATCTGGTTCTTGTTGTACCAAGAGTCAACTCAAAGTTCCGAATAGTTGCCTTTAGTTTTGATGAGCCTAGATGCTGAAGCAGTTGTCCTAAGGGACGTCCAATGAGTCTCTCATTTCTTTTAAAAATTGGCCCAAACATTTATTTCTGTTGCCTTCTAATAATGTGCAATACATCCTTTGAATTGACTAACCATTATGTGAGTCTTCCAGTATGGTTGCTATTAATGAATATTATCAATTATCATTAATACTATAAGTATTGTATGCATTGTTATTATCAGTAGGCTATATTTTTTCTCTCTTCCTGCTCCTCTTCATCCTTTTTTTATCTATTCTTTTTCTTCTTCCTCTCCATGTAAAACACAGTATTTTCCCCTGGGTATGAAATGTGCTTAATAAATAAGGTTTGCTTTCTCTAGTGTTACTTTAACCACAACACAACACTGCCACCTTTTTCATTACCTCAGCCCAGCGGCATCGCTATAAACGGGCACATCATCGCTCAGCTGGACTCGAGGACAGTGACGGTGCAAACTTGGGTCTAAGTCTGGAAGAGAATGCAAACTAGCAGCACCCCTCCTTGGACTGCATTTAAATGCGTCCTGATCCGCCATGATTTTCAAGCAGCCTGGAGAAAAAATAAGGTTAAGTCAGCGTGAGGGTTGCAGCTTTAAACTGTTTTTAACTGCCCCAGGATTTCCTATTGTTGTTTTTAATCAGAGCCACTCCTAAACTTGCTTGCTATTTCCATTTCATGTGGCCTTCAATTTTCATAATGCAATGTTACTGGTGAGGATATCACAATCCTCTGAATAGAAGAAAACTCTAAACTACACAGTAGACAAATATGTTTGGTCCTTGTTGGACAAACTGACTTTATACTGTAACGCTACATGAATCCTTAAACTTGGTGATACAAGCTTTTCTATGTATATTTTTATTAATTAAACATGGAGGCATTTTCTTAGAATTATGAGACAATATTCACTCATATCATATTCATATTTTCTGTGATTTCACAGTTATAGGGAGATTGACTCTTTTGCCAAAAGTGTGATGCTATTTCATATGGCGGTAATGAAATATGTGACCATCAAACCCTGGATTTGATACAACAACACTAACAATAGCTTAAATAGACGTGTAGACCAAGTCTGGTTATATAGCAAGCTAAGCTATTTACAGATGGAAAGACAGATTTGACTAATGATTAAACCATTTAGCCAATCGACATTGCCAATCATTTTAATTTTTTACTTTTGTCTGTTTTTTTTATCATTCATAAATTTTATTTAATATTTTTGGACAGCTGATCAGACAAAAAAAGACATTTTTAAAAGTGTCACCTCCTTGGACTAGCTAACTAATGA
The DNA here is from genome assembly GCF_008692095.1 of Etheostoma spectabile. NCBI lineage: Eukaryota > Metazoa > Chordata > Actinopteri > Perciformes > Percidae > Etheostoma > Etheostoma spectabile. The sequence continues at coordinate 20,019,586 of NC_045745.1, read as the reverse complement.
AACTTTGATGGGCACAACTTTTTTTCCTTAGTGCTTTTCTCCTATTTCTGACGTTCGACCAACTGATGGATGGAGGATGTTACTTGCCCAATATTAAGTTACAGTACTAAAGCTAGCTAATCACTGTGACGTTACATTTTCTCTTAATCCATCCATGCGTTACAGCAGCTAGCTAACGCTAGCTAGTGAGGGTGTTCTTGTTGGACACCCTGTTAGCTAGCTAGCAATGAAGCTACCGTTAGCTGCCTTAGCTAAATGCTTTATAAACGGTGGTTAGGAACAGTTGCACCGTTCTAAGACAAATCTCTGAAAAAAACGGTTAACGTGAACTAATTTATTTCATCATTACTCAAACCTTAGACAGAATGTTTGCTAACGTTTATCCACGTTAACGTTAGCTGTTACATCTTTTAGCTCGCTAACGTTAAATTGGTTCTTCAGATTCAACAGACAACGTATTCAGTCAAAAAAAAAGACAAATTTAGTGTCGAGTTTGCACGACGTTAAACGTTTTTAACACTCAAATAAATTGTGGCCACATATAACTAAACGTTTACCTTAGCTAGGTCTTTAACTAGGCGTTCTTCAAAACTGAAGGAAAAGAAGTCGCGGTTGTGTCCGCCTATCTGGGTCCAGAGGCGTGCAGGCCGTGTTGGTGAAACTGACAACCTTAGGCGAGTAAAGGAGGAAATCCAAACCAATGCATTGAATCCTAATGTGGTGCTGCAATTAGTTCATTGCATGCTTATTAGATTATATAAAGACACTTGCAGCCTAATATATCTATTGGTGTGCACTGACGGCTATGTCTCTAGTTCAACCCCAAGTGTTGGATGAGGTTGAGGTCAGGGCTAGTATGTGCAGGCCAGTCTAATTCTTTCACTCTGAAAATCATTTCAACTCTGAAAATCATTTCTGTAGCATCTTGCTTTGTGCACAAGCATATGCCATGTTGGATCTGCTGCTACATTTATATTATTGTCTAAGATATTACTGTGTGCCAACCTGTTTTCTTTTTTTAAGTACTTTATTAAAGTTTATGCAATGCAAGTTTACAAAACATTAGAAGCAATAACGTACAAAAACAAGACAAAACATGTGCAAACATTGTATAATGTGCAAAATATAATAATATGCATAAAATGTGTAAAGGTTAAGCTCTATCATAAAGTACTGAATTATATACACAGTGTGGCTGTCTGCCACAGTCTGTTGTAGAAACATTGTACATCTGGTCTTCCACAGTTTTAGACAAATAATTCACAGGTTGTTTTTAGCTTCATTGCACATTAAAGAGTTTACTTTTCAGTTTACAATTTAAAAACATTGGAACTATAAAGTAGGCCTGTATCATTCTCGTCAGTTACTGTTTTAAAAACACCACACAAAGAAATGTTGTAGCCAACCGGAGAAGTCTTTTAAATAGTTGAGTTTTTTTTTTTATAACTCTTTCCGGAGCAGTGTACAGATTTTTGATGAATATTTTTCACCCCTGTGATAACAGCCAATCATTAGTAATCTACCTGGAATTAAATCTCTTCTTCGGATTATAATAGCATCATTCGTTTTTAAAAAGATAATATACCAACTTCATCGGCTTTACTTTCCCCAATAGATATTAAACTCTGTCCTTTGTTCCACATATTACAAACATCAGTGACATTGGTGTAAGTGCTCAGTCTGAGCTCTTGAGAACACAGAATGTCAAAGTCAGTGTCTAACAGAAATCTCAGTTTCTTGGCTCTGAAAGTAATCGACTGGATGCCAACGAGCGTTCTTGCTGGATATACCAAGCAAACTTTTCACGTTCTTGGAGCATGAGCAGATAGCTGACAGGAACACTGCTGTGTTGAATAAGGTTGGAAAATAAAGGCGCTACGTACCACTGGCTTTTTCGTTTCTATTATTTTGCTAAGAGGAAACTCAATAAAAAGCCATTTGCCAACACCAAATATCAAACAAAAGCCAAACACTATATTGTATTAAGTTGTTGTGAGCTGTAAATTCACCACTTCTAAATACAGGTAGAACATAACCTAATCTCGGAGCTTTCTCCACAGCTAGAGATGTACCAGTATCGGTATTTCCTCCGATACTGCTTAAAACGCTGGTATCGGTATTGGGATGTACTGGAGTTTATACACCGGTCCGATACCACATTAAAAAAAAAACTAAGGAAATTCTACGTTAAAGTGTTTTTTTGTGTTCTTTTGTCATTATAACTGACTGCCAAACTGGATAATAAAAGGAAGTTATGTGGCGTTCATTGTTTGTGTTTGTTCATGTTTCACAAAGAGTTCAACCTCAGCCAGACCAACAACAAAGATAGAAATCATATCACACCCATACATGGATAGTAGTATACAGTTGTTAAAACATGATAAAATATATGACACACTGGTATCGGATCAGTGCTCAGTATCAGCCGATACGCAAGTTTAGGTAACAGAATCGGTATCGGTAAGCAAAAAATGGTACCAGACCATCTCTATCCACAGCGCTGTGCAATGCAAAACTATCTCGGAGCTGACCGGAAAGCAGTTTTCAATCTGACTCACCCGAGGTCCGGTTACTTAAGTCTACTGCTAACTTATAACACTAATAACATTACTGTTGCCAAAATACCCCCTGCAAATCAAATCCATACTTCAATACTTCATATGTCAAGCAACAAGTGTTAAATTCATTAACAATAATACCAGACGATACACCGCTGTCATTATAAAGGCTGACTGTGGTGATAGCAACATGCAATATTGTTGACAAAAGACAACATTAAAATATGTTCTCTCTCTCTCTCTCTCTCTCTCTCTCTCTCTCGCTCTCTCTCTGCACGCACACACACACAAAGCACACCCCATGAGTGCATGAGGCAACTATCTGATGAGGTACTCCACATTTTCATTGACATTCTGTGAGGAAATTCTGAATCTGCAACCTTTTCTGTCAGGTAAATATGGTGGTACAATGTCTTTCTCTGATGTAGACATAGCCTACAGTGTAAATCAGTAGTAAGCTACACAGGGGAGTTGCATATTAAGTGGTCCGGGGTCCTTCTGTAAGTAATTTTTGGGTGCAATTTGGTTTTGGAGAAACCTTCAAGCAACAATACCACAGGCCAAGCAATTGGCCCTTTTCAAAGAGGCACATTAAACAGGGACTGTAGTAGACAATTAAAATACACATGATGACATCAGAAATGACCAGGGTGATGTCCTCTAATGTAGGTTACAGGCTATAGTAAATATCATAGTTTAAATTCTCTACACTGTGAGATCTGTGTGGACGTTACCATTTCGGTGGAATTTAGATTGAATGTGGGAAATGGGAGGAAATGAAAGACTGGGTTAGTCATGTTTTATGTATAGATGCAGTAAATAGTCAAATAAGGTTTGGCAATTTCTATGAATTTTAAATCTGTAACGCTGCACACACATACACACTCATTCATACCAATTTGAACAATAAAAAAGCATGCGCTGAAAAGCTCCCACATTGAAATGAGTTTGCACTAAATCCCTCTCACACACACACACACACTCACACACACACTTTACTAAGCCGCCTTTACTAAGTGTGTGGCTTCATTTGCTGTAGATAAATGTTCTCCTGATCATTGTGCAATCCAAAACTGAACTCTTTCCATTCCTTTTACCTCACGACAACAATGTCATTCTCTCCTGAGCCAAATTAGGCTTTTTTATGAGTGTATTTGTGTGTGTGTATGTCGCAGTGTTTCACATGAGACTCTGAAATGTTAATTCACTCCCATCTCAAGAGAGCCTGACGGGGCGCAATGGAAAGCTATCCCATGTGTCATCTTCATTTTAAATACCACCTATTCCCTCCCTGACTCTCCTCTGTTTGTCTCTTTCTATTCCCCTTTCTCTCCCTACAGTATCTCTTTTTTTTTCTTTCTTTGCTTTCACACCCACACACTCACTCATGGCTGAGAAATTCCCCTGTTTATTTTTTTTTGTGAAAAACAAATGAAACCATGATAACACCGTGGCGCACGATTCAATGTTTTTTTCTGCTCAGGGACAGGGTTTTTCCAAATACATTGTCACAGCTTTTGTGTGGAATATGGACAGGCGGAACTGTGAAATATTGAGCCTGTTGACAATTTTTCTAAACATATGTCATTGTGTGCATGTGTGTGAAAGTGTAATTGTGATTGTGTGTCTATGTGTGAAAAAACACCACCAGGCACAGCTGATGAGTATTGTTACTGATGCTTGTCTGACAGGGATAACACTGTGATGTATTAAATTATGCTAATTGGCACTAAAACTGAAACTTGAATTTTTACCAACTAGATTTTCCCTCTCTGCTAAACAATGCTTTCCCCATTGTGTGTGTGTGTGCCAATACTATATTAATTTAGCAACATTAGCAGCATTTGCAAATATTGTTTGCAACTAGGCTATACAGTACGTTGAGCTTTAAATGTTTACCAAGTAAATAACTGAAAAATACATTTCCTCACTTTTGGACAGTGAGGGTTTGTTTCATGTATGGTAACAATAGTTGCATTTATTCAATTATGAATGCCATCTTTTGTTCTTTGACTTTTGGTCAGTGAGTATTGTCATAATTTACATTATTTACCTCATTTATAGTTTGATATTTTATGGATTTTCTTTAGAAGACAGTATGCCTTCTTTACATAAATATGGATGGTAATGCATGTGTATTTTCTCAAGGTGAGTCACCAATTGACTTTTTGAACTACATGATGATTGTTTGCCATGTATCATGTATGCATATGGAACTTAAACTGAAACAAATTATGAATACTGAATTGTAATACTGTAAAAAAATATACCAGCAGTAAGAGAGACAGTATGCAGGATATTTTATTCCTAAAAATATGTTTAATCATTCAGGGCACAAGTAACCGCTCAGATGGGTCATGAATAACTGAATATCATGGGTGGTGAACATTTAAAAAGGCATGTTAAAAAGCCTTTTAATGATCTTCAATGTATTGCTTTTCATAGAAAGTTAACATTTCTACCTCGCCAACATTTCTGTAATGCAACATGAGCGGCTGCATCTGATTCAGTCTGCTCCGCTGGGAGTTGCAGGGTCGAAGAGTGACATCAGACTGGGTGATTGTGCACTCCAAAAAAAGAAAACTTTGACATACTTCTACAGCATAAGCCTCTCTTTCACCTAACTGTATCAGAATCGCTGGTGAATAAAATATGAAATTTGGAAATCCAAAACTGATTTCCAACTGGGTCACTGCCTCCACGCACAACTGAACAGGGATAATTGGCCATTCATATCATTTTTCCTAAATGCATTTGACAGGCCTTACCCCAGGCTCACCACTAGAGGGTAAAAGTCATTCACTTACTCCCTCTCTCAGTTTATTTCTAATACTCACACATGATCTACAAATCAGCGACATCAGTCAAAAAAGAAGGAACAGCGAGAATAATGGTTTGGGATCTAGCCCTACTGACTAATATTACAAATCAAACACCATACAGAGCTAGGATTTGAAATGAATGACCAGGTATTTTTTAGGAAAGAAAAAAATAGGACATTGCACTTTTTAGCAGACATTAGAGGACAACAAGAGGCAACACTATGGCTGATCCACACCAATACAATCAATGGTATATTTCATACATTTAAAGGATATAGATAATGATAAGAAAGGACAAACTATTTTCAGATACATATAATTTTGCCACAATATTTAATAAAAATCTTAATTTTAATAAAAGAAGAAAAAAAGAAATTTATAATCATATTTCTGAAAACATAACTTGGAAATGCATCTAATATAGCTTAACATCTGCTAGATGGATAATTTTGTACAGATATATATATATATATATATGGTTCCCAGATGTATCCTGGTGACTTTAGAGATCATGGTGGTGATAAATAGTAAAAACTTAAGTTATCCCCCGACGTTTCATGTAGCCCCATCACCAGATCGAAATGTGTCCAATATTTTGGTTTATGACCTGAAAAACCACGGACATTCTCATCCGCTCTCAACTGTACTTTAGGTTAAGTGCTAATCAGCAAATGCCCTCGTGCTAACACGCTAAACTAAGATGATGATGGTCAACATTTGAGTTGCCAAACATCAGCACGTTAGCTTTGTCATTGTAACAATGTTAGCATGCTGACATTAGCATTTTGCGCGAAGCAATGCATACCTGAGTACAGCCTCACAGAGCTGCTAGTATGCCTGTAGACACTTGTTAAAATACAGTATATTCCTATGAAACAATATTATATTATTTTTTGTGTGTATATTTATTATCATGCTTCACTAAATGGCAAATGTTTGTAAAGGCTGAAAGGTGAGTAAGGTTTGTGTCCTTCAGAGATCTCTCAGCAGTGGTATTTTAATTTGCTCCACGCTTGTACTGCTCCATTTTAGGGTAAAGAGATTCAAATCACATTAGATATGATAGGTCATCAGTAGCCTTAAGCAATGCTGTACCTCTGACTTTTCAACAGACAAGTATACATAAGATGGCAACATGTGTGATACAGGCCTATCACATGGAAGGATTGAGTGTGATTGTGTGTGAATTTCAGAGTTAGGTATGGACGTGCTTTGTGACTGTTGTGTTAAAAAGAACTAGACAAGTGGCCGTGTGCACTCTTGACACAACACCTGTGTTGTCTTATAATCTTAGGGAAAGCAGTGGCTTGTAGAGAGACACAGATCAAGCCCTTTCACCAGTGCATGAAAGAAAAATGCTGTTGTTGAATGTGTTTCTGATGTGCTTCCGTCCAAATCTGTCGGGCAGAATCCTCAAAAAGAAGATGGCTACTGATATTAAGATGCACACAATGCTCATAATATCAACTACGCTAGAAGGAGAAAGCGACCACTGACACATTCTGGGCTGGCCTCTCTAAATCTAATCAGGGAGCAGGGAGACAGCAGAAATTGATTATGCACTTATTTTCGTTGTCCTTCTACTGCTTCGTTCTCTCTCAGCAGAAACTGAAGGGTTGAGAGTTTTTAAGGAGCTGTGTGTGTGTGTGTGTGTGTGTGTGTGTGTGTGTGTG
>NC_045745.1:19998457-20012521 GCF_008692095.1 Etheostoma spectabile | reverse complement strand
GTGTGTGTGTGTGTGTGTGTGTGTTTTGGTGTGTGTGTGTGTGTGTGTGTGTGTGTGTTTTGCAGAGTCAATGGATGCTGCTCAGTGCTTCTTCAACTCCTCTGTAGCTGCTGCTTCATACATCTTTAAAAGATGAGAGGGAGGCTCCAGTTTCTCACGCCATGTATGACGAGGAGGGAGACAACACAAGACAGAAAAAGGCGATGCAGTAGGTGCCTCTCTTACATCCTGTACACTTTACTACAATATGTTTGCATTAAACTTAATCATCCTTTGTCTCTCTCTTTTTCTGTGTCGTGAGGTATTCTCCAAATCTTACCTCCTCCTCTGCATTTTGTGCCGCTCCCGGTGAATCTCATCAGGATAATTATTCGTTCACAGGCATCCGCGGCAAAAGCATCTGCCTCTCCTTCTGTTGACCTCCCTCTGCCTTCCCCTCATTTTTTACTTTTCCATCCTCCTATCCTTTCCTCTGGAACACACCTTTCCATTCCTTTCCCATCCTTGTCACCCTTCTCCTCCAACTCCTCTCCTCATGCTCAAGCCATTTCTTGGTTTGTTTGATTTGAGCATCTCACCCATTCATTAGCCACTTCACAATCTTTGCAAATTGCAAAGACATTCTGCATACATTTAAAAGGGAGAAGAACTGGTGTAAGAGGGGAAACAAAGAAGAGATGAAAGGTGACAGCCATAGAAGAACCTGTTTGCAGAGAATATTGTAGAAGCTATGCCTTAAAGAATAAGACAAAGGTGGAGAATATGCCATATGTACATATTTGATAGGCCATACCATGTTGCAATTAAATACTTAATTTCCAAAGTGTAACTTTGCTTTAAACTGCAGTTAATTTAAATTTTATTTATAGTATAAAATCAAAAAGAGTTATCTTAAGACACATTACAGATAGAGTAGGTCTAGACCACACTCTGTAATTTTCAAGGACCCAACAATTCTGGTAATTCCCCCAAGAGCAAGCACTGAGTGTGACATCAGCGAGGAAAAACTCCCTTTTAGGTAGAAACCTTAGACAGACCCAGGTAGGCAGTGTCTGATGGGGCTGGTTGGGGGTGTAATGAATAGTGGCAATAACAGTCACAATAAAAGATAATGGAACAGTGACTAGAAATAGTAGTTGTAGTAGTTCATGGCACAGTAGGGCCTTACAGGATGTAGCAGGACTTTGCAGGGCACCACAGAGCGTAGCAGGGTGTAACGAGGCATAGCAGGGCATACAGAAGGACCACGGCCACAGCTACAACCATGATTTGAAAAAAAACCAAAAAAACATAAGGACTCTGGGGAATAAGCTCCCAAGCTATTAGTAACAAGCATTTCTGGGACATGGATGCACACAAATGGAAAGAGAGAAGAGAGAGGAGCTCAGTGTGTACCCAGTTACAACAAAGAAGTGAGAGACTAAGAATTGATATGGGATATGCAGTAGCCTGTGCAGTAAACTATATAATCTGTGCATTAGCAGAACATCCGGCTGCAAGTTGTATCGTTTTACATGTAATCACTGTCGGATGAAACCTCTTATCTCCAAATGTATTTTTGTGTAGTAGCTACGAAACAATTTTTGCATTAAAAACAAGGTTTTGAAAGGGTTTCATAGATAAGAGGTAAATATTTTCTCAACCCTTAGACAGCCATGTCCTCTTTCATCTAATGTAAACACATTGAAAACAGGTGTTATGAGGTTTACACACAACAGAAATGATGACCATTGCTGTTGACTCTGTAGATGTGCCTTTGAATGCCTTAATGTAATCAATATTGCAGCAGGTAAGTGTGTAGACACCTATCACAGGATCACAATACTTTCCACAAAGCATGTGGTCAACAGATGCTGACCTTGTATTATCACATTTAAGATGATAAATGCATCTCTGTAGGTAGGACCAACACATTACTGACCAGAGGCACTGCCAGGAATCCAGGAATCAAATTAAAGGGTGAAGTGTCTCTCACTTATGAAACCAAATGTACTCTGGCCTGATATATATATATATAAAAGAACAACAGCTCACTTTGTTGCCATCTCTAGCCCAGTTAAGGAAGCATACAAAATGTTTACACTCCCTAAGAAACAACAAATAATGTGAGGCCTAAGACAATGGATACCTGGTTAATCACCTATGTTTCCTGCTGCCAGTTCAAGCTTATTCTTGCTATTTAAGGTCTACTTACAGTGCACAAAGCCAGATAAGTAAAACTCAACAGGCTCAACAATGGCAGGCTGACAAAATTATAACAGAGATTTGACAATTTTGAAATGCATGTTTTGGATGTGGGCCTGTGTGTTCACAGATTGTACCCTAGTAGTGTACCTTGTCAGGTTTTAGCCACACAACGAGCATGGCTCTATCATTGGTAATGCTGGTCTGTTTTTTTGGTCCAGACTGAAATATTACAACAGCTACAGTATGAGATGGGTTGTCAGGAAATATTGTAAGCCTTATGGCTTTGGAGATCCCCAGAATATCACTTTCATGCCACAGGTTGTCATTTGTGGTTTTACCGCAACAAAAAAGATTGCCATTCAAATTTGGGCGAGACACACAGTGAAGGAAGAATTGTTATTTTGGTGATCCCTGGACTTTTCAGTAGAGCTATCATTGTGTTAAAGTTTTAATTTGTCCAATACTTTGTTTTTTGGCCAAATATCTTCAAAACTAATGACATTGTCATCAACCTCAGGCAGAGGCGGTTTTAAATTGAATTACACCCAGAGCGAGGCATGTAATATGGAAATAACATAGAGAATAAACATTCTAAATAGCACAAATCCTTCATCACACAAATGAAAACACTAATGAGAATGTAATAATTACACTATTGCACTAATAAAAGAAAACACAAACTAAAACCTGACCTTTCTGGCATTCCTCCAAAATCATCAATGATGTCATCGTGTGAAATCTGTTCCCCTTTTGAGTGATTGATACTGACGAAAAGGCCAGTGAACTCAGGTATGACTTGATCAACTTTACTTTTGAAAAGCTCCTCTTTGCTTGAGCCACAGTGACTGGCAGAGTAAGTGCACTCCTGAGAGCAGCCCAAAAGTTGGGGTAGATCTCCGATAGATCCTTATCATATATGAAATCATAGTCCCCCGTTCCCCCGCTTGTACAGACCATTCCATTTGGGACACCAAACATACAGTAGGTGCCGATTTATGTTTTCCTCCGTGGGTGTTCACGGGAGGACTCCCTTTAAAAAAAAAAAAAAAACGTAGTGTAAAGTGTAAAAACTGGCATGATAACAAGCCAAACTAAGATGGTGAAATACACAGTAAACATTATAGCTGTCAAACATTAGCATGTTACTATTGTCATTGTAAGTATGTTAGCATGCTGATGTTAGCTTTTAGCAGTTTTACAAAGCAGGTAGCTGTAGTGACTCTAAAACTCTCTAAAGCACTATTCGAAAGTGAAAAGCGAAGCCTGCTTTACTAGGTTGGCCATGAAAGACACAGCCCCGTGATCCCATATCCGTCTTTGCGAGAGAGAAACAGGAAACAAAAACCTTGAAAAAATCATGCACGCAACGCCGCCAAATCACAGACATGTCGATTCGCACGGGATTGAGACAACCTCCGTAATAATTACAAATGAACAGAGGTCACCAGGTAATACTAATTCTGTGTGAAAAAGGGCTTTATAGTCTTGTTTTCCCATCAAGCCCCGTCTCTTCATATCTTTAAGGCAGCCAAATATGTCAGGCCTGTCCTAAAGCATCACTGTCTTCACCTTCCCTACTTGCTATGTGTCCTTGTTACACCCATTGCATTTGTTTGACCATTTCTCTGGCATTTGCTGTGCTATAAATATCTAAATGGCATCAGCAATGAATTTGGTGCTTTGAAACCACTCCAACATACGAGCTTGACTGTGCATTTATGATGTTCACTGTTAGTAGTCAAGGTGGATGACCCTCACAAAGCTCCAAAAGCAGAACAATTTTTTTATAATGATAGATTTACTACTTTAATGATATGTTGATTTCATCAATTAGCTGATTGAGAGAAGATAAATTATTTAAGTTATTTATCTCAAATGAAATCTGAATATACTAATAACTGAATAACTAATAACTAATTGTACTTGACAATTAAAACACTCATTAGTTGCAGACCGAGATGTTGAGCATAGATGCCTTTGTTTTTCACAGATAGTTCACAGTACATACAGTATGACAGGATAGCACTCTGCATGACATTAAGTAAAGAGATTTTCTCATCACTGAGACTGATCTTTGTCTCAAACAAAGACATTACGGTCAGAAGGGAAATAGAGAAATATGAGACTTAGTTAATAGAAGGCACAGCTAATCAAACATCTAATTACGTGCCCGTAAAATTAATAGAATGGAAGATAACATTACAGAATGGGGGGGGGGGATCTTTTACACATATGCAGAACAGACTCACATTACACTCTGGGTTAAATGTGGGGGGATGGGAACTCATCCTCATAGCCACAGCAGGGGATATGCAGTATGCATATTCAGATGGCTGGGAATGCGTACAGTATGGCATACAGTACACAAATAGAGGCTTTTCAAGGGCAAGCAATGCACCAAGGGCTACAGTCAAACTCAAGCGTATTTTGTGTCTTCAAAATATGACCTGAGTGAAGTAGTGCAAAATTGAATGTAAATATGATTCCTATGAAACAGAAAGGGCTTTCTGAATTTCTATAGTGCACAAAGGAGCACTCGGTGGAAGCGAGACATGGAGACAGGGGCATCTATAAGACATTGCCCTGGCTCAGACATATCAATTAATTATCAATGGTGAGCAGGGCATCACTTGGACTGCACTGAATCTACTATAGATAAAATCTAGCAAAAATCTTCATATTAAACCAAGATTTCATGTCCAAAATTAGGGCTGTGTCGGTTAAACATAAATAAATGTGTGCATGTGAAATTGTTTGAGTTTTGAGAGTGTGTGTGTGTGTGTGTGTGTGTGTGTGTGTGTGTGTGTGTGTGTGTGTGTGTGCGCGCACACGCACTCGGTCTTTCCCCTGAGCGGTCCTGTTCTGTTCCTCTCCAAGGTGACGCCGGTTACCATGGCAGCAACATCAGCCTTCTGAATCTCTCCCTCTTTCTCTTTTTACTCTCTGTCTTTCTCTCCCTTTCTCTATTCCCATTTTTCTCTCTCCCTCTTTCTTCCTTCTTTCTGTCGCTCATTCTTCTGCCTCTCTTCGTCTTTTCTCTTTTTGCTGCCTCCATAACACACCACAGTAAATAGGCCACCAGCCTTCATTTACATGGCACACTTGGTCCATGGCCAGGCAACAGAGCCTGGCAAAAAGATATATGGGAATTATAGAGACATAACACCTATCACCGCAATGCCATCCCACAATTCCATGGTAATTACACGGGTTAATTCCCCTATCTCCTTATAAAGATCCTTATCTTTTTTGGTTCTTCTGCTTTGTTACAGGCAAGACACATTACACATAGTGTATTGCTTTTTCATCTGACTTTTATATAGGATGCATTTTCTTAATTGAAATTTCTGATGTTTTGTCTTGGATGTTTCTGTGGATCATATTGTATGTGTCCTGACCGGGATCATTTTAAACTCAAGAGGGATCAGTCATGGAGTCAGAAATGATCAGAGGTTTCTTGTTTTATGGGCCTTTATTGTATTAGATTCTTTCTTGTATTTTTTTTTCCTCTTGTGTTTTTATGTACCTATTGTTGTTGTACATAATTAAATAAATTTAATGTTGCGATATCAGCATTTCTATGCAACACCAAACCCATAGTATTTCAAATACAGCCTCTCTGGCCGTGCTTTAATTCCCCATTCACTGGAGTTTTTCTCTGTTTCTGTTAAGTGGGGCCTTTGTTTTGCATATTTTCTCAGTGATCTTCATCGTTCATTTGAACAATGAAACATGCATCAGAAGGAAGACAATAATAACAGACAGGAAAAGGCCGCTAGAGCAGTGTAGAGGAGTGATTTCCATTCCCAGTAGAAATCAATAAACTGAGATCTAAAATCTTGGGAACGTGTGTGTAACTTGTACTCTATGTGCCTGTATGTGTGTATGTTTGTCTTATTGTAGTATGCACGTGCATATATACACCTGCATATCTATAAATGTGTACTGTGTGTGTGTGTGTGTGTGTGTGTGTGTGTGTGTGTGTGTGTGTGTGTAGTGTGGGGTGAGTGTGTGTGTGTGTGTGTGTGGTGTGTGTGAGTGTATGCTAAAACTGAGAGCCACAGCCAGAGCAGTAATCAATACTGACCAAATAATGATGGTCTGAATGGGACCATGCCTTTGGTGGGTCATTGCAGTAGTGATGTGGATGCAGCCTGGTGTGTGTGGTGGGGTGTAGTGGTGTGTGTGTGTGTGTGTGTGTCCTCCAGTGCATGGCAAACAGAGGGTGTGGTTGGCAGACAGGGTCCCAGTCTCAGTCCTGGGTGTACAATAACAGTAATTCAATTGAGTTGGCGAGCCCTGGCCTGTGGGATTCACTGCATGTGTTTGTGTGTGTGGGGGTGTGTTTGTGTGTGTATGTGGGTGTGTGTGTATATTAGTCATTAGGCAACCTGATCCTCCCAGCTCTCTCCTCAGGTCTGAATGAATAAGTGATCAAGGTCTGTACTGTACGTGTGCGTGCATGTGTGTGCGTGTGTGTGCGCGCGCCACACAGATAGATAAAAAAAATGTCCCCTCATCCTTCTTATTGTTTCAATCCGCTCCTCCATGACTCTTTCCACCACTCCGCTGAGCCAGTCCTTGGCAGCCGACTGTCCTCTGCGGGCCAAGGGCAAACAAATGGCAGCCTCCGTCTGCAACGGCATGATGCCTTGACACACACATGCATGAGCATGGTTGGACATAGCCTAGTCCATGAGCAAGCAGAGGCACAGTTCTGTGGTACGTCGGTTCCAGCATGGACAAATGCACATATGAGCTGTCATCCATGTGCAGATTTATGGCCACATACACCGATATGGAAGAACTGTATGGACACACATGTGCATGCCATTGCCCAACCCTGTGGCTTCATATTAGTGTAATCCTGGGTTTAATATAAATCCAGACCTAAGCTCTGCCTATTTTCCCAAAGGAGATAGGCCATGACCTGGTTTTGCTAAGAAAAATCATTTAGCTCACAAACACACACATTCAGGGTGGGATCAGGCTGTATACATGCCAACTAGTCCTAGATTGGGTGATCATGGTGATGATGTAATGAGTGGAGACCAATATGTTGCCTGTCTTCCTGCCTCATTGTTTTCTTTTTGCCTCCTTGAAGGTGAAATCAACTTTAGTAACTGAACTGCAACAGAAAAGTACCAAACTATGATGCAATCCTAATACAGAATAACGTTTTAAATTTCCAGTGCTGGCTTGGTGAATCCTATACCTTCTACCCAACCTCAACAGAAAGAAAAATGCCTGGCTGGTTTGGATTTTCAATGGTTCTCTTAGACTTTTTCTTGCAGTCCCTGGTGTAAATATTCTTTAGGCTAGGTAGGGCAGTGTGTATTGTATGTTAGGCCTCTGCATGGTCTTGCGTCCTGTTCGGTGCTATTTCCGTACCAGGCAGTGATGTTCCCTGTCTATCCTGTCAGGACGCTCTCAATGATGCAGGAGTAGAAATTAGGGGATTCCAGGGGATACCTGGAATTTCCTCAGGCGTCTGAGGTGATACAGTCTCTGCATCGCCTTTCTCATACAGCAGTGAACTGGGAGAGCATCAATAGTGTACATGTGGGACACTTTGAATATACAAATACTGTGAGGAAACAGTATTTGCATGGTTATAGTATCTATTGCTCATGTAATAAGGCCTCATATTCCCTCTACACCCATGCAGAGCAATCACTGGAGCTAATGACTCTCATGAGATGGCTGCCATATTGCCACAGATCCCCCATCTTGTTGTAGCAAACATTGTAGGTTGAATGCATTGGTGTTTTCGAAATGTGATTCTTTAGGAAAAAGGTTGAAAGACCTCTTTACACCACATAGCTGTTTTTTTTCACTCAGCTGATAAGCTTGTGCACTCTGTACCTCAGGGTATGCATATTTGTGCTCTGCCTTTACTTATTGTGATATAAGGAGTTTCCAAATGCTGCTACTGCCAATAAATGCTGTTTTTATTTATTTCGGTGGTAGTAGCATTATTTTGTTGTGATTGTGAGATAAAGGAGCAATATGTAATACTGACAGCTAGTGTTTAAGATAGTTTCTGCAGTGCTATTTCGTTTCCCCTGGCCCCTCCTTCGCAGACCCACCGAGGTTGCCAGGGTGAAACTGCAGCATCCATAGTCTTGCTTTGCTAGACCCTCCTCCAAAGCGCACTGAAGGAGCATCCACAACAATGTTGCCAGACGCTTGTTTCACACAGCCAGACATTACTTCACATCCACCTCCACCTAACTGAACACACTTTATTGGCTTAGAATTGCTGCAACAATCGCTAAACACACTAAAACTCAGTCTTCTCTTCCTGATTTACAGCCCCCCTCTCTTGGCTTGAAACAACTCACCGGTGTTGGCTACGGCCGTTGAACAGGCTACACGTTGTAAACATCTGTGGCCCGCTTGCCTAGTCCTCCAGTAACATTAGCATGGTTAGCGTGGCGGCATTAGCCAGGACCAGTCGGGATCACTTTATTGGCTGTGTCTCAATTTGTTTTTGCAAGTAACCAACTAGGGTACTCTAGCTACATAATTCAATGTGTGTACACAAATGTTGAAATGACATAAAATGACCGTCCCTTGTGGAAGCTAATGTTGTAACTTGTAAATTAGCCAACTTGGTGTCCGTTTGGGATCTATCTGTCTCCATCTTACAAATACTTCTCCAATATTTACCCAGGGTTTGTTACGTCTCTGGTCACGCAACTGTTAGAAATATGCCAGTTTTTTTTGGGTCGGGTAGAATCTATCTCCGTTGATCCTGTTTGTTTGTTTGCTGCTTTCATGGCTGTGCCAACGTTACAGCTGTAGCGCCCTGGGTTTGCATAATTACAGGTATACCTGGAAACCTGGCCAGGCTGTCAAACTGGGCAGTTAATAACAAAACACAAACAGAAATCACGGAACGTACATTTCAGTAGGAGAAAATACTGGCACTAGCATTGTTGTCAGAATTTGAACTTAGCATGTTTCCTTAATATCTGGTGACGCTTTGGGATCATTTTTGGATTTATATCAGTAAATATATTACATATTGGACCTTTAATAACTCAGGCATACAACTGCACTGATAACTGTTTCTTTCCTGATGAACTTTTGCTGCCATGGTTTTATAGACCGTTCCCCTTCCCACATCTATCACTTTGCATGTCTGACGTATTATTTATCCGAGTTATTTTAAAAGTGGTGATTCACTAACCCCTGCCTTCAAATCTTCCAGTGTCATTTATATTTCCAGTTACTCCAAAATTAAAGTAAGTAGTAGGTAAGAAGAATAAATACATTACCCCAAATTATTAACATACAGAATATATACATTTTACATAGAACTTCTAGAGTGCCAATTCTGAAATATTTTATAATAAAGCCAATACTCGTGGAAGAAAACGTATCTTCCACACTACTTTCAAATTGCTCCCTTTCACCCACAACATAATTGAGCTATTCTTCATTGTAATTACTCTGACACAATGGCCTTGTGGTGGTCTCTTCCAGTGTTTTATTACTTGATATCAATTTGGCTTGAGTGACATATTTGGCCCCAAGACATCTTTTTCCGTTGTGTTTATACTTCTCATATTAAATAATAACACATTTTAATCTAGAATGACGTCATGGGTATTGAATCCAATCTCCTAATGTGTCAACTCTATAAATGCTTTGATTTTCAACCTATTAAGCACCCACTATTATTACTGTTACACTGTCACACCATTTTACTCCATTTAAAATGTCTGAAGGGAGTGAGTAAAAAAGTCTCAATGGAGGAGATATGTTTAATAAGAAATGGTTAGAATGATAATTTGGAGATATAAACATATACTCATTTACAATGATGATGTTACAATTGTATGATCTAGAGACTGATTCTGGATGGTGACAAAAGCATCAACTATTGTGAGTCTTTGTGAGTGCAGCATTTTTCTTTCCCAGTTGTTGCATCACTGTTGAGAGAAAAACAGATCAGTAGGTGTGAATATTGCTGTTGAATGAACAGAAAGTTATCCAAAGTTAAGACTTTGGATAAACAAATTAGCCTGGTTCCGCCCTCCTATGTACGTCTGCTAAATTTTCATTTTCCTTCAGTACTCTGGGTTTGTGGTATATTTGTGGGTTTTCTCTGGCAAAATTTTTACCGGTCCAAGCAGCAAACAGAGGGAGTTACTGAGAATAATGACGATCCATCCATCTTCGTCCGCTTATCCGCTATTGGGTTGAGCCACATTAACCAAATCCAACTGGGGGATCCTGAGGCGTTCCCAGGCCAGGTTGGAGATACAATCTCTCCACCTAGTCCCCGAGGCCTCCTCCCAGCTGGACGTGCCTGGAACACCTTCCTAGGGAGGCGTCCAGGAGGCATCCTTACCAGATGCCAAAACCACCTCAACTGGCTCCTTTCGACGCAAAGGAGCAGCGGCTCTACTCCGAGTGAGTGCTGAAGTTGAGTTTTGTTGGTGGCCGTGATGTTGTGGCCCTCCTCCCCACGGGGTCCGGGAAAAGTTAGATTTTCTAGCTTGGGCAGATCCAATAGTTTTTTACTTCAACTTCAAGTACCTGCCCTCAAGGAAGTTAACACTTGTCAATGGAGAGGGTCCAGACTCTCTGTACAAATGAAATGTCTGAGAGTCTGGTAGGACCAGGCTACAGACAAATGGCTCTTTTGGAAGTATTTTAGTGCAAGAAATATATTGATAACTGTTGGATGTAACTATTCAATATATTGCAATGTAATTTTGTGCAGTCATACATTCATTCATTCATTCAATCATTCAAACCTTTATTTAACCATGATAAAAAAAACTCCTTGAGGTTAAAGATTTTTTTTCCAAGAGTGTCCTGTCAACATGGTTTCAACGAATCCTAATGATTTAGGAAGGGGAAGTTGAACATGGTAAACACTACACCTGCTAAACATCATTTCATTCATGTTGATTCCCCTGTTCACATGTCATATTACTGTGCATTTGATTCTATAGATTTTTGTATTTCTTTTTACATTAATACAAGACAACCTGCATGGCTGAAACAAAGAGCCCCTGGCTTAAGGCTGGATGTATTATATTCGCTCACTAACTCACTCATATACAGACCTACATCATGAGCGCAGGAACAACAAGGTTAAAGTAGATGCACCTTCCTCCCAACCATCCATGTATCACACACTCTTTTCTTTCTCCTCTACCTCTCTCTCACTTTGTTTCATAAAATCTGTCCAATGTGGCTGTAACACAGTCGCAGATTATTGCTTTCCAACTAATACCAGAGACATTTCATGCTCAAGTATGAAAAGGGATTTAAGGACAGAAATCAAATCTACTCTGGTGTGCAATGATGAAATATCGTAATAATATCATCGTAATATCTACCGAGAAGCTTGGGAGACCTCAATAGAAAGCCAGTCCCAGGTATGATGGAGAATTTCTAATTGTATTTTGTCCGCTCCACTACCCTCCTTTTCTACACCCTTTTCCCCACTGCATAATCCAGAACATCAGAGCAGACTGTGGCTGCATGGGAGACTGCAGTAGCAGGTGTAATCTTAGGACTGTGTGTCTCTCATCTGCAGATCTCCCTCTGCAGCCTCTCTGATGCTATTTATGGCACACATGCACATACGGCAACGTGGCTGAGAATGAGGCAGGGATTGGGAGAGCCTTGAGGGGAGGAGGGGAGGGGTGAGAAGTGCACGGCTGCCTTCAATGGAAAGCACTGCTCTATAATCTGCCTGCACACTGCTGTTGATGCTTGAATTTGGTTGGGTTGCGGCTGTATTGGACTGAGCTGATTTGAGTTGATTGTTGAACCTTTAGGCTGTATTTGCACTGACAGTTTTATCTAATCTATTGTGTACTAGATGTGATCATTTGAATCAGGTTGGAAGAGCTCAGGCTGTGGCTAGTCTTAAAATGTTGTAGTCCAAACCGGGTCAGACAACATTCCAATGCACCACCAGCAGGACTGTCTACTGCCTAGCATGCCACATTATCTTTACAGCTCCATCCAGCCATGCATGTGTCTTCACCAACCCTGGAATGGGAACAGCCCTATCGGCAATTTGTGTCAACTCAGTTGTCGTGGTTTTGGTAGCGTGTGTATTTGTGTAGGAGGGGTTGATTGTGGGTCGACATTAACAAAACACAGTGCATCCCCTTCACCTTGCTCCTCTATCTTCGTCTCCACTCCTCAGCTGCCATGCTAGTGAGTTCATTTGTGTCCAGCCAGCAGTCCTGAGAGTGAAAGCTTCATCAGCTGAATTACTGGAAGTTAGCTGTCTCAATCAATTAAGTCTCACTGGCCAGGACATATGGCTAGAGCTGTAGTTCCCTTACATCACTTCTTCTGTCCTGCCATTTTATTTAGTCTCCTCTCCTTCCTTCTAGTACTTCTCCCTCCCTACACCCTAAACTGCTAATCCCTATATATGCAGCAAATTGCATTATCCAAACAGCACACACGTCAGCTTTTACTTGCTCATCTAGCACTATACAGTTGTTTTGAGGACAACCCCTAGATTTACCTTTACTCATCCAAACACACAATTAAACATGATGGGAGAAGGGTGGAGAGAGGAAGGAGCAGAGGGAGAAAAGGGTAAGGGAACGAGGGGACCCTGAGGTCCTGAGATAAGCAGTGAGCCCTTCCTTTCATTCTTCACATCCTCTTTAAGTGCTCACATCATCCTTATTAGGGCCGTGTCATCCACACTACCACACTGACACACACAAACACAGACACACAATCCTGCATCTACACCCTACCTAACTGTTTTCTGCCTCCAGACATAAAGCCTTTGCCATACATTTCAAATCTTAAAATTGACATTGGGTTTCATTACAAATGACAAAATATTTAGTGGAAGCTATTGAGCACCTTGGAAATTATTTGAATTAAATGAATAACTTTTTTTATCCAGCACAGAGCTTTGTCCAGGTGTGAGGCACATATGACCTATTTTTCCTAACTTTCAAACTCTTAAACTGCTGGCAACATAAAACGATAATGTATAGAGAGATTAATGTTTTTGATACGGACACCAACAGCCAACAGTTAAATCGGCCAAGTTTAATGAAATTGATAATGTGAATGTAGAATATGTACAACATTGGTATGGTGTTTCAACTCTGACCTCATCATTCCTCCCTATTGAGGGAAGTGAACGCCTACAGAGCCTACAGGTGGATACTGGAGTGGGGCGTGTTAAAAGCTATATAAGCAGTAGCAGCAAGTGACAGCATAGTTTTCAGCTGAGCGGTGTGGGAAGCAGCAACAGACTGATACTACACTCAACTACAAATAATTTAATGTAACAAAAGTACCCACACTGCCACGCTGGTACCTTTTCATGGCACCCGTCGTCTGAACCTTATTAAAATAATGAAGGTTTTAATTTCTAATAGCACGTGCTTTAGTGGCTGCCAGTTTGTCTTTCAAAATACTAAGAAAATCACAGTAAAGGCTGATAAAAGATGCTGAGAGATTGAACTTCACTGAGCGACTGAAACAGGCCGATTGGCTGTGACGTCATGACTTCGGCTCACTATAGATAATGCAGATACAGAATGGGCTAAATTGGAAGAACATTAAAAAAGATCAGAAACTTAAAAAAAAAAAACAGTACAAAAAGGTTGTTCAAAAACATAACTGATACAGAAGATCTTATCGGGTTTGAGAAACCTCAGATATTTTATGTCTAATATTTCTTTGTGTAAAAATAAACTGGGACTTGTTCCTTTTTTATTTGTAACATTTAGACATGTTGATTCAAATCAGTACACCTCAGTTATCCACCATTATTCCTTATTATTCCTCCTTTCACAAATTTGTCATGTCTAAATGTAGCAGCATTTCACAATGTCACCTTGCAGGTAGTCTCGCTTTGCC
>NC_045745.1:19958752-19998447 GCF_008692095.1 Etheostoma spectabile | reverse complement strand
CCAAAGCGCACTGGAGGAGATAACTGTATAACTGTAAATTCCCTAATGAATAGCATTTAATCTTGTTTAGGTGAAATGTTCATTATTTAGAATATATTTTTGCAAAATGCTGCAATGCCTCTGTCCCTTTTTTTTCAACACGGCTGTGAAATTCTTCATCGCAACTAGCTGGTAGAGTGAAGATAAAACGTTATGACGTTTGGCTTAGGAGGACAATAGTTAGCTTGTCAAATAGTGTTTGCAGATGGTCATTTGGCTTGTTTCCAAGACAACCCTGCATTTTTGTGTATGCTGTCATTGCTGTGTTTTAGTCGACTTTGACTTGAGAGCTTCAATGAAGTGGTAGCCGATGATACGATCAGTGTCACATGAACCTCTAACAAAGAGTATATGTGTGCACAATGCAGGTCAAAGTTTAATCAGACTGATCATATATGTTTTTTCTGTATATTTGTGAGCCATGTGCATGTTTACAGCACTGTTGAGTGTACAATTATATGTCAGTTTATGCGTGTATCAGATATTCTGTTTCCTCAAGCCTGTACTGTAGCTGCAGATGTGCCCCAGAGAGAGAGAGAGAGAGAGAGAGGGGGTCACATGGGCTCACCATGTGCTGCTGCTTGAGGTCTGAACTGGCTTCAAACAACAATCCTTTCACTGTGTGTGTGTGTGTGTGTGTGTGTGTGTGTGTGTGTGTGTGTCTGATTGTGCTGATAGGAACAGTACTGGAAGTGTGCATCAGTATGTCCTGGTTGTATGACTGGTCTCTTCGCTGTATGCCTGACAGGAAGGATTGAGTGTGAAAGTGTCCCTTTATCTGAAATTTAACTTCATGAGGAAGTTCTTGATGAACTCCGAAAAATACATGTCACAATAATGATTTAAATAAAAAGACAACCCATCGCCTAAAGTAAAAACTTAATGCTGGGATCAGGCTACATAATACCAAAAGTGGCCCAATCTGACAGACATGGAACAATAATTAGCATTGGGTACAACAATCTCAGCTTCAAGAGCGACATTGTGTGATTGTCTCTGACATTTAAAGTGTCGCTGCATCTTCAAAGAAGACTGTCCTCCAAACAAATATGAAAACATTAGTTGTTTCAGACTGGGTCAAAAAAAGCTCGAACACTGGAGATCCTGTTTTCTGCACACAGACAACATTGGTTTCTTTTTACCAATACCCTGATTGTTCCCCCGCTTTTAATCAAGTAGTTGCTTTATTTTATATTAAGTAGTCATATTTATCATGATCTTTCCCGAATTATAACCAAACATAACCAAAAGTTAAAGAGGTACACCACCTAAATTAAGAATTCTAGTATATTATTTCCATGGTCTAGGGAAGTTCAATTGATATTTGTTAACATTAGCTTCTTGCTCTCTCTCTCTCTCTCTCTCTCTCTCTCTCTCTCTCTCTCTCTCTCTCTAAAAGTCAGAAACCAGAGAAGTCTCAATCTTGTGATGTCATCAAGTATAAAGTGAAGCTGCTCCATGGACAATGAATGGGAGACAGAGTTTGTGGACCCACAGAATGTTTTTTTTTTTATACACAGTTTCACACTACACTTTATCCATCCATTATGAAAATGAGCATCGGACAGAACAATTCAAGAGAGATTCAAAAGAGCTTTTGTCTTTGACAACGTAATTGCGGTTGCATCTTCAAATGAGTGTAAGTCCCGAGCTTCAAATTGTTGGGGGTCCACATCATTGATGACATTGCATGGATTAGTAATACCCCTAGATACTGTACGGTTATTTCCAGCCAGAACGATTTAGATGTGCTTAACAAATAAAACAACACAAATACTGAACACATATTTGCTGCCTGTGCCAGCTCTTTTATTGCAAGTACCAGCAGGGTGATGAGGCTAGTTTTTATGATCTCTTCTGATTCCTCCCATGGGCTGTGCAAAGAAATTTGCCAGTTTTAAAGGCAGACTAAGAAACAATTAAGAAAATACATGGGTGGATTAACAAACGGGCCTACCAGGCTCAGGGGGCTAAGGGAGCCCGGAAACCTAAGCCTCTGCGTGAAGTCGCTGTAATTAACTTTGCATTTCCTGTTGCATAGTCAAAGGACTGAGTCGTTCGTGTCAATAACAGAGTCCCAAAAGTCCTACTGAAAAACTGAAAGAATAGCCTAAACATTCAATTTGAAGATGTCACAAGAAAGAAACCATCATGATACATTTTTACGCAAGTAAAGGTTAGTAGTTTATCTGACTTGCTGGTGGTGGAACGGGAAAAGGTCTGGGGCTCACCAAAATGATTAGGATTCATCATCTGGTCATCATGGATATTAAAACCAAGTTTCAAAACAATCCAGTCAACGTTTGAAGAGATATTTCAGTCTGGACCGAAACAACAATAAGACATTGCCACCTTTATGAGTGCATGTATAAAACACACTCCTGTAGCTTCTTTCCGTGCTGCACTCTGTCACCTTAGAGTGGATTTCATAAGATCAGCTTGCTGGTAGACTCCACTGTGTGGTCTGACCGGGCACAGCTGCTGTTTATGATCTCCTGTTGATATTCCTGCCCATTAGGACACCACAGAGCAGCTGAGGGAAACAACAAAGGCACACTCACTCACTCACACACACACGCACACACACATCCTCAGTGTCTGCTGGATGTGTAAATGCTGGAAGTTCACCAGATCAACTTAAAAGGTAAGTACCAGTCTTGTGTTTACACCTTGTTGTGCTTTGGGACAAAAAAATAAATGAATACAGCTTTAAGAAGTAATACCATACAAATGTAAGTATAAACATGCATACAACTCCCGAGAAATGCTGCTCAGCAACATGTAATTGGTTAGCAACATTTGCTGAAAAAAACAATTCAGTAAAACACCTAGAATAATGGCTGTGTGTTATTCAATTGATCGACAATCTTTGTGTCCCTCTCTCAGCTTCTTCCATGGATCGTGTACTGTGACTCAGAGATGTTTTCACAGCAGCATCCTATCGAGACACCTATGACCTTCCCTCCTCCCCTTACACTTGCCTCCTCCAATTCTTCTCTGTCCCTCTTGGCCTCTGACTGTCTGCCCACCTCTCTCATCTCTCTGCAGCCATTTTTCCCTCCCCCTCTTCTCTCTGGACATTGCATTTGTGGTAGCAAAGAGAAAGAGTGACAGATAGATGGACAGAGACATGGGCAGAAGGTCAATCTACTTCTGAGACATATAGAGAGGTGTGAAGGGTTCAAGATACAGCCACTGTGTCCAAAAGAAATCATTATCTGATGCCTTTTTCAAACTTTTAAACTTCAGACAGACGCAGACTTACCAGTGGCGTGCAAAAGGGACATAACTACTATCAAAAGACTGGTTAGAATAATACCTTATAATCATTATTAACAACCTTATATCATTTGAAATCTCAAGGAATTGATGTCAGAACACTTTGTTTTGCTTAATGTGTGTGTGATTATATCATGTGTCTGACAACACCATAACTTGCTGTGATGCTTTCTGGTCATCCTTGTTGCAGCCTGCTTACCACACTGTACTACAGCATGTGATTGTTTTTAGGCAGCAACTGTTTGGGTAGGTTGTGTCTTTCCTGAGATAGTGTAGGGACTGCTGGGCTTTGCCCACTACAGTATTACTGAGGAGTCCTTACTTGTTCGCAATAGAGTGACAGAAAAAAAAGCAGTGATAGTGGATTAGAATGAGATAAAGAGAGGAAGATAAGTGGTTGGGGAAGTTAATGGAAAGCTAAAAAGGAAGATTCTGCTGATAGGACGGGATTAACTGTCCAAACCAGACTGTCATCATCAACACAGATCAGGGCATGCAGCATTCGTTGCTACGACGACGGTAACTAGAGATACCAGTGTTGGTGTTCAATCACACGGTGAGGTCACCCATTGTCCTGGGAAATCAGATCACCCATTACAGCCAGCCCCCTCTGTGATCTGGTGCATTTATATAGTACATCAAACTGGGCAACCAAAACCAGTCCACGCTTTCTAATGGGTTTCATAACATAGAGCCACAAGTCTTTTAATTAAAGAGAGGTGAGAAAAACATCCTACCAGACTGACATGTGAAATTTTAGTCTTTGTAAAAAAAAAAAAAAAAGAGTAAAGTAAAAAGTTTTTTCAAATTATTGGTTCTCCCTGTTTTGTCTCTTAACTTCCGGTTAATATATAATTGTATAAATGTTATGTAACATAACATTCTATTATTAAATGAGTCAGATATTTGCTTAAATATAGCCACAATGTGACCATTTATTGCAGATGTCAATGTACACAACGCAACCCGTTCTCACATTTCAGTGTAGACAGGAAGTTAAAGGAAGTTAAAAATAAGCACTTCCTTGTTGCTGAAATGCACAAACATGGTGAGGTTATGAAGACTAGCAGGGTTATTCAATGGTTGGTAATTGATGCAAGTGCAGCAGTGTTACAGGAAACAACCTTTATTCTCAGTTACGTTACCTACACATACATGGTGGACCCTAAGTCCCCGGAGGGTTTCAGTGCTGGTGTGAATAGGGGTTGACAAAATGACTCTGCCACTGCAAGGTGAGATTAGGAAACATAAATAAAGTCTAATGCCAGCAGGGAACGTGTTGGCTACGTCCACTGGAGTCTTTGTTCTGTTTGTCCCTTTTCAGCTCGAAGGGGAAATGAAAGGTGGCTTTATAATACCCTATTAGGGCAAAGAAAAATAGATCCAATCAGTGTAGGCTGATGATGACAAAGAAGTGTGTCAGCCAGCACAGCGGGGTCCCAGATTTCAGCCCAGGGTTTAAGGTGCTATAAAGCGATGTCACTCATTTTTTTTAGGCTACAACATTTTTTGTCACATACAGCAAACACCTCTTCACTATCTGCGAGCTGCCTGTCCGTTTAACACACGATTGAAAAAAACGCGGTCTCTGTAGACAGCCCAGGCTCCACAAACGGCAACAAAAACAAACTGCGCCAACTTTCACCACCAAACATAACAACAGCGTTCCAGCCAGTAACCAACAAGAAGGATTTTGGGGGTGGGGGTTGGGGGTTGGGGGGTTAGTGAGCGGAAGCACAGAACGCTGGTTTCGTTTTGTTTGAAAATACTTGGGTCCTCTTTTAACCACGGTAGGTGTTTGTGCAGTCTGTGAGACACTAAGTGTTGGTTGGGCTGTCTGGACAAGATAAATAAGAAGGTTTTTGAGTAGGAACTGACAGAGAAAACACCCAAAAGCAGAATACCTTATTGGTCTATGCAGAGATGGACACTGCTGAAGGGCAGAGAGTGAGTGAAAATTGCACCATGCTCTTCTCTAAGGCCTGGTAGAGGAGTGGAAGATTGAACATTATCATTTATGTGAATGGTTCAGTTTGTGCACTTTCCGCCTGAATGCGAGATGTAACTAACGCTCATTTTCCTTTTTACATGGGAAACGCAGGTGCATTGTGTAGACAATTCAGCTTTACAGGTTTTGGTAGGTCAATTTAAAAAAGATTTGGACAGAGCAAGGCAAGCTATTTCCCCTGCCTTCAGTCGTAATGCTAAGCTAAGATAAACAAAGCCTGACTTCAACTCTCACACTCTTGAAAAGTGAGCAAATAACCACATTTCTACTATTCCTTAAACACATATTTGATGTATTATTTAATTGTTACATATATTTTACCCATCAGTAGGCAAAAAATCGAGCTCCTATTCTCTCCTCTCCTCTCCTCCAGTCTAAACTTGCCTCAGACTCCTTTAGACTCCAGACCGCTCAAAGAATATTATACAACTGTGACCCCAGCTTGCTAGATCCAGCCCGACTGGGTCACCTGATGAAGATGACTGCCGCATCAGTTGACGTCCTAAGAGTGAGTAGCAACGTCCATCAGGCTGATCAACAGGGTGGTGAATGAAGTTTGTGCTGCCCTAGAGCAACCTCAGCAAACTGTGGTAGAGAATCAGACTCTGTGTGATAGGTGCAGTGAAAGGGGGGAGTACAGTTTCCCCTCTCTCACCATCACCCCATCTGTGGGGAAGGGCGAGGAGAAGCTCGCCAGCTACTGTCTTTTTCAACCCCTCACCTGGACAAGTTTCAAGCTGCAGGGAAGAAAGTGCTTCATCACAGCTGCATAAAGGTCCTGAACCTGCGCTCTTTGGCTGAGCTGAAATAGTCAAGGTGGACTGGGTTTTTAGGTCCGGACATTTCCCCCGAAAGGCAGTTGGCGTTCCCTGTACAAGCTGCCCGTTGAAAAACAGGCGGCAGACCTTCAGTGGAGATTTGTACATGGAGCTATAGCTACAAACCGATACAGAGCGTGTCATGGTCAGTCCTGCTTCACTTTTATTTTGTGTTTTGTTGTTCTGGACTTCCTGTTTTATTCTGACATCCGCTGTTTGTTGACATTCCTGGTCACTTGTCTTCCTGTCTTTGTCTTCCTTCCCACCTCTGTGATTCCTTCCGCCTCTTATTCATATCATCTGTGTAGCATCATCATCACCTGTGTCTCTCGTATATAGTCTCACCAGATTTAATTACCTGTGCCAGATTGTTGGCTAACCTCGCGTGACTCACTTTCCAGCATTATTGCTAGTTTGTTTGTCAGCCAGTGCCGGTTCCGGATGGACTGGTCAAGGCCCGATTGAGGGTGGAACATTCCTACTACCAGCTTATAAACAATTTGCTGAATTTCAGTCGTTTGTGGGCTGTAGGGGGAGTGTTATGCTCTATGGGGAGGACGGAGAGTTGGTGGTTAGCTTTTGATTGGAAAAAGCACACATCATTGTTTTTTTTTATTTTCTTTTTGTTTTTTTTCTTTGTTTTGTTTTTTGTTTTTGATTTCTGTGATTGTGAATCTTTACAGTGATATTGAACCATTTAACCATGTGTGTATGTCATAATGCAGAACAGAGGGTTTTCATATTTAGAGAGTTTTCCACCTAGTTTGTGTTTTTACTGTGAAGCTGACTTCATTGTTTATTTATTTATTTGCTAAACTCAACCCCAGATTAGGACTGACCTACTTATCTTTCTGGATAGCAAAGCTTGGCGTTTCCCCTCACCATCTTTCTTCAAGCAGATGAATGTTTCTGCAGCTCCTCTCCTCTCCTTCATCTTCCTCTTTCCCATTCCGTGATACGCAGGCTGTCATGCAGTCACTTCTGTTGCTATGGCGAGGCCATGGGTGCGAAAATGGAGGTGCAAGACCACCACGGTAGTCATAAAGACTATGGGCTGGAATAATGGTGGTGATGAACAGGAGGAGGAATACAAAAGCAAAATGGGACAGTCTGAGACAGCATGAGGTGGAGAAAACAACAGGAGGAGGAAGAAAGGTGAAAGAAAACAAGTTGGGTGTGGGGTGCAAAAATGAGGAAAGTGTGTAAAACAAGTCTGTGATTAGAAAGGTTAAAGAGGGAAATTCAGTCTACCTCGCCTGAAAAAGCGGTTGCAGGAAACTGAATGAATAGAGATCTACCCTCCCTTGACAATTGCTGACAAGGTGCCATTGAGCAAAGTATTCATCCCCACTAAGTGTGATGGTGTGTCACTATCAATGTGAATACAGAAAAAGACCATGTATACTCAACAACCGTTTTTGGATTATTTACATTTACATAAAAATAACTCTAATAACAAGCGCTAAACTCCCACAGTTTAAACAGCATACAGTTTACATGCATTAATGCATTAATACACACTGGATAAGCGGGAGATGTCACACATACTGGTCCTGTTTTATCTTGATGATTCATCAGTGGCATCAAGTTCTTCTTCATGGACTGCGCAACCTCAGAAATAACCCCCATGTCACTCCCTCATGTTGTCATGGTAATCTCATCATCCTATTTTTGCTACCAATGGAAATTGGAGGTATCAGGACACCAAAAAAAAGATAAAACACTGAGAAAAAGAGAGAGTGAGGGAAAGATAAGAGCGGGTGTGACAGAAATAAGCATGTTTGAGTGAAAGATATGGAGTATGGAACAGTTATACATATACAGTACATAGACACTGCTGCATTGCAAGAAAAAGTGTCAAATTGTCTGAGCAAAATTCAATGGAATTAAGAATGAAAGAGAGGGATAGACAGGATGAGAAACAAACTTGTGCCTATGTAACAGTCCTGATACTCTGGTTCTGCACTGCCTGTGAAACAAAATGGCATCCCTGTTAGGAGTGACAATGCAGTTTCCCTTTCACTGAGGGATTACTGAAGAGCTTCCTAGAAATTGAGAATGGATGTATACTGCATACTGACTCTTTCATTGTCTTCCGGTGTGCGTTTGTGTGTGTGTGTGTGTGTGTGTGTGTGTGTGTGTGTGTGTGTGTGTGTGTGTGTGTGTGTAGTCTGTGGTCGACTTGTTAGGGGCTTTTGAGACATTTATATTGGGTGTCTATGTGGGACAGAAACATCCTATGAGGCTTTATTAGATGACCACACACACACAGACACACACACACACACACACACACACAGACACACACGCACACACAAAAACGGATATAAATTGGAGTGGAAAAGCAAGGTCACAGTTTTCTCCAGGTGCCATGACACCCTCTCCTCAGAAGATGATAAAATGGAGAGAGAGGGGCAGAGAAAAGGATGAGAAGGGAATTGTATTTTTTTTTTATACATAAATGATGAGTTCTCCTTGACCCCAATTATAACAGCAAGATCAGGTGATTATTATTTTTCTTCAAAAAAAGAGAGAGTTAGACGTCCACTTTGATGTGATGGTTGCAGGCAGAGAGGAATATTAACTGATTGAATAGTAATGGACACAATAAGAAACAAAAAGGCTGATTCATTCACACTGATGCAATAGCAGTTCATCTTTCTTAAGCGTTGAGTGCGTTGCACTTGACAGTAAATGCTGTCTTTATTGCTTGCAAAGCTCCTTGGTTAGAAGCAAAATACTGTCTTTACATTCAAAGAACAACCATATTTGGCAACCTGAAATCCATATCCTAATTTTCCCCAAAAAACACAAATGGCCCCTTTTTAGAAAGAGTTATCATTTTAAACCACAGTCTTGAATGTCTTGAATCCATTTAATGGCTTAAAATACAGCTGTGAATGTCGGGCCCTGCTAAAAGCTGCAATGACCATCACACTCCATGATATGTCGGCTAACTATTATGATTAAACAAACAACATACTGACAAGTAGTGGTGTGTCCTAAGGATGAGGCTAGAGGAAAGACTATATGGTCATTCAAGTCAAAAGAGATTTTCTCATCACAGCAAGAGCATGGATTTCATAGAAATCTGCACATTAGATCTGATGTCTGATTTGTACAAAAGTAAATACTTGGCTGATAGTAGCACCCCAACAAAGGTCAGGGGGGTCACCAAAACAATAAGCCTCATCATCTAGGGACCTTGAATAACTGCACCGAATTCGAAAGACATCTATTCACTAACATTACAGCACTGTAGAAAAGGTTAGATCACCAAATTAATTTTAATCCATCATCTGAGGACCATGAATATCCATACTAATTGTTGTGGTCTGGCCAGTAGATTAAGAAGTGGTGAACAAGTTTACGGAATCACAGGGTGACTACAACATCAATTATTGTACCAAAACATATATTCACACTGGACTAATTCTCCTTTTTAACACTTCTGATGTGTAATTACCTCTAAAGCACTAAGAGAAGAAGCTCATACATATTAAAAACGTTGCAGAGTAAATATGCTAAATTATCAGTTCCAAACCCTCCCCCCGAAGATGCATGCAAATAAACTGCTGCCATGTGAACTTTGTTCCACTAAACACTCTTTTCAGATTTTAGATCAGGGTGTTGCTTTGTGCTTCAGGTTTGGAATGCTCCAAGCTGTAATGCTAAATGTGTGTTTGAGTCCACACTTTCTCTTTCTTCCTATGTGTGCCACATCGGATTGGACTTAAACTAGTGATGTTTCACAGAGCGTTTACTGAGCTCAACAGCAGCTTTAACAGCAGCATCTGAGGTGTGATAACAAATTAATTAGCTAACCGTGTATCTGGTTAATAGAGGGCATGGATATTAATAATGAATTGAAAATAAATAGACAACTGATACTTTTTATGATGGCCATACAGGTGTTATTTCCTTTTAACTCAATGACTATAATTACTTTCCCTTGCCAATCTGGCAGATAAAACATCTCTTAGAGTCACAAAAAATAAGACTAAGAGCTTTGTGAGACTGTGCTTTGAGCCAAATGTGAACATCAGCATGCATGTCTGTACCAAATTTCATCGCAATGCATCTGACAATTGTTGAGATATTTGAGTCTGGACCAAAGCGGTGGACCAACTGACGAACTGTCCGACATTGCCATCCCTAGAGCCACACCAACATTGTGACTACAAACAAAGTAAGGGTTAGTGAGGTACCGTTTTAAGCTAAAAAAGGGGGGCAAAAGAACATGCAACCTGGATGCCAGACTCACATTGATAAAACTCACATACACTTCCTATGTAGGGTAAATAAGCGTGTTGAATGGTTTCTTTATTGTTTCATCATCCCAGCAGTAACGTTGCGTGGTCCTCTCCTTGCAGGAGCAGCGCCATTCATGTTTTGAAAAGAGCAGTAGAGGAAAACTGTTCAGCACGTTGCTTTAAAGTGTTAATATGTATTTATTTACTGTGGTAGAGAGACGTGGCAGGAGAGACAAACACGATCCAACAGGTGATGTTTGATTGTATTTTTTGCTCCTAAGGATGATTTCGGAGTTCTTAAGCAAGAACTATGATGTAAATTGCCATGAAATGCAGTAACAACATAAACTGGATGAACTTTTATAACTTTTAACGTACATACAGCACTATAATAACATCAAAGTTTCAATCAAAATAATAGCCTATATTGGTTAAAAAGCAAATTATTACAAAACAAATTTCCATCAGCCACGGCTGCACTGCGGTGTTTGGTGCTAATTAGCAAATATAAGCATGCTAACATGCTAGACTAAGATGGTTAACATGGTGAACATTATACCTTTCTGAACACCAACATGTTAGCATTTGGACATCATGTAATATAGAAAAGTAACACACACAAAGGGCTGTCATGAGGGGCTGATCAACAGAAGTAGACTTCAAAGTAAGAAAAAAGTGTTGCATACTCTGGCTTCATATGCTTTTCTCTGTCTCTCTGTCAGGATAAATAGAGAAATGCATATGGAGACAGAGTGTGAGACACTTTTTTCTTAATTTAAAGCATTCTGACACAAGCATTTAGCAGAGAGCACCACTGCTGCCACGTAGGTCTATAACCTCACAGTGTTGCAAGCGTAGCTTTTCTACCAATGTTAGTGATGAGTAGATACATTACCTCCCCTGCATCATCCATGCTCACACTGTACAATTAATTGATTTCCTCTTGAAAAATACCAACACAAACACATTCTGTTTTCTGAATTTACACCTTAGAAACAAAACGTTCTAGTGAATTGAATTTCACACAATCTTTGTGTCTGTGTCTTGCCCTTCCTGTGCATTCTGCGTCTGCATTCGTGTGTGTGTGTGTGTGTGTGTGTGTGTGTGTGTGGTGGTTAAATGGCTGCCTACAACTTGGCAGAACTCTATTTAGATCTTGCTATGCATCTCAATGACTACAGGCACACTGCAGAATAAGTCAAGCACTGTCAACACTGGGAGAGCCTTCAGATTCATCCCTGTCTTAAGGTTAAAGTTTCTATGCCGAGGTGTGTGTGTGTGTGTGTGTGTGTGTGTGTGTGTGTGTGTGTGTGTGTGTGTGTGTGTGTGTGTGTGTGTGTGTGTAAAAGAAAGACAGAGAGAAATAGTGTTTGGCCTATATCTCTAACACACCTCAAAAGAAAGATGGTTTTTAAATGCGTGTGTCTGATCAGGTCAGATGACACTGGAACATTCTTTGTTTTGCAAACAGCAGACGCACTAACTGACCTTTGTATTGTTCTGCACCTGTGTTGTTCTGGTGACCTGCAAGCCCAGTGTCATTATCAGGAATTACCTGTCTGAAAAAATGGTATGATGATTCATATGGCTTATTATAGACCAAGGTGTGAAAATAGGAAGCATGGACAGCGAAGGTGTCTGTGCGTCAATGAGTGTGTGAGTGAATCAATGAGTGTGTGAGCGGGCACACATTTTCTCTGTAGTTCATTCATTACTTGGGTATGTACATGCCACAATTGTTTCACTGTGATCTACTAAATCTCTTCAAACCCATACTCACAGAATAATGTGTAAACCTTCAAGCATGTGTTGTATGTCTGTTGTTCATCATGCAGCAACCAGCCTGTATAGTACCAGTGTTTTTGACATTAATAGTAAACTTTTGAAGACACCAAGGCAATCAATTTTCGATTAAAGGTGCAATATGTAATATATGTACTGTATGAAATCAAAGTATGGCCACAACATGTCATCAGATATTAAGGTAACATGCTAAGCTGAAATGCTGTTTTTTGACACCAATGCTAGTGCTAATGCCAGTGTTTTCTCCTTTGAAATTTCCGTTCCGTTCAGTGGCCGTAGCCGACAAATGGTGAGTAATTTTAAGCAAAGAAAAGGTGGCTGTAAATCCCGTAGAGGACGGCGAAGGAGTGGTGTTTTTAGCGGATGTTGCCTTCATTATAAGCCAAGAAGGTGTGTCTGTCAGTCAGGGAGGAAGGTGATTTTTCTAAGATGCCGCCTATTCATTCCAGGGAAAGTAGCTCATCCATTGTAGTCGCCAAAAATGTTTTCTTTTCCTGTTTTGCTTCCTCCTTCCGGCAAATGCACACTTTCGCTGAGCTTCCATTCTACAAACTTTGGATTTAGATGACAATGAGCTCTTTCTAGGATTGATAAATATTAAACCGTCATTGTTCATACAGTAATAGAGAGAGTAATAATTTACCTTTTTTGTAGTGCCACGTATTTTGCCAACATTTTTACAGAGAGGTGTTTTAACCAACATGCCTGAGTGATTAAAGACTTTTTCTGGTGGACTTCCTGGAGACACAAGTGGCATATAAACAATGTACAGCACATTTTTTAATACTGTATATGTAATAATAACAACACAAAGAGTGTGTATGACATACTTCGTCATTGTCACGCTAGGATCGCCTCCATGCAGCTCTGTCAGACCGTTCGCCCCTCTCTTGAAATTTATATATTTTTTCCTGTTTAAATAAAGGTTAAAAAAAAAAATTACCTATGTTTTTTTTCACTGCCATATTCACTAACATGCATAGCTGGACTAGCTATCAAAACAAAGAACAGGGCATCTCGCACAGAAACACACAGAGGGACTGTGCAAATATTTTTTTGCTTCCAAGAATTAATGTTCTGAATGTCTTCTTTTAGCTCTGGTTTGGTCTCTACCAACAAATAAGGGCACTATCGTTGTCTCGTCAGCTGCTTAATGCTCCACTATGTTCACCAGTCACTTTGCCTTTTGCGGTTTGAAGCTCAAACTTTTGTGATGGATGTGTATAGCAAAAGTGACCTGCAATTTTAAGAATGACCACTATGCCAATTCACTGCACCTTTTAGTGCTGTTCTGGGTGCATGGTTAGACCAGTATGTTACAGAAATTTGGAGAGCTTTCTTCGACCCTGTAGTCATTGCTTACCAGATTATTAAAAGCTCCTGGGTAGATAAAGCCAAACTGAGAGTGAGGAATTGGACTCACTGTCACAATAGGTACACTGTACTTACATGCAGTGTATTATTCTAATCAAACCAGTGACATCAATGTGCCAGCCTGTAATGATCCCCAATGCATGATAATCAAAAAACAAATTCATGATGAGAAAAGCAGCTAGAATGATTTAGTTGAATAGAGGTGAAGACAAGCTGACTACTGCACTGTCATCAAGGTGGCCATGGTTGACTTGGCAACCAAATCTCTGTGGGGTTGTTGGGACAGAAACAGACTGCCATTATTACGATTTTTTTAAACTTGCATTTATTTCTCTCCTTTCTACAATGCAGAGGGAGTGCTTTACGTCAATGTAAAAAGGCTAAATAACATTGTTCAATGCAGCTCCAAACTGTGTTTATGATGCTGAATTTATCCATACATCCATGGTTCTGCAAGTCATGTTGGATTGAGTTTTTCTGTGTAAAGAGTTGGCTGGATCTTATCATCATCATCATTTAGTGGGTGCTTGTTGTTTCAGTGAAAGCCTGAAGGACATAGCATGACAGCAATGTAGCTATCCATTTTAGTTTCTGTGCCTCCTCCTCCACCTCCACCACTCCTCCTCTTTCTCCCCCGCCTGCTAATCATCTGTTTCTCTCTTACCATCCTCCTCAACACTGTCATCCTCCTCCTCTTACTCTCTTTCTCTCTCTCTCTGCCTTGACTCACCATCCTTGTCCTCCCTTCCTCTCTACCTATCGTCCTTCTCCTTTTGTTTGAAATACAGGACCCTGGGGACTCAAGGCTGCAGTAAAACAAGTCTGATGGATTCAGTATGTCCTGATGAAAGTCCTTGACCAAAATGTCAAAAATATAACGGCAACACACCGTTAAGCTGAAGTATAGCAGAGCTTACAGGATCCTTTTTGCTGAAAAATTTAGTGAGTCAGTGGGAGGAAGAGCTACTGTACCATCATCATCTCTCAGACTTTTGCCAAAGCTCCATCAAACTCTTAATTTGAAAATACTCTACGCTTGCTGCTGGGGAAGGTGTGTGTGTGTGTGTGTGTGTGTGTGTGTGTGCGTGTGTGTCTGTGTGTGTGTACATGTGGGGGTGGTAAGGGTGGACCTCTATGATGTCAGGGAGTGAGTGCGATGATGCTTGTGTCTGTGAGGTTGTAAATGTTTGATGGGGTTTGATCCTACCATCTGTCCACTACTCCTGGCTAAGAGGAAGAGAGACAGAGGACTGGGTTACAGAAGCCAGCAAGAACACAGTCAATGATACAAAGAAAAAGATCAAAATGTTAGCATGTTATTGTTATTATTGTTATTGTTTATTACAGAGGACTAACCACTCATTATTAAATGTATCACTACATTAAGATATAGTGTGTTAAGCTTATTTATTGAATGTTTGCTGTATCTTCTGTGTGAACCCCTTTGATAGGGCTATATGAAAGCTGTAGCTAAATAAAGGGCCAAATGAACCTTATAGACCTTCCCTTTCTGTACTCATAATTTAGGCATTAACTCACCTCTGCAAACTATAAATCTATGACAGAGCCAAACATTTGCATGTTAGCATGCTAACATTAGCTAATTAGCACCAAATACACAATACACCTGAGGTGTTGGGAATGTCATTACTTTTGTTGCCGCTCTATGTAAAGTCAAAGATTCACCAAAGTCATTACAAGTATTCCTTTTATTATTATTAGACAAATGTACAAAATGTTATTCAATTTATTAAACAAGGACCATGCACAATAAACAAATGAGAGAAGATGAGTTATGCCAGATTAAGCTATAAGCTCTCAATCCCTAGACACTAAAAACATTAATTTACATGCAACACCACCATATAGTCTCTGTTACACTAACAATATACAGACAAATCTACAAGCACACATCGACTTATAAATACCAGCACATTCATCCAGTACAACTATGCATTTAGAAATCGTTATAATTAAAAACCTGAATCAGGATCCAAATAATGTGGAGACAAAGTAGCCCACATGCTGACAGACAAACAGACAGACACACAGACACACAGACAGACATTGCCATCCCCCGAGCCATGCCACCAGGATAACTAAAAATGAAAATAGTGAAGAAGAAGAGAGAATCCTGGGACATTTGCCATCCATTTATCTGCTTTAAAAGGTTGTTCTGAGGGCAGCATTGCAGATGATCAAATATGCTTAACAGTTTGTTATGGATTTTGTGACGTATTGATTGGTGGGTGCCATGACATTGTGTGTGTTTATGTGGCATGTACGTGATTAATGTATGTTTACGCAGTGCACGTGCTACGATAAATGTATCATGAGCGGACATTCATGAATGCACACAAAATACTTTTTTGTTTGCATGCATGTAGAATGCACATGACCCAGGTTCCAAAATCAGTCACATTGTGTGCCTCGCATGACCCCAGAGCCTGGTGACTGGCTGAGCTCCCAGCCAGTGGGATTTTAACAGATTGATCATCTATGTGTTATACTCCAATCAATGGCTCTAACTACCAATGGGCCAGATTGTGAACTCTGCAAACGGAGGTCAATAAACCCACAACAGATCCTGGGGGACCCTGAGGGTTTGGGTTGGGGGGAGAATCAATCTCTTAACTAAAGTGCTCCTCCTCGCACTGTCGCTCACTGGAAAGGTCATAAAGTCTTTATGCTTGATAATAATGCCAACACAGCTCGTACAGCCATCATTACCCGCCCAGACATCCAATAGGATTAACGGAATCCTGTAAACTTCTGTGACCTTCCCTATGTCCTTATTTCAGATCTGTTTTAAAGTCTTAAGATGCTGTCTAAGATCATGGAGTGTATCATGTTATGCAACTTGGCCCTTATTTGCAGAAACCAGCAAAGCATGAGCAAGTACATCGCTTTTGGTGCAGGCTAAGGCTAAAATAATATCAGTGATTAAATTGTGGTTTAAACAGATTTTCAGAACCAAGCTTGAGAGAAAGTTGATGTTAAAGAGAGCTAGGTTTCAATACATTATGACTAACAAAGTTAACCTTGGTTAGCTTTCGGCTGGCAGAGCCGCATTAGGACAGAAACATCTGGAAGAGTAATTAAAATAGAACAATCTGGTTCTTAGAACATAAATCTATGGCAAGGAGGAATCACTTACTCTTTCCAAGGCTCCTAACTCCCACTGATTCCTGACATAGAAGACCATGCCAAGTGAACCTAATAAAACCCATCATATTAATGTTTCTCAGCAGGCTTGCAACCACAATATGCATTTGTGAAATTTAAGCATTGATTTTATGGATAATGCATTGTATAAATGCATGGAAAACATGGAACATGGAAAATACTGTATGTACTTAAGGATTTCCTTATGCCACATGAAGAAAAAGAGCAGTTTGCTTTCTCGAACAAATACTGTAGGCAACACAAAATAAAAGTAGTCATAAAAACAAAGTTGTAAGCATGTCAAATTCTCATCCAAGGAAGATAAGGTGAAATGAATCAAACATTTTTAAAACATGCTTATTAAAACAGTGTAAAAAACGTTATGTTGTGGTGCAAGGTGTTTTAAAGTAAGAGTTTAACATTATGGGAAATGCACTTCACTTTTTTGCCGAGAGTTAGATGAGAACTTCCTGGAGTCACCACTGATTGCCTGGCAACTGGTCCTATATCCAAGAAATAGTCCAGGATATAAGGTTTTTAAAAATAATAATATTTTTTTCCAAAAAATAAATGGCAAAATAGCAAAACAGCCTTGACACACTGGGATATTTTCACAAGTACCTGTGCAGGCCTGAGGTTCACAGTTAACCTTAGCCTTAAAGAAACAGAATAATTAGATTTTCTTGATTTACATGACATGCTGTTCTCTCTCAACACAAGGCCGACAGATTGGAAAACTATTTTTCATGCTCAAAGCTTTCATTCCAAAAGTCTACCTCTACTTAAACCCTCCAGAACTAAACCATGGTTTATGTACTGAACTACATACACCTCAAAGAGCAGAACATTATTTCAAATCATTGGCATATTCAAATGCAAAACAATCCATCATTGAAAGAAATCTTTTACAAACTACTTATGGTAATTTTTAAAAGAAGAAGAAACACAAGGTACAGAGTTGTTAGAGTATGCCAACGTTTTAAAGTTCAAACTACCAACATACCAAAAATGTCACGTCTTTTCACCACAATACCCATAGAAAGATTTGCATTCACAAATTCTTTGTATTATTTGGAATTATGTTTGGACAAATAAAAATTCAGAAAATATTACAATAAGATTATGTTTACATTAAACATGCAATGCTGAATAAATTCAGAAGCAGCTCAGAAACATGATGGCCAGAAAACATACCCAATTAATGTCAAGTGATTTTGATAGATCAAAGCAATGCAAAGTGAAATGGTTACACTTTGCATGCATGAGGTATCAGGGTTCGACCTTTAGGACTACTTTTACTAAAAATTCCTTAATTCTCACTTCACAGTCGAAGGAACTGAGATTTGGGGGATTACAGAATTGCTGGAGGGAGAAACGTTTAGGCATGTCTGTTAACCTCCGGCTGGTACATCATTCCAACTGGCTTTCACTACATCTGCTGGCTGAGACACATATCAAAGTTCATCACAGAATCCTGGGAGGTACAGCTGTGTCGACTGATAAGAGACACTTGGAGCTCCACCTTGCAGTTAAAGTGATCTTGAAATCCCATAAGCCATACCCATTTCTTTTTGTGTCCCCGTCCAAATCACAGACGCACACAGACTCACCTGATGTCTTAATAACCTTTACTCAAACATGCATTATTTTTTATTTTATTTTATTTTCTAACAAACTCACACACACACAAACAAATGAACAAACACACGCATAAAAACAGATGAAACACGAGAAGAAACACACAGACACACACACACACACACACACACACACACACACACACACACACACACACACACGCATACATACATACATATAACACTGACTTTCAGGGCTTTAAGGAGGACTTTCATTATTAATGAGGCCACATGCTCTGTACCTTTATAGGGGCAGGGGGTGGTCTGCTTGACTAAGCATTCCTCTGTCCATTGCTCTATCTTTTAGCCTCTGTCAGCACTGTGTGTGTGTGTGTGTGTGTGTGTGTGTGTGTGTGTGTGTGTGTGTGTGTGTGTGTGTGTGTGTGTGTGATTGTGTGTGTGTTTGTGTGTGCATGCGCGCGCGTGTGTGTGTGTGTGTGTCTGTGTGTGCGCGTGTGTGTCTACAGACACAGGAGAGAGAAAACAAGAGATAGACAAACACACAATGAACCCCATGCAGACAGACTTTACAAGTGCACTAGCAACAAATAACAAACAGACTTTTGGATCCTATTTTGTTGGTC
Source organism: Etheostoma spectabile (assembly GCF_008692095.1). Lineage (NCBI taxonomy): Eukaryota > Metazoa > Chordata > Actinopteri > Perciformes > Percidae > Etheostoma > Etheostoma spectabile. Next base: position 19,979,487 of record NC_045745.1, on the reverse strand, counting down.
AACAACAATTTCCAGGGGATTAAATGGATTTTAAATTTTATCTGTGGCAAACCTCAGGTGTTGGTATAGCTGCTCATAACTGAAGGACAGAACTCATAGCAGAGATACAAATTTGTCCACCAACCTCCATACAAGACTTGTTGTGGTTTGAGTGGGAGAAGTAGCTGCAACCATTGATATGACAAACAAGTGGGCTAGCAGCTGAGTGGCAATGTCAGCTCTCCAGACATTATTTCCAGTCAGAGAGTTTGGAAATTTCTGAGAACTAAAATATCTCCTGCTTGGCGAAGAAAACCAACCACTGGCAGTAAGACTGAAATAAAATCCAATCTTAACACTAATAGATTAGAGTTAGCCAATTAAAAATGTGCTACATACTTATCTATGAAAAGCTACATTAGGTAACACTTAAATTATCTCATTACAAAAAAAAAAAAAAATTTAGGATTCGTTTCTATTTATCTGGAATTGCACATCACCATCAATCCGCGATAACGTCAGCATGCTAACATGCATCAAACCCCAACTGCTCGGGGTGCCTCGCCAGCTGCAGCCCCCTGACTCGGACATCCCGCCATTTGTGCAGGCTAGGTACTGAACACGTGTTTGTATTTCAGGCCTGTGGGTAATGTGTGTTCTAACAATAAAGTATAAATTACTATTAATATTATTATTAGAGCCATGCCAGGAGATGGCTAAAACTTATTCTGGGAAACAAAACAAAAATCACTAATAACAACAATCCTAAGATGATGACTCATTGAGGATTGACATGATCTGTGACTTGAACATCATTTGGCTACAAAAACACAGTTGAAGATGATAGCAGTGGCAGATTCTTACTTGAAGCTGGCAACAACATCCATCCAGCGTCTGCTGTTCTGGCTGCTTTCAGCCTGTCACCCAGCCAGAATCATCAGCCATGGAGAAGTGCCCAGAAGGTAAATGAAACCACCACCGCTTTAGGGGCACAGTTCCTCAATTGATTTCACACACATCTGTGCACATACTTTAATACCGTTTTTTTTCGATTGCTAAACAACAGTGGGCACAACTGGAGCCACACGTGCAAAACTCTAACGATAGTCTGCACCACCAACAGTCACCTGGGCTAAACTGTTCACATCAGCTGCAAAACCTATTCCAAACAACACAACTCTTAACACACGTCTCAAATCAGGCTCAACGCAGCAAACACTAGAGACAATCCTCACTGAGATAACACACACTGTCAGTCAGAACAGTAGCATCAAACACCAATTCAGAAAATACAAACTTTCTCATCTTTACAGTTTGTACAATTTGAGTGACTTCACACTACTCAGTAGTTCCTTCAAAAAAAAGATATAGATTTGATGTAATATATACATTTTCATGTAAGGTAAACAAGAAGGAACAAAAATCAGCAGTTTGCTTTAATATAGTATTTTGTCTCTAGTAATTTATGGAATTACTGGGAAAAAACTGTACTAGGTACATAACTGTAACAAAGAATAGTGTAACTGATCCTGTCTCTGTCCAGCATCATGCAACTGGTCGTCTTCATCACGTTGGATGTCTGCATCATCTCTAAATATTAATGAATGTTGTGTTTCCATTGCTTTCACCTCCATTACTTTCTGAAAAACAGGAAGAACGCAGTTTTACTATCGTAAAGGTAGTGTTTTTCACATTTTGTTTTTTTGTAGCTGTGTATGTAACCTCTGACATCTTACTTGGGTATATTGGAATCTTTGCTCTTTTACCTGTTTCTCTCAAACGGTACAGTGTATAATTGTTTGTAATTCTAATTTCATGTTTGTATACAGAAAAAAATACATACACATGTTTGATAATCTAAAGCAAGATACCTGCTTGGGGTTTCAGTTAAAATTACAACCAGCAGTGTTTGATCGACACCGGACTGAAATCTATTCTGTTTGGAATGTATGGTTAACAGTTGTGACAGCAGCGTGTTAGCATTTCAACAAAGTGCTGTAAATACACAGTGTTGTGGAGGTTGTGGATAAGCCATGGCATAAGTGTGTAACTAGAGATTTGAAAACTGTGTTCGAGAAACGAAAAACGAACTAGAGTTTGGTCCACATGAACTGCTGCTGTGCAGACTGTAGTTAGAGTTTTCCTCATGTGACTCCAATTGTGCCCAATATCGTTAGCAATCGAAAAAATGTAATCACACACACCCACACCCACACACACACCACCACACACACAACACACACACACACAAACAAACACATGACACATACACAACATACACCACACACACAAACACACCAAACACATGCACAATGCACACATGCACACAGTACACCACAACACACACACACACACACACACACACACACACACACACACACACACACACACACACAACCCTTTGACAGATTGAAACTTAATGTTTTTCTCATGTTGATCCATAAGAAAATAAAGATGCAAATAGATGAAAATAAGCCGAATCAGAATCCCATTTATGTGTCACCAACAGTGAATGAATGAACAAGTAGCCCAAATTTGACATTGCCATGGCAACAACAAATTCATACATTGCAGACTGCCACATATAGTACAAGAATCACTGAAGACACAGGGGCCTAGTGATAGACACAACACAATTTTACTTTTTTTCTGTACATTGTTGACCTGATTTCTCCAGATGGATGGATCAATAACGTTTTGGTTAGATGTTTAGTCCCAGTTCTTTGGAGTCATTTTGGAAACATTAATGTGCACAGTTCACATCTGCTTAGTGTGACTACCACAAGTACCATTTTTCTATAACAGTTAATCATGGTAATTCTGCCAATATGCTTCCTGAAGTTGGTGCTTCACGGAGTAAAAAAATTATTTTTTATTTTTGCAGTTTGTATATTGTTAAGCACATTTTCTTCTGAATTACAGATTTCTTTACATACCTGTGATATTTTCCTTCATTACAGCAATATGGGAAGTCACAGAGTGATCAGACGACTGAAAAATGAGTCATTTTTTAACATGTGTTAACTCACTTAACTACGTGTTTGCTCAATATTGTGTGCCTGAAAACACACGCACACGCGCACGCATACGCACGCACGCACGCACACGCACGCACGCACGCACATAATGACACTCACATTACAGACCCCCATCTGCTGCTCTGTTGTAAATTATTACCCCCTATGTACCCATCAGAGTCATGAATTCAGCCTGGCCTTTGCACACACACACACACACACACACGCACACAAGCACGTCTTTTTCAAACAGTCATCCCAGACTCTTCGGCAGAGACCTCTTTGGCTTAATTAGTAGAGTCCCCAGGGAGAACACAACAGGGCAAACTACACCGGACGGATGAAGGATGTGAAAGGTCTCAGGCTGTCTGAAAAAAAGAAAAAAACACTGAGGAGAGGAGTTGCTCTATAATAATAATAAAAAGGGTAGTGATGTTTTTTATTTATATTTCAAATATATACATATGTACACATATATATTTACTGCGTGCGTGTGTGAAGATTATAAATAATAGTAACTAAACTCCTTGAGACATTTGAAACCAAAACTAGGTCATCAAATGTTTTAGTGGTTTTTTTAAAAGTTTTATTGGAGACCTTTCAGATAAGAGCTTAGGCACTCATGTATATTTATTTCTGCATCCGTCCCTGATCCTTATTTGCCACAGCTCTTTTTTCCTTCTACCCACCTTTCTCATATTAGCTTTTTGCATTATCTAATTCCACCCCCCTCCCACACCACCCCGTACCCAGAGGTCCTTGTTGTGTCCCAAAGCCACCCAGGAGCACTTCCACACCGTTTTGTTAGCAACATGTACACTCCCTGAATATTTCATAGGACACAAACACACCCTACAACAGCACACCATGGGGCTTTGTTGCATCGTTTGAAACCCTTTATCTATCAAACACCTGCTTAATTTACACAAATACAATTGCTAACAGGTTAAAACCTTGAATTTCCTAAAGGTCAACTTGAAAAACAGCCATGCTTTTACATAGATCACAATGCATTTTTTTGAGTTTGTCCAAGCAAGTAAGCCAAAGGGCAAGGGCTGCAGGATTTTCTCTACCATCGGAGGAGCGGGAAATTATTTCACAAATTTAAATCTTGCGATATGAATCATCAACATTGGAGTTGTGAAATTATTAGCATGTGGCACATTTGCACTCTGGCACCTCTGTGCACACATACAAATGAACACTCATGCTCACACACACACACACACACACACACACACACACACATGCACACGCACTCACTCTAGGAGGAATTGCACCATAATTATGCCCAAGGTAAAAGGCGATTAATTTTTTTAATGGATTCAATGTATTATTCATAGCACCTATCCAGTCTTGGAACATACTAAACCATTGCCAGAAAAACTGGCTATTAGCTATTTCATTCAGTAGACAAATAACACATCTCAGTAGCTTTGAACAGAGCAACAGACATGTTGATTCCAAAAATGATGCTTTGTTTTTGGGTTGCTTTAGACATGGGGAATTTTATCACAATGTGTAACAGTGTGTAAAAGACAAGCAGAAAAACAGAAAGAAGAAGGAGAGGGTGTTGTCTCCAAAGTGGGGCCTGTAAGACTGGTTATTCTGTCTTAGAAACCCTTTAACTGCACTGAGCAATCTGCCTAACATCCACCCCAATGTGAGAATGATACTCTGCCCTGCTACGCAAGAGATACTGTGAAGCTGGAACACTTAAGAGTATCAAACATTACTCCTTTATCCTGCGGTTTCTCGCCCTCTAGCACATGATTAAGATTTCACTTGAACACGTTAGTTTGTTGAACAGAACAGAAAGTAGAAAATGAAGAAAGGACATGGAGGTCAAACATAGAAATAACAATATATAATAGAAATGGAAATGCGGTGTTGGCTGGAGCTGCTGTACTGCACATGTAGTGTTGGACCTTAAAAGCCATGCAGGGAAAATGCTGCTGCATAGAACATTATCATATATCATCATACATCATTGTTAATAGACAATCAAACACATTGTATTATTTGAAAGAAGACGGAATATGTTTTAAATTCATTTCTGCTGTGGTTAAGGGGATGGTCTTGGTGAAGCCTAAAACTATGGAAAGTTTGACATTTGTCTTCTCTTTTAGGTACATAAAGAGCTTGCATTTAAAAATGTTTATCAACTTATAACTGTCAAAATATATGACTGAAATTCACATTTGAGGCCTCGAAAGTCTATCGCATGTGAAGGCGTTTGCAAAGCTCACACAGGTTCAAGCTAAATGTGAATAGTATTACTATCAGACATCTGTACTCTATTTTTTAACGGGATTACTTTAAATCGGTCACTTCCTAACCCTGCCAATGTCTGCCATCACCGACCTTCCGTGGCCTGCTCATCCTTGCTGTACACTTAATAATGCAGAACACTACAGATTCACCAATTTATCACTCTCTCCCAGCTGGACTTGATCTGACAGATTTATTAGATAGCCATTTGCAGCTGCATGTAACACTGCCAGTTGAGGGTCGGTAAGACTGACAGAGTCAAAGCTGTTTGATGACCTCGAGGTGATAATGACCGTACAGGAGAGAAGGACACAGAGGAGGACAGAGAGGGAGATAAAGAGACATGGGAAATGGTGTGGGCTGGTGATGAGAGAAAGAGGGTTGGATGGTCAGATATCTGGCGGAGTAGAGAGAAGCAGACCCATGCACATGGGTGGTGGGCCACAGCTGAACATAGTGTGTATGCTGTACTGGAACTGGAAGAGATTAAGATTAAAACTATAATATCAGATACAATACTGTGCATACATGTAGGGAATAGCTGCAATGTGTATAGTTTTTAAATACAACAGGAAGCCCTTCAGGGGTAGATTATTTAGAGGAACAGTTTGACTTTTTGGGAAAACATATTTTGTTTCTTCCTTGCAGTGAGTTAGATGATCAGTACCACTATCAATCTGTTAAATGTGAGGCTACAGCCTGCAGGGTGTTAGCTTAGCTTAGCATGAAAACTAGAAGCACAGAGAAACAGCTTGCCTGGCTCTACATCACATTATATCTTGTTACAGATGCTTTCCAACCTCACAAGAATGACAGACTCCAGCACATCAGCCAAGAAATAGTCCAGCACACAACTCCCCACAAAACCACCACCTTTAGACAGTTTAGACTTCCAGTCCTTATGGAATGGCAAGGCGAGGCAGTGCAGCATAATTTATATGGCACAATCCAGCAACAAGGCAATTCAAAGTGCTTTACATAAAACATGAAAGAACAATTAAAACAACTAAAACCATAAACAAGCATAACACAAATAGCAGCCTGGAGATATACAAAAAATATATGTAAATGAATCACATATGAAATATATTTCATACATTCATCCTGTGTTGAACACCATTTCACTTGAGAAATCTACATGTAGGACAATGTTGGCATGTTATAAATTAATGTCATATAATGTAGTTTGATGCTTCATGTGAGCAATTAATATTATGCACATGTGGTTTTCAAGGAGATAAGATAGATTTTAATAATGTTATAGCCTATAACTCCAAAGGTTTAGCTTTGTGTTATATTGAGAGGTGTTTCTAATATGTTGTCCTTTGTATTAAGAGGGTTTGCCACATTGCTGTGGAGTAGCCTAAGTACAATACCACCACTTACTATGACTCAAATGCTAAACAAAATAATTATATTAAAAACGATGTGACAGTGTCCTCACACACTGAACATTACAGGCATCATAAAAGTAGAATTTATGGGATACGGAATTTATGTATAAATCAAAATTGGGTTACTGTAGAAAAGGGGATGAAAAAACAGCTCCTAAAATGATACCACACCTTCCTGTTTAATTTCCATATTTACAATGAAGCATGAGATCAAACTGCTTGGGCCAAGGATGCTCTTTTTCGGAGGCATTGCCATCCTTTCGAGGGGGGGAGGGGGGTATCTCAGTTTTCTCACGACCTGATACCGGCTAAATCGTGAAAGGACAGGGCCGTGCTGGGAGGATTTTTTTTACTCCCTTTTTCAGTGGGCAGTACTTATGGATGGCATGGATGTATTATTGGTGCATGGCCTTGAAATGTTGTAGAAATAAGGCGAGGCCACCGGTCGTCTGGCCAATCACATACCGAGGTGTGGCTCTCGGAGGGAGTGGTCACGGTGGAAAGGGTGGTGCTACAAGCGGAAGTGTGTCTCGGCTGATCTCTCGCTGTCATTCGGCCACGGTCGGTTTCAGGATAGAGGGGCAGCCCGAAGAAGCACACAGGAATCGGCTGGCTCTGTAGGAAAGACATTTAGCGAAAATATACCGAAAATCAAACGAACAATGAAACCGATCGAATAAGGCTTGTGAAAGAACAGCGGCCGGATATATTTCACTTATTGCCACGTTAACAAAGCTCTTTGATTACACCGTCCAGATTAGAAGCAGCAGATAGAGAGCTGTGTCATTGAGCAGGCAGGACACGTCAGGAGAAGGGAGAAAAAAGCTGACCAACTGCACTGTACGAGCCAGCTCTCAAATCGCCTCTGTAAAGCTTTGTCTGACGCACTCATCTTTTCAAGGACACCTTGCTCTCAAACCGGGGAAAGGATCTCGACAAAGACATCGCCGAGGTCGTAGGTGAGGATCAGAAGGTGAAAAGACATTTTATTCGCCTGTATTCAGGCTGTCCAGCTAGCTAGCAGTCATGCTAACGGTTGATAGCTAGATAGCTAACGTTAGCAACGGATGGAAATGCCTTATCTGTTAGCTAGTTTATACAAACCGCTTCACTATCGACGGTTACTTGACGTGTAACCATGTAATAACGAGCAATAATGTCTGACACAATTTATTGGATGACTTATGTCTGATACATTTTGAGGTTGGACTCCACTCCTGACAGCTGTCAAACAAGGTCGAGTGTTTTTCCAAAGAACGTTATGACGGTTTATTGTTAATATTCGCAAAATTCATTGATATTTTGTAGAGCGGGGGTCTCTTTAAGGTTATACTGCGGATAATGTATTGTCTGTCAGATGGTTTGTGTTAGGAAAACGTCTCCAAATGGAGATTGTGTCGGCTCAACACGGCAGTGTTTCAAGCTATATTGGTGTCTGCCAGCAGCTCAGCTGAAGACTTAGCTAGCTACAAGCTGACAACGTCACGGGGTTATAATTAGCTAAAGATGTAATGTTAACTGGTTGTTTTTTTTCCCAACTGCTCGTTCTGTACAGGAATGAGCTTATTCATGACAGTGATGTGTGATTATCATATGTCTAGGAATCCTCTGTGGGTGTAAATCAGACTCAACAGAAAAAAATCTTTTATGTCACTAGAATAATGTCTATGGCCATCACCTAGTTGTTTCTAAATCCCTTGATCTATAGTGGAATGAGATGGGCTGACTGCTAACTCAGTGCATGCCATCCTGTGTGCTCTTCTCTCAATAGGACCAAACGATCACGGGATAGCATTTGTGTGTGGGGGCAGAAAACAAATGGGGGATTACGGGTTTGGAGTCCTAGTTCAAAACAACACTGGCAACAAGTCTGCATTCCCGGTCCGAATCCACCCGCATCTGCAGCCCCCACACCACCACCAAAATGTGTCGCAGAGCCCTGCCGCTTTCATAAACAGCACCACAGCCACAGGGAATGGCACCACGGGAGGCTCTCCCTGGCTCTTCCCTGCCTCTGCCACCCACAACAGCGTGCAAGACGAAATCCTGGGGGGGGCAGAGAAGCCCAAAGCACAGCAGCAACAGGAAATGCAAGAAACGCAAGAAAAGCAGCAGCAGTTGTCCCCTGGGAGTCACCAGGAGGGTGGGAGTGGTGGTGGGATCATTTCAGAACTGGAAAAAGCCCGATCAGATGAAGCCAAGACAGACAACGGCACGTCTGAAGGAAGTAACGGAAAAGAGAAGCAGTTACGCCTTGAGTCTCCTGTCTTGACAGGCTTTGATTACCAGGAGACGTCTGGTCTTGGAGGAACTGGCCAGGTCCAATCCAGTACAAACTCGTCATCACTTACTGGCTTCAACAACTGGTCAGCTGCCATTCCGCCAGCGCCATCAACCATCATCAATGAGGACGTCAGCTTCTTCAACGCGGCCTCAGCCAACAATGGGCCCCTGCTGTTCCAGAACTTCTCACACCATGTCAGTCCAGGGTTTGGCGGGAACTTCTCCCCCCAGATTGGACCGGCGGCCGCCTTGTCCCAGCACCACCCGGCTCCCCCACCACACCCCCACTTCCAACATCCCCACAACCAGCACCAGCAGCATCGGCGCTCCCCGGCCTCACCACACCCTCCACCGCCCTTTCCGCACAGGAATCCGGCTTTCAGCCAGTTGCCGCATTTGTCCAACAGCCTGAACAAACCCCCGTCCCCTTGGGGTCCAGCCAGCTACCAGAGCCCCTCTCCCTCCCCTGGCTCCTCCACCTCGTGGAGTCCCGGAGGAGGCTATGGTAGTGGTGGCGGTGGCTGGGGAGGGTCTCAGGGCAGAGATTATCGCCGAGGGCTGAATGGCGGGATGACCCCCATTAACTCTATCTCTCCACTGAAGAAGACCTTCCCTAACAACCATGTGGCATCCCAGAAGTACCCTCGAAACAGTCCCGCAGGCTTCAACCCCAAGTCCTGGATGGATGATGGAGTTGGCCGCAGTGATAACATCTTCCCCTTTCAGGTCAGTTCCTGTGACAGTCTCATTGTATGATTTAGAAATAATTCTAGCATGCTATTCTGTGTAGGGATGCACCAATACTACTACTACTTACATTTGGGTACTTACCAGGATAAGTGCTTAACAATACTATTACAGTTCTAACAAAGTTTTATTTTTATCAGATGTACTATATAACTTGATGCTTTTGCTGACATTTTAACATTCAACTTTGTGTTTTCCTAATCAAACATGGCACTGCCGCCCATTTCACATAAATGTAAAATATCTCCAAACTGCTGACACTACTTGGCTACCTGCTCCATTGACTAGACAAGAGGTTAGGCGCGGGTTTATTCACACTCAACACTGGATGGCGCATGCCCTACGATCACGCAAGGAGATGTTTATGCTCAGCGCATTGTTCGTTGCAGTAGTCTCCAAGACACCAGAGGGCGTACAGACAAAATAATCTGTGAATGAACAAGAAGTAGTAGAGAAGAAGAAACCGGAAGTAAAGGAAAAAAGGATGCCTGGCAATGGTCATAAACACATCAATGTTAAAACACAGACGTAATGCGAAACATTATATTTATCCATCTATTTAGGGTAATGTCACTTTGCCATTAAGTGGTATCGGGTGCGGTTGTATCGGGGTAGTTTTACGAGTACAAGTACATGAGCAAAGTATCGGACTGACTGGTATCGGTGCATCCCTAATTCTGTGTGAATATTTTTCAGCAGTAGCTGCTTCCTGCCTGAATGATTAAGCACCAATGTGGCATTTGTGTTAGCTGTTGATTTTATTACCGTATGTGGTATAGCTGCTATTTTTAGACATGGGAGGAGGGTATGGATTTACATGATACATTTGGTATCGTGTTAGTTTAGAAAGCAGCCGTGGGGCTCTGTACTTCCACAGCTGTATGTGAAAGTCCCTGATGATGACTAATGTGGCTCTGTCACTGCAGTGGTGTGTGACACGTATACGAGCTGGGGGGTTGGAGTGACTAGGGGGGGTGTGGGGAGTGGGGGAAGCATCAAGGATGGAGATAAAAAAGATGGGAATAGGGAGTAAGCAATGGGGAAAGCAAGAGAGGGTGTGTGAGGAGAATGATCATAGCAATGGATGACCAAAAATGACAATGATTAGGATGTAAAGAAAAATGTAGATACACCAGTGAAGAAGAAGACCTCATCATGGGATTTCTTTAATTCTGGCTAGAAAAAAAGCTATACTGTGGATTTATGACCCAAGCCTAATGCCCAATGATTTTTCAGGATTACTGCTTTATTAATCAGCCAGCTGCCATAGCCTAGCAACTCGTTTTAAAAATGCCAACCTATTCATGGTGTCATTTTGATAGCCGGGTCCACTCACAATAAAGATGGCTCGAATAATTGTCTAATCACATGTAGAAAACAGCCGATAGGATTGATGGAGCGAGGTAAAGGGAGCATGGAGATAAATTCACTTTATTGATCTAGCTCATGATTGATTGTGTCGGTCATTACAAGGAGGCTGGAGTGAAGAGAGGAAGGTTGCTATAGGCCTTATGACCTGATGAAAGGCTTTGCATATCCTTTACCTTCTTACCTTTGTTCCCTTTGCTCTGTCAAATTAACTTTCGTTTAAAAAAAAAAAAAAAAAAAAACTGCTTGTCGAGATCATGCACTGTTCAGATGACTGATGGCATGTTGCCTTACACAAGGGGCACCCCCGGGTTTAGTAATTGAAATACAGTAGCTCCTGTAACTTTGAACTAAACAGACCCCATGAGGAACTGTTGTCACACGGTTTCCCTAAAACCCCTCTACAGCTGTCTCCATTTTAGCACTGACACAACGGATGAAGGATGAGTTGCTTTAGCTTTAAAATTCACATATTTTTTCTGCCTCTGTACATTTAAAGTTTGTTCATCAAAGTGTCAGTTTATCTGTACACCTTTTGATTAGATGTGATTGTAACACATAGCTCTACAGAGACAAAGCAAGTAGTTGCTGCTCTTCGGTAACATTTGCAGTTAGATGCTATTCAGTAGATAGGAACACACATTAAAACAACAATATGTTTAGCATTGTCTTATAATTGCCTTAGGTTGTGACATTTATTTGTGTGTATGTGAGGATATGTGTAGATGCAGTTAGGTGGATATTTGATCCAAAATGGTGTACAGCACCATGGCACACAAAGGGAGAATGTACCGTGGCTCTTGCTGCAGCAGGCAGGGCCTCTGCTGTAATAGAACAGCTTTAGTATTTGGGATGGGCTCCAGGCCAGGCACACTGCTGCTAACTGCTAATACTCTAGTCAGCTAGGAACTAGCCTCAGGCCAAAAATGTGTACTTTTTTAAATGCCACGAAAGCCGTCCTTGCTTTTCTTTTTTGTCTCTTGGGCTTTTCTTCCAATCCATCCAGCCATTAGCAATACCTGCTTATCCTTGATATTGCGGCGTGACTGGAGCCAACTCCAGCTGACATTTGGCGAGAGGCAGGGTACACCTTTGACACGTCACCAGTCAATCACAGGGCATCACATAGAGACAGACAACCATTCACTCTCATAATTCACACCTATTTTGCCAATTAGCCTAACCTCTTTGGATTGTGGGAGGAAACCAAATCCCATGCAAATTGTATTCTTTTCTACCTCCCTAATTCCTCCTCACCTGTAAAATTCACGGTCAGAGGTCTGCTTCTGTGCACGGTGTCCTGGGCTCATTCAGATTGGTAAATTTGGTCTGTGACCAGACCAAGACCTGCAGGGCCTGAGGGCGAGCAAGCCAAGACAGGATATTGGCTCAGTAAGCTACCTGGGTAACTGTTGGTTACCGCTCCCTACTTACTGTTTGTGTAGCTTAGATATACTGCAGCCTTGTACACAGTGCTGTTCTATGAAGGTACATTATTAAACTTGCTCTTCAGGCCTGCAGTGGAAACAAATGTTAAACACCTGTTGTCTGATTTAAGCATTCTGCTTCTTTTTTTTTACCTCTGATTTTTTTAAAGGCAATCTAATCAATATGACAGTTTTTTGGCAAGTATTAAAAATCCTGCAGTGATTGTCAGTGCCTGGGTTTACTCTTTTCAGGTAGCCTTCCTTTTCTTATTCATGATGTGTGCATGTAAATTCTCTAGTGTTGCCTGTCCACAAACAGACACTCAGAGCCATCGAAACTGTAGAGGCCTGAGGTTGCAGCCATTACCACTGGTCCTTGTGACATTGGTGTTAAGTTTTTTTTAGACTAATGAGCGGCCTTGGCTGTGCTGGCAAACACATAACTCTGCTGCTCATACAGCCTCATTGTGCCCTTCTCACACCCTTGACAGATGCTCTGAAACAGGAAAAAAGAAAACTCGTGTATGTATGTGCTCATGCCCATGAGTGCATGAGCCCTAATTAGTCCCTGGCCTATGTCTTCTGCACATGTGTCTTAACAAAGGAAGAAGAGAAAGTGGAGTCTATGCGGAAGTGTCGTACTGTATTTAGCCTAGTTCATTGCATATAATAAAGGAGTCAGTTCAGTTTAATCCGCAAGCAGTGCAAATACTGCTGGAACCCCTGCCTCCATCCCTCCTGTTACACACCACACACACACACACACACACACACACACACACACACACACACACACACACACACACACACACACACACACACACACTCTCCTTTCAGCCAACACTGGGTAATAGGTTGTTTTTGACAGTTGGGGGTATTTAATGTCATAGCAGGCCTTTGAAATACTTTGACCAGGAAGAAACATAATCGCAGGCATCAAAAGCTCAACCTGCTTCCCTTTCCTGCCTTCCTTTCTTCTCTTTTTTACTCTGCCTTACCTCACTACTCACTTTCCCTCTCTCCATCACCCCCTTTTTTATTCATCGGCTATTTTCCCCTTCCCTACATTGCTTTGGGCTTCCTCTCTCTCCATGTTGTCTTGGGCATGTGATTAGATGCACAGAAAATAAGGGGAAAAAACATCAGTTTTCCCACAAATGAATGTGAGGTGGATGGTGTAATAATCTCTTGCCTCTTAAAAACCTAAAAATCCTACTTTGCGCACACATATTCTTATGTCTTTTACCTTGTTACCTTTTCCATCCTCCCTCAACTTTCATTTTTCATTAACAGGCAGGTGACATGGAAGATTAATGTTGGAGTTAGTCACCCAGCTTGCTGTATTTAATCATTTTTTTAGTTCTCTATATGTCAATAAAATCTGTTGGAGTTTGTTCACTCTGTTTTGTGGTCTGATCCACTTTGTTATTTCAAGCTTTTTTCACTTTACAGTTAAACAAATGCCCAATACCGTCATCTATCGTTGACTAGTGACAGCTGCTGGAGATGACTATGGGCATGTGAAGCAAGCAACAAACAGACCTACTGGCTAGGTCTTGGTACAAATTGTAAAGCGCTTTGTCTGTCCATTTACCTTTTTAAATCTGACTAAATTATGATGAATCAAAAATAATGTCAGATCTCCACCACAGTTTCCTAGAGTCCAAGTTAATGTCATCAAAATGTATTGGTTTTTGGAGCAGCAGCTGAAAATCCAAATGTATTCCCTTTCAAATTAGGTGAAGACAAAGACACTCAGCCGATCCTCACATTTGAGAAGCTGGAAACATCATATTTTTGGCACGAAAAATCAATTATCAACAGTTGCTGATTTATTGTCTGCCCCTCAACTAATTGACAAATCTTTGCAGCGAGTATTATTCAGACTATTCAGGTAGCATTGGCTAAATTGCATTGGACCAAATGATCACAGTATTTTGTCAGGTCTTTCAGATGAATTATTAAAAAAAACACATAGTGTAAGTCTAACCCCTTATACGTCCCAATGTATACAGACCCAATGTGTGTACTTTATATTGACTAGAATGTTTGCTTATAAAACACTGATGAATGAACCTATAATAGGTCATAGTGATTAAATCTAATAAGCCCAGTTTAGAGTTTATGCCTCTCACAATGCACATTCTCTGATCCACTGAGCACATGCTGCTTCTTTTCAAAGTAATGATTTCAAATTTAATGATGCATTCCTTACGTGTTAATCCCTCTACTTTTAGATCAATTCGGTACCTATTTGTTGATCCAGGGTCAAATATTCAAAAAAGGTAACAGGGCTTGGTAGATGCACTCTGCCATGCTGTCTAATGTAAATCAATCCATCATGCAGGTTTTTATTGACGGCCACTGAATAAAAGAGGTGTCACTGTGTCTCGCCATTTTAATCCATTTAGCTTTAACTAGAATGGGTCATGTGATTGTATTATTTCGTGCGTGCGTGCGTGCGTGTTTGTGTTTGAGAGAGACATTGGGTCACACACATTGGTTCTGTATACATTGGGTCCCATAAGGGGTTTGTGCATGCATGCATATCTCTGTCCTTCTCCTGTCTGGGCCGAGTGGCAATGGCTTTGTATGTATTTGTGCATGCCCTGCCATCAGTCAGGGATGAGTACTTTGGTGGTCAGCTGGCCAGTTGTTGAGAGACAGAAGGATGCATGACTCTGATGATGAATCACTCTTCTGCACCTCTCCAAGCTAATGCTTAGGAACTGCAGAGCACCTGCCAGGCCTCATGCCCGCCATACTCCAATCTCGGCTTCCAAATCTATTCTTCTAAACAACATAATAGGTTTACCTTGCAGTACAAAATATAACCGTACCGAGGATATGGTACAATAATGAATAATGACACCCGATGAAAGCATTGAATTTTTGAGCAGGAATAGCTGCTGCTTGCTGCTTCTGCTCAGTTGTCATTGTATACTACAAAAATACCATAACCTCAAAAAATGCAGCAGATCCCAGAAATCTTGCACTTTCATGTTAAACCGGTCTGTGTTTGTCTAATGTGTATATGTGCTTGCCTATGCTTAGATATATCCACTAGTGGTGTATACTTCCCACAGTAACCAATCTGTCACTTGTTTCTGCCTCCCTTGCCATTGCATGTTTGGTTTATTTGACCTAAAGCAATAGCCTAAGTCCACACAAGATACTGAGGCGGATATGAGAAAATAGTAGACCTAGTCTGGCCTATATCCCTGTGTTGATATTTGTTTTGAGGGAGAGAGTGTGCACTGGGTGTGTTCTTCTACCATGTCATCCCTGTGTTAGTATGTTCCCTCTGTCAGTGTGGGAAATCTACATAAGCCAAAATGCTGGTAAAATTTTGGCTACAGCAGGGGATTTTTGGCTGTTTCATCAGCCAGTGTGTGCCAGACATCCAACCACGCTTGTTGTCTGATCAGATAATAAAAGTAGCTATTGGATTTTGGGAGCCACAGCAGACAGCAGATAAAAAAGTGTTCTCCCTGCCTGACCCGACCTTTGGTTATATAGTTCACAGACTCACGTCTGTTTTGCTGAACCCTTAAGCATTTCACCCCTGTTGAGTTCATGATGCAACACGGTATGATAGGAACTTTTCTTCCTAAGGTGGTTTTGCTTTTAGACCATTCTCCACAGACATTGGCCTAATTTTTGTAGCGGGGGTTCGACCTGCTTGCTGGACAAATGCGTACATATTACAGAGGTTATGCATAGATGTATGCCTATTTGTTGGAAAGACAAAGTGGCAAATGAGTAATTGACTATACAGATCGGTTACTTACAGGTTGACAGGCATGTTGGATAATTATTGTTGTGCAAGGCCTGTCCATTATCAGTCAGGTCAAGGGCAGAGCTGATCACGCAGTGTTGATGTCAGGAAGTTTCAGCCCTTTCAGGGGCAGTCAATTTGACATATTGCAATTTTTATTATGTATAATTTTGTCAGGATTGTAGATTTAGTTTTGACTTATAGCTCACTTCAATAAACCTTTCACACAATGCTTTATTAGAGCCTGAGCACTGCAAGTGCAAGGAACCTATTGTTTTTGTAAGGATTATTATTATTATTCCGCACCGTCTCTCTTATTTTTGAGGGTCTTAGCGTGCGGAAAAACTCACAAAAACTTGCACACATGTCAGACCTATGAAAAATCACAAAGCTCTGTAGTGATTGGTCTCGGGCTTTGCCAGGGGGCTGCATAGCGCCCCCTAACGTTTACCCTGAATTGAACAAAAATAATAAGTTATACTAACTTTTGAGGGAACATGCGTATCATTGGGAACTCTATCAAACTAACTTTTAGAAAAAATTACAAAATTTACAATATGGTGATTTTTGTGTGGAAATTCTCCTCTTACGAAGACTTTTTTGAGGACTTTAGGATCCACAAAAACTCTCAAAATCTTGCAGCCATGTGCAGAATATTGAACTCTGTCATCTGAATTCACGTTTAGTCCTTGGGTACAATTTTGACGTCCTCAATATATATGAAAACTCACAAAAATTGGCGCCCACATAAACACCTGGGAGCTTTGCGAGAATGTCCAGCGATTTGACCCATACCTGTAAGCGGGCTCCATATTACCCCTAATGTGTGAAAGGTCTTAACTTGGACATAGTTACTCCGATCTTCACCAGATTTGATACGTATATTGTTCTAATCATTGTGGACATATTTGTCATTTACCTTCATTAACTCCGCCCAACCAGAAGGCGGCCATTTTGACTTTATGCATTTTCATGTGTTTTACATTCTTTCAAACTCCTCCTCCTCCTCCTTTTTTTATTGATATATGGGAAACATACTTTGTCTAACTCCTCCTGGGCTGTGAGTCCAGTCTGCACGTAAACTTGGATATAGACTGGGTGGACCTTTGTGACAAAAACTAACACAATGCGCAAGTTACAGTGGACCAAGTTCCTTTAGGTGGTTGTTGAAACAGGAACGGCTGCATCTTGGCAAAAGTTATTCCGATTTACGTGAAACTTAGAATCTGTGGTCTACATGTGATATTGAGCCGCTCCCTATACTCTAGCCACACCCATGTACACGCCCCCTTTCATAACTTGTAAACCGTTTAAAGGCAGTGTTGCAGTTTAACCACCGCTGGGTAAAAAACACTCAAGATATGTATATCATTTTTAAAATGTCTCCAAATAGTGTTAAAGGACAGTTTTTGTCATTTTTGGTATTAGCGTTGTTGTTTTTTTTAACTCAATTTGGTGATGACGTCACGTTGGGGAGAGTAGCCTCAGCCTGGTACAAGAACTATGGCTACTGACTAGGATGAGGAAAAGGTGGCAAGGCCTGCAGCCGTATAATTTCGAACCTTCCAGATGTAAGAGGGAAAATAAGAAATTGCCGAGAGTTGGGGAAGTCTCCTGGTGTTGCTATCATTTAGTGAATAGCACTGAGTGAAAGTCAACATTTTCTTTCTATCTAGTGACGTCATGTCGTTAGTTCAGATAGTACTGTTAAACTTTTCTAGATCTCCTCTTTTATTTGACAAGAACACAGAATTTTAAAATACATCTATATGGAAGTTTTTTAAGGAAGGAACAGGTTGGGTCACACACAGATAGCACTCAAGGAGCAAAATCAATCTTAGGCTTTGCAGTGTCTGAGCAAATACGCGGCCGCAAAGATTGGCGTCTGCCAGTACCCCCGACCTGCAAGGAGGCGAGGGCCCGTTCATTGCTGCTTGCTTTAATTTGTATTGTGATGTCAAGTAGGCTGCACAATTAGACCTCAATCAGTCCTCAATTCAAACTGTTGCTACACCTGCTTATTCAGTTTAAACTGGCAAACAAAAGTGGCTGTTCTGGAAATGTCTGGATTTTCTTTTAAAGTATAAAAGTATGCATCAAATTAAGTTTACGGTAGAAGACAAATAGGCCGTGCTGTTGCAAAGTAAAGCTTATAACACCTTACTTACAAGTTTTGCATTTTTCAAGAGGCTGTGAGTCATGTCATCATAGAAAAACTCACAGTTTCCCGATTGGTCATGTCAGCATCTTGTCAGCCTCAATCAACGCTAAGCAGATTTTAGTTTTACAGATATAAATCTTAGGTCTATTCAAGCATTGCTATTTCACAAGCATGTCTCTTTATTGTTCCAGGAGGTTCTCCTCCTTGTCCCGTGTTAAATGGTTTTACTCTTTGTGTGTGTGTGTGTGTGTGTGTGTGTGTGTGTGTGTGTGTGTGTGTGTGTGTGTGTGTGTGTTGAAAATACCACATATACATAAACATATACAAACATGAAATGCTAATGCCCAGGTTAGAGTATTGTTGGGATAAGTGGCAGATCCAATGATTATGATGCAGAAAGGGGAAAAAAAAGTTTATTTCAGTCCTGACCAGACATTAAAGAAAAAAAAATACTCATGACTAAACATTTGAGTCACGATGTACAGTTTATTGAACAACTTGTAGCCAGAAGACTGATGGGCTCTGTGCAGTGTGAGATTTCTGACGCATAAATAGAAAACCGTTCTGAAGTTACTTCTGCTTTTAAGATGGCATTGGAGAATAGCGAAGAGGGGAATAGGGAAGAGATGGAGGAAGAAATGAGACAATCAATCGCGTGATGTTGTGGAGATATTTAGCACCAGCTGTAAATGTATGAATGTGAATTTTATATGAATTTTATATATAGCAGCAGTGTCTGTGTCTGTTGTTGTTTTGGATAGAAGGAACACCAACAGAGTTTATCAGTTAAAGTTGTTGTCAGAGGCTGTATAGTTTTGCTGAGGTGGAGTCAAAAAAGAAGCCTTATCAGCATGGCACTTGTGTGCGTGTGCACGTGTGTGTTCATTTGCGAGTGAATGAAAACTGTGATGTTTTAAAGCTAAAGGATGTTTGTTTTATAGTACATCTATAAATACCTGTACAGGAAGGAGTACATAGAGGGTTTGGTTAAAAGAAATATGATCGGAAACACTTGTCCAACAACAGTTATTTCTCATGGCTTGTTTGTGTTCAGGCTTACGGTGGTCATCATTCATACACACGTTATCAGTGTGGAGGGAAAGAGTACAGAGGAAACGTAAAGATGATAACGTTCAGTTGTTTAAGCACATACATTTGAGCTTGTGTGTGTTTGTGTATGGACACATGTTTTTGACGTGTGCACATATTTTGTGTATCTATATTTGAATAGTTGTTTGTTCTCTTACACGCGTTGGCTTCTTCATTCCACTGCTGGTTTTACTGTGACTTCCATTATGCTGCCTCATGGAATGAGTGAACATTTTCGAATTAGTTGGATTAAAAACTGCATGTCTTTGAAGCAGGGAAGGAAATGTAAATGGTGTTTCTCCTCTTTCTCTCCTCTCTTTAGGAACGCACCAGGTCATTTGACAGCTTCAACATGAACACACTGGAGAGCTCCCTGATCGACATCATGAGGGCCGAGCAGGACACCCTGAAAGGTGAAGATGTCAATCAAAAACATGAAACACTAAGCAGACAACTAGCTATACTGCCATTTTCACTCTGTTAACAGCAGAGACATAGTGCAGCGAGACTAACATAATGACATGACATGAACAGAACAACATTGTATTTGGATTTCATTATATCTGAGGATCCATACACAGCATGTACTTTTGAATAGGAAATAAACAACATGAGTTTGTACCTACTTATTTTTCAGCTTTAGAAGTCCTTCTCGAGGTGTATTTTTAACACGTGTGATGCACATTTGACATATTTACATACATGCTTGGTGCAAAATATTTAACCATGGTATGTGTCAACTCTTTTAAACTAGTTTCAAAATATATATTGAAAGCTCCAAAATAATTATTAAGCCTCAGAAAATGTTTTCAAGCACGTTAAATAGATAAAACATATACTGTAATAAAATTAAATGTTAATCGACCCTACTCTCATAAATTAAATACATGTGATAAAGATAAAAATAACTGTGTCATAATTGAATTTCATTGGCCAAGCATCTGTTAGGAGTGTTGCACTGATAACTGCTCACACACACACTTATTCACAATTAAACAGCCCTTCTTAACAGAGAAGTTTCACTCCCTCCACAGATCAGATGTTTAGACGGCTTTTGTCTGCTTTTAGTGTTAGTCAACAATAACATGAGAAGTCACTTCACATCTTCCTCTTCATTTTATCTCATTCCCACTCTGAATGAAAAAAAAGAAGGGTATTCTCACTTTTAAAGAAAATTAAGTGCCATGAATCTGCCAATTAAACCTCTTTTTTTCATGCATT
>NC_045745.1:19945384-19958742 GCF_008692095.1 Etheostoma spectabile | reverse complement strand
GACGCAGAGAGAATACAGGGCTGATGAAAGCTTTAGCGTTGTATTTAAGAGCGGATTTGTGATAGAGATGGAAGGACTCCCACTGATCTGAACTGAAGTTGTTGGCCCTCGTTAGTTAGTCTAATGATCACAGCTGCAGGACCTCCCATTTTGAAGGATGATAACATTTTTCCAAACACATTCCACAGTCGTTTCTGTCCAAACAGTCTGGACCATTTGTGACTGACACAAATGCACATTTCTATTACCTGTAGTATGAATTTGTGGTTGTTTATCTATTAATGTCAGGTCAAATCAGAATGCACATATTTTCCACATATTGCCAGTAAAAAGTGTGGAAAGGAAACATTTGGCTTGTAAGCCAACAGATAAACTGATGTAGGCTATGGGTGCACCCCTGCAGCTTTCTATATCTGGGTCAGTGTAAATCTATGTATTCCTGGTCTTTGAAACTTTACTCTGTATGGATTTGATTATTACCGTTGGGCATTTTTACACACTCTGTTGCCAGTTTGTTTGGTACACCTAGCTAAAACTGATGCAGTCTTACACAACAGTCCTGTAATAAACCCAACCTTTTGTGAAGGTTATAATGTTGATTCAGCTTTCTGAGGCGGCTGAACTGTATTACTTGAAACTGAGAGGTACTGCAGTCATTTACAGTAGCCTAACTTCCTTGATAATTAATTGAAAATATTATAATAATAGAAAGAGGCACAACAAACTAAAACTAGTTTATAAACTACTCACTACTTAATAAACTGGCAAGTGAGCGCACATTATATACATTACAAAGCATAAGCTATCACTTGTTAGTTTCTAAAAAAGAGAATCATCAGAAATTGGACTCTAACACTGTTTTTTCATTGTATAGTACTTGCTCGCCTCGACTCAAATCTACTTGACTCTACTCAATTTTTTGGTTTTCCATTATGAAAAAAAGTCCCTGGAACCTGCCAACAGGTACTTATTTTTAATATCACCATCGTTGAGATTCCATTTTAGCTGAGGCGAAACCAAAAGGTGACGTGGAAACCTGCAGACTACTGATTGGTCGGAGAAAATCGTCACTAATCACGGTTGTCATTGCTAGCGACAGACGGGGGTGTCCTGAACAAACCTGCTGTGTTTAAACAGTTTAGAAACACACCTTCGACATTCTGTGTATGTGTCGCGTTAGGTCACGGCAGTTTCCTGCGGCGTCGCTGTGACGACCAGCCACGCTCGCTTCAAGCGTGAGGCGATTCAAAATCTGCAATGGAAAAAGAAGGACTGGTGTGTCGAACGTGTGTTGCTTTTGATTCTCGGCATGTGGATGTTGCCACAGCCAGAAGACAAATTTTGTTTCAAGGAGGCAGCTGGAGGCAGCAAAAAAACCCCAAAAATAACTGGCTAAACTGTTTAAACACGGCGGCCCAGCTGAGTACAGCTGGTACTAGCAGTGGGTAAGGATCATAACTGACTAGGTTTATTGATGAATAGAGACTCAGCAACGTCTGTTATTGGCTGAATGGTGTTAGGCAACATTGGTCAATGTTAACCCAGAAATGGGTTGTTGAATACAGCCAATACTGTGGCAAATATTAACCGTTGGTCGAGAAGTAGTAGCTTGTAGTAGTAGTTTTGGTACTGATCATTGTTCAAAAGGAAACCTCTTGGATTTTTCCAGGCTTTAGTTGAGTTTAAAGGATTTGGTTGTGGAGTTTAAATTGTCAGCCACAGTTCTTAGTAGTTAATATAATAGAATACCTTTTATTGTCACTATACACATGTACAACGTGATTAAAAACAATACCTTTTCCAGTGCCAACATGTACGTAAAATAAATATAGCAAAATAGAATAAAATAAGTAGTGCAAGAATAAGCGGTTGCGGGTGTAAGGATGCACAGTTCTGAGAGGCTATAAACGTATATAAAAGAAATATATATATGGTTTATATACATCCAACCGCAGGGCTTAAAGCTAGAGGACTACTTAACAACCATCTTCTTCTTTTTTTTTTTTACGTCTTCACAGTCTAATGGGTTGAGTACTGAAAAATTCAACGATACAAAAACGTATGAGCTTAAAGCTCAGTACAAATATCTCAAAATGCCAGTAACAATATGATGTTTTCCTTTTCATGTCTGCCTGTACAGTTTGTCTTAAATTTGTACCTATAAATGTTACTTTGCAGAAAACAAAACTCAAACATACCACCCACATTACTCCTTGTCCCCTGTTTAATCTTATTGAATATACTGTATATATTCCCACATGTTGTACAAGAAAAGGCACAGCCATACAAAACACACATTCATACCAGTTTCACTACCAGAACAACAAGGCGAGTGAAAACTCTGAGCTCCAGACACTTCACTATCACCTCGTATGTACTTCAGCCTCTCACCCACTGGGCTCAGCCACACCCAGCTGTGATCTAATGTTCTGCTGTCAAACCTTAGTAAATCTTCCCTCACTGTTAAGAGAAGAAGACTAGAAGGTTACCTCATTAACCACATTTTGGTGT
Organism: Etheostoma spectabile; assembly: GCF_008692095.1. Lineage (NCBI taxonomy): Eukaryota > Metazoa > Chordata > Actinopteri > Perciformes > Percidae > Etheostoma > Etheostoma spectabile. The sequence continues at coordinate 19,956,231 of NC_045745.1, read as the reverse complement.
CTTAGCTCCAGCTGTTCTGGCACAGATTCCTGTGACTAGATTAGATCCAAGAACTTGACCAATCAAGTCTTCTTTAAAAAATAAATAACAACAACCTTATCTTCTACTGCATTAGGGTTCAAACCATGTAGGGTTTTGAAATGTTGAGGTATTGACCCAAATCTTTCTTTAATAGTTTAATATGACGACATCCTTTTTTCCCCTCACAACTCTGTTTAGGTTGAGGAAAGATAGACGTGTCTGGCAGTGTTTAAATATGTGATGCAGCAAATTCTTCTTCTGTCATTTCAGTTAATTCTATGCTTTGTCCAATAGTATCACCCCACGTTTACCTTTCTTTCCTTTTATTTTACCTCATTTTGTTTCAGTCGTCCTCTTCAGATTAGTTCTCATACAGTGCCCCATTCTTTACAGCTTTCACATGATGCATCACACCATAAATCATCCCATCTTTTTTTCATCTTTAGCCCTTGGCCAAAAAAATATTATTCTGTTTATTCGTTGTTTTCATAATTATAGTCCAGGCTTGTACACTGCTGTGCCAAGTGTAGCAGTGACTTAAGTGAGTCCTTTCCTTTTCCCTCACAGCTAAGTAAAAAGAAAACATAATTACAGAACATTTTCTTTAAACACTGACTCTTCTCCGGGCCAACTGTCCCTTGCTCCCTCCTGCTCTCTGTCACATACGTACATACATACAAGCATGCACATACAAATCTAATAAACACAGACAGCATGCGTACAAAAGTACCTTTTAGATACACGTAAGCAGAGCACAAATTTCTCATTCCAGCAGAACATATTGAACAAAGTGCGATGAAGCAAGCGAACAGGCGAGACAAAATGTCTACAGTAGAAGTGGCTTTGAATCGCTTCCAGCATTGTCCTGACTGACAGAAAGGATCTCTCTGTTCAGCCAACACACACACACACACACACACACACACACACACACACACACACACACACACACACACACACACACACACACACACACACACACACACACACACACACACACACACACACACACACACACACACACACTCAATCTCACACTCACACATGTATGTGCTTAAACTGGTACTGCACTGTACACAGCCAGCAGCTTGCAAATGAGGTTCATAGAGCGGGCACACACAACCCTACAGACACACTGGGATGTGGTGTGCTTACGTGCCTGTACATTTGCTCCTCAGAGACTATTAAAGGCTCTTAAAATCCAATATGATGGGTTGTGCCCAGATGGACTTTGATTTTGGGTGGTGCACCTATCAGCACATATATATTACTCAGCTAAATTACAGAGGGAGATAAACTGTTGAATTCTGCCCTGCAGTCTAGAGGAAGAGCTTGTCTGCATAATCTGGTTTTGGTTGGCACCTCTAATTTTATTTTGATTTAAACTGATTGTTTTATCGAGTAAGTGAACTTGTATTTGAATGCCGACAATGTAATGTGATGTATGTATAGTACCTCCACGGGTGGTCTGTTCTAGTTTCTGTGGTCTAGTTCTGTTTTATGCACCACATTTACTAAGTACTGTGGGGCTCAATAGGCGAGGTGTGGGGGAGGGGCCAGCAGATCTCCTTGTGACTGAGGCATCGGAATGCACCAATCACAGGGCGGTCCGTACCAATACAACAATGGTTGTACTATTTCTGCCCTTTCATCTCATTAGCCCTCTGCAGCAAGCAGGCCTTGCATAACTTTGAAGCTTGTTTGGCATCATAACATGTATTTGTGTGTTGTGGGTGTGTGTGTGTGCGTGCGTGAGACAGGCCTGGCAAATGGCTCAATGTAAAATGTATGATATGAGGCTCAGAGAAAGCAGGAGAGAGGCACACATAGGGAAATGGAGAGAGATGGTTGTTGTCCTACAGATCTAGTCTCCAATGAGATTGATGTAAAGGCAAAACTATATTCTCAAATCTGTTATAGTCACAGCCTATTCTGTATGAACGTTATTGAAAATTGGGCTTTTCAGTCAGTTCATTATGTTCTTCTATACAATTCTGCTTTTTTGAATGTCCCATGTTGTGTGCAGAATTGTTCAAGTATTGCCCCTCATCGAAGTTAATCTGCACATGCAGCAATAATCAAGAGAATTGTCATGGTCCCAACCTTTTGCCAACTAACAGTGGTGCTAGTTTTTCTCAGATTGTTTGTCTATAGGTTTTGTGGCTGCCATTTTGTGACTTGTACTTTTTTATAGATATATTTTTGTTAAATTTGTAAAAAATAAAATTGGCCTTAAACAATAGGATATTATTTGGATATGATGACTATAGTCATCAAAATAGAAACTCCAGTACTGAAACAGATTTTTGTTTAGAATAATGAATCATAGCATAAAACAATGACCTGATATATTCAGCCCTACTCCATTCGTAGAAAGACTGACTAACTGAGTAACTTCAACACTTCTGGATTCCCTTTAATGACTTAAAAAATTCCTCTGTGTGTCACATTTTCTTGATATGTAGGCCTCATCACGTTTAATATTTCTGTTGTGTGTCTCCCTGTGCAGGTCGTCTGGGGTTCCCCCATCCAGGAGGAGACAATCCTCTGCCCCTCAATGGTACGTATGGCAAACTATTTAGTTTTTCAAGGGCCCACTAAAACTGCAAATCAGTTAAGGGAGTTTCTTTGCAAAATTTGAAACATAATTTGTTTGACAAATTACATTAAAAATGCTATTATTTAAAACATAATTCTATGAAATGAAAAAAGGTCCTCCTTAATCTATATTTATATCTATATATAACACATGGCAGGCTAAATGAAACAAAACATTTTTATTTTCTATACTAAAGACAGGCTCCATCAGGTAAATCAGGTGCCCACAGCTAAGTGGACATACATAAAGTATCATTCGACCAATGTAGGTGACTTCTGTGACTCTGTTTGTCTTCGTGTAGACACTAAGTACTGCAGGTGGAGATGGTTGGCTGGTGCCAGATAACCTTGAGTTTTTGTGTCTGGTGACTGTGAAGCCTCGTGTGCCCTTGCTTGCCTTTGTAATTCATCCAACCAAAACATGTTGTGTCTCTGCTCAGTGTCCCCCTCTCTTTTAATGTCAACATAAAACTACATTTCCACACTTAAAAATAGTTTTAACCAACAAGCATTTCTGCTGATGACCTTTCACCTAGTTAATAACTTCTGTTGGGTCCTTTCCTTTCCCACTGTTAATAAATTCATAAATGAAGAGGGGGGTAACAAAATGGAGAAGAATGGAAGAGAGAGGATGTAGTGGCTTTTGAAAATGGGAAAATAAGTGGGAAAATTGAGGGATAGAATAGTATACAAAAATGGCCTTCACATGGGACTAGCTCCATGTGTGTTAGCTTAACTCCTAGTACCAAAGTTTGTTTTGTCCTGTAAACATAGTCTTTTTGAAAAAGGTCCCCCTGCCGCATGCAGACCAGGGATCATGTGGTATGTTGCCATGAAGCCTATATTTTTTATGCAAAATACAAGGGTTTTTTGAATTTACATTTTGTATATACTACTCTAACATATCTTCCAGATGCAGATGTATAGTTCATTTCATTTCTAGGTACTGTAGTTTCCTCATATGTATATAAACTGCATATAAATAACTATGCCTCTCTTCAAGGATTGAATATATCTGGCAAATCCCTTTGACGTGCCACAGTTTAATATTCAGCTACATCTCTTTTGCCCTTGCAAATTCTCATTCCCTTTATCATTGTGTAATTGTGATGTTGTCGCCTTTGCTTACTGGTCTTGGGCCAGAATGTAAAACACGAGAGGCCAGTAGTTTCTTCACGAGATCACTGGGTCACATGGTGAGATCACATGGTAGGAGCTGTCATCAAGCCCTGAGACAGATGGTGCCAGCGGATTCAGGCAGGATTCAGAGGTTGCTACACCAGCTCTCGCTCTCTCTCTTTTTGTCTCATAAGCGTACACCGATTGCATTCCTCATTCTCTTGACCTCTCTCGCTCACTCTCATTTTCTCTCATCCACACACAGTTTTATCAGCTTGTTTCTCCATCTCTTCCAATCTCTCTCTCACACACACACACACACACACATCTTTTTTTATAGCACACTCCACTCTCTTTCAATCTGCTTTCCTCTCTCTCTCTCTCTCTCTCTCTCTCTCTCTCTCTCTCTCTCTCTCTCTCTCTCTCTCTCTGACCTCCCCCTCCAGAGTTAATGTCCATCTGGGTTGGAGAGTCCACTGAGGGAGCCAAGGATTATTGCTTGTGTGTCCTGGCCACTTCTTCATCCTCTCCATGTCCTTACAGTTTTAGATGAGTCCGTGCTTCAATCTCCTCAGCGTCCACATTTTCATTTGTTTCACTTCAGCTCTGTGCAAAGAAACAAGATGTCCCAGTGAGCGCATTAAATTAAATGAGTAAAAAGAGCATCTTCTTGTTTACACATTACAGTGAACAGCATTGTTGGCTGATGGACCGGTTAGATGGCTTATACACATGTTTTAAGGCAGAGAAGAGAATTTGATTTCTGCGGCATGAATTACACAAAAGAAAATATAGCCAATGTCAACTTGGTTACATATTCTCCCCCCCATCCTACAGAATTATTTAAAATATGAAACGGCACTTCTTAAGGCAGCATCCAGTTATGACAGCCATACATTTATTAATTTGTGCCCATTTAGTTTGAATGCTATCTGGTTCTAGAAGAAACAATGATGCTTTTAAAAAACAGAGTGGTTAAAACTATTGTTTCCTTCGATCTGTCTGTCTCTTGCGGTTGCCACGGTCAAACAAGTTTAACAGTATCAACTTGGGTGCCAAAAGCAGATAGCCTTGCACCTACATAACAGTGGCCCTCTCTCCCATTTTGTGCCACTGTTGCCTTCCTTAGCCGCAGAGCTGCTATTGTGTTTATATTGAAAACAATGGTGATTGCAACCGTAACCGATCACTTTCATAGATACATTTTGTTTAAAAGTCTAAAGTGTGACTGTAGGAGGGCAAATCACACATTGTAAAATGGCAGGCCATGTCCAGAAACATGATGGTTGATGGTTACCCTGCTCTATAATTACTTCAGGCAGTTTCATTCCGTTATTGTGGAAGTTAGCCACACTAGTGCTTCCGCTACACTTTTTCTCAGCAACAAACTGTAACAAAACCCCTGCCACTGGGAAGGCTAAGATAATCGTGACATACTTGATGCAATTCATTCTTGTTTTTGTCAGTGGGACTGCGCCGAATCTGCTGTTGTGTCTGCTATCAGAATTTGACAAGATCTTGTGCAATTATAATGCATATGTTTGTGTGTATCTCGGGACTATCTTATCCATGTCCCTGATTACCAGTGGTGTGCCTCAAGGTTCAGTCCTTGTACAATTTCTTCTTTTCCTTTTTAAGATTCTTCGTCATAATCAGAATGCAGGAAATCTCCATTGTTACGCACAATATTACACAGTTGTACTGTTCAGTCGAGTTGCACAACTGTTTAGCCTCTGTCGCCTTGTTTTAATGTTGTAACCCTGATGCCTGTATTTACTTGTTCCTGTTCTGTTGCTATTGAATTTATGTACTCTTTGTTACTGATGTACTTACTGATCTGTGCTTTGTCTTCTTTGGATTTTGTCTTTTATCCTTTTATTGATAATTAAGCACATCTTCATTTTAAAAAGTACTGCATAAATAGCCAGGTGACAAGCGTCCACTCTGAAACATGCAAAACATCTTTTATCCTTTTTCATCATACAGTGAGATAAAATCAGTATGCCAACATGATCAAGCTACTAGTCATTACCTTCTTTCACTGAAGCGTTAGTCTACAGTCCTTCACAATATCTACTTGTAGGCCTACTTTTACTTTATAGTCTAGTGCTGATACAGTGGTATTGTAATAGTTCCACAGGCTAATTATAATTTACAGCTGATTAATAAAATAGAGGGCGGATTGACAATGAATAATCCATTGTCATGAAGCACCTGGCACTTTTGTTGGTACATGTATTATGCATATTTTGTAATCACCCTCTTCTTTGATTTGTCCTTATTCCACATGCAGCCAGGAATTATAGCAGGAGACGAGGTAAAATATAATCATGGGTATATTATGTCACCTTTCCTGCATAAATATAACTCTAGGTCTCAATATTTTTGACTGACTTTGTGATGTCAAGCCATGCTGGGTTTTTATTGGTTATAGGGCGTTGGTTGTTAAATGCATGCAGTGAAAAAGTTTTTGATTGACTCTGCGCTTTGTACCCGTACAGTTAAGTGACATGTTTGTCTGCATGATTGTGAAGTGTCGAGCCTTGCCATCAGCTTTTGAAGTCATCTTACGCTTCTCTAATCCTCTAGTGCGTGTTTCTCTTGTTATGCTTGACTCCTTGCTTTTGTTCTTCTTCTCATTTTCAGACAAATTTTGCAAGATTGTTTAGTCAGACGATAGTTGTTATTGTCACATTTAGCTGAAAGTTAATGGGGCACAGAGACACAAGTGTAGTATGCGATTTACACACACTGCAACAGAAGCATAGACACATGACCGGACACACACACACACACGCGCATACACACGTGCACACGCACACGCACACACAGCACAGCACATATTATAAGCTGAGGCTAACTCTCTTGCATAAATCTTTATTAAACAGCCCCATGGCAGGTTGTATAGGAGGAGGAGTAGGCCATGGAGGGCTTAGTCTCTGAAACACATACACAAACGCTTGCACCAACATGCACATGCATGTTCAGTCCTTCATTGACATTACAGTTGTTGGCAGCGTGTGAGTCAAGGCAGCTGACTGTGTGACATTCTGTACATTTCCTACTCTTTGTGTTTTCATTTAGGCCAATTCTTTTGGAAATGACTTATCTCCATGCCACATGAATGAAATTAAGTCATAACCACTTTACTATTCTGGTCACGATATGTCTTTCTCCTTATTTCAATTAAACAGTCATACAATTATTTTTAGGTTGAGCTGATCCTCTACCAACCTTTATGTGCTGCATGTTACCCTTCCCTCCTAACTACTACTACTTCTATACTACTACATACAATATACTACTTTTTTGTAATAGTAGTCTGAAGTTTTGAACACATTTGCAGGGTCTAGTAAAATACCTGCAACATTTCACTCCCACCAGTGGCTATCATTTTGTAATGCATCCCTAGTCATGTGCATTGCATGCTACTAATGATGTGGTAAGTGATGTCAGATCAAGACCTAAAGAAATACTTTGTTTATTCCCCCTTCACCCAGCATCAGGTGGTCTATTCAGTGAAAGAGAAATGAAAAATGTAATGCACAGTTGTCCTTTTTGCCCAAGTCTTTTACCATGACGACAACAACCCCTTCTTAACCTTTACGCCAAGTTCTCTACCCAAGAAATAAACCTTTCCTCATTTTCTTCTTCTTCTTTCTCTCTCTCAGGCCACTCCTCTCTCTTCCCCATGGAGGATGGTTTCCCTGACGATGAGCGCGGCGATCAGGGTCTTGCAGGCCTGGGCTCTCCACACTGCTTTCCACACCAGAATGGAGAGCGGGTCGAACGCTACTCACGTAAGGTCTTCGTGGGAGGTCTGCCCCCGGACATAGATGAAGGTAAGTAGTTACATTAAAGCTATAGTGTGTCGTTTCTGTCGCCCCCCCATGAGGAATTCTTAGTAATGACGACGACACTGATGGTGCAGCCACATGACGGCATGAAGCCTTCAGTGATTGTGCAGCATAATACGTTACAAAACCCATTACTAACCTGTTCAAGAGTAGCAAGGTGACATCCAGGTCTCACCTTAGTCCCTTTTCTTTTTTTTTTAGCGCTGTCCAACTAGGAAAAGCCACACTAATGGTTATGCGTGTTTGTCTTCTCCGTCGGCCATTTTTCTTTTTTGAATTTTAGTCCCTCTGCTGAACATGTAGGTATTTTCTTTCCCCTAAAAAAAAAAAAAAAAAAAAAAAAAAAAAAAAGGCTGAACGCTGCCGTTTTCTTTTCTCAGCATTAACGTAAACGCATCACTTGAGCTGCTGCGTGCTAATGTCGCCCGACTATTTTTACACATATTTTGTAAACACATCATTATTGATCTTTAGCTTTATGATCAAAAGGATTTAATTTCTGCCCATTATTGGTTATGATTGAAACTTAGAAGATAGGGAACTTGAGGGCGTGGTACACCAAAAGATATTCAAGATAATATTAGAAAATTACACCTGAAACACAAGCATCCTTCTGTTTGGATACTTAGTATACTATACTATACTATACAGTGACATCTGAGGCAGGACTTTTCCTGTAAATCTTCAGTGTTTTCTTTGAAAAATCCTGCAAACTGCCAATGAACATGCATTCTGTCTGCTTAATTTCAGATGAGATAACAGCCAGTTTCCGGCGTTTTGGACACTTGTTTGTGGACTGGCCTCACAAAGCAGAGAGCAAATCCTATTTTCCACCCAAAGGTTTGTTAAATTATTCATTCTGTGCTGTTTTGTCCTGCAGTTGTTTACCTCTTTTTGTTCCGGTAGCTGTAATACCTTTTTTGACATACCAGTTCCTGATCCAATTTATTAATACAAAAGAGAGGTTACAGTTATTGCTTCAGTTTCTTTGTGGTTCTGTGTGAGAAAAAACTGATGCTTTTTGGTAACTGATTCTAGTATTCTTCAGTACAGCATTGCTAGCCTTGTATCTGTGCACTACCACAATTCATATGTGTGCATCTGTGCAGTCTGATTTTGTCTATTATCCGAGCATTTTGTAACCATGTGTAGACTGTTTGTCTGTCTGTCTGTTTGTTTTTGTTTCTGTTTGTAAAAGCTTATGCCTGCCTGCTGTGAATGCAGAATGTCTTGTTCAGTCAAAGTAATCATCTTTGTCAATACATAGTTTCCCCAACAGCATGAATAACCCTGCTGTACTTTGTGTAGGCTATGCCTTCCTGCTGTTTCAAGATGAGAGCTCAGTGCAGGCTTTGATCGATGCCTGCATCGAAGAGGATGGCAAGCTGTACCTCTGTGTGTCCAGCCCCACCATCAAAGACAAGCCGGTCAGTGGGAACACACACACAAACACACCCATCTACTCAAATCTCTCGCTGTTTCCACTAAACTCAGTGAAACTTGACTTTATAACCAGCTTTATACAGCTTGTACACTAACTGTGGGGTGCTGAAACCTTTTGGTTTTCTGTGCAACAGGTTCAGATCCGGCCCTGGAACTTGAACGACAGCGATTTTGTGATGGATGGATCTCAGCCTCTGGACCCAAGGAAAACCATCTTTGTGGGAGGTGTCCCACGTCCGCTCCGTGCAGGTATTCTTGATTGTTTGTCTTTTTATATAAAATTCTTTTCCCACCAGCTGAATCAACACTTACATTTGAAGTATGTATTGTGCATACGGCTTGGATACCCATGTTCTTGCTTGTCACATTCACATATTTTTCTGTGTATTTAAGGCCTCTTATCTAAGGCCTTGAATACATCTTCAATCCAACTCTGCATTTAATCCTTTTGCATATGTTTATACCGTAAATCACAAAGTACCCGTACTTCATTTCTCGTGCTTCATTTCATTCGAATCTTTGAAATGCCAGCTGTAAACATAATTCTCCTTTTTGTAAGACGCTGCAATGTGATCGGCTTGTGTTTATAATAAACATTAGACCTGCTAGAGGGTAGAGCAAGAAGATGCTTTGTACTGCTGAAATCGGCTTTGACCTATACTGGTCCCGTCAGGAAGTACCCTTTGTGGCACGCTGTGCTGTGTAGAATATTAAATTCCTCGTTATCCTGTTAGCAATGTTATGTGCACTGTGTGTTCATGTTTTCTGCACCGCTGGTAGCTGTTTTAGACTTTTGTGCTGTAGTTGCGAATATGACCAAGGTCATAAGGCCCTACTGTGGTGCATTACATGTTGTACAAGCCTGTGTAATATTTGAATCAAAATGTACATGTATAAAATGTACAATCTACCATTTGACTTTTTATGTTCTAACAAGTAAAGCTGCCTTGTACATTTGCAAGGTCACGTGCGTGCGTGTGTGCGTTCGTACGTGCGTGTGCTTTATGAATATTTTGTTCAACTAGTTCTGTGTCTTTTTCCCTCTTTGCAGTGGAGCTGGCCATGATCATGGATCGCCTGTATGGTGGAGTTTGCTACGCTGGCATCGACACAGACCCTGAGCTGAAGTACCCCAAGGGAGCAGGGCGGGTCGCTTTCTCTAATCAGCAGAGCTACATTGCTGCTATCAGTGCTCGCTTTGTACAGCTGCAGCATGGAGAAATCGATAAACGAGTGAGTGAAAAGAAAAGAGAGCTCAGTGTTTTTTGGTCTCCCCTCTGGCTGCCTTCTTTCTTCATTTGTCTCCCCACACCTCAACTTTCTGTTCTGTTTCTCTCAAACTCTCCTTGCCATGGCCCGTTTTCTAAACTGTGCTTTTTTCCTGGATTTTTGTTTAGGAGTGAAAAATGCAGCGCTATATACAGAATGTGTTTGCTCATTAGTAGATAATGTGTAGTAGGGAAGCACATTTGGTGTGCATTTTTGAAGATAAGTGGAAGTAGTAACACTTGTCCTGACTCCAAAAAGCTTTAAAAAGGGATTTTCACTCTAATTTAAAATGTTGTTTAACCAAAATGTCTACTGTAGAGCGAGAGCACATAACAGTATCAAAAAGACTGTTGCTAGATTAACATAAAATCCAACATAAACAATGTGTATTCCTTTAGTATCACAGCACAGGGTCAAATGGTTCTTTACAGCAATACCTTGTTAACAATTACTGTGAGAAGTAAAAAACCAAACAAACCCCAGAACAGAATACTCCAGAGCAGATTCAATTAAAAGAGTTACAGGTGGGGGGGGGGGGGG